>NC_137266.1:33985949-34404607 GCF_053477335.1 Acartia tonsa | reverse complement strand
TTCGGCTTACCATAGTACCACAACTGTTTTTTGTTTATTAAAAACATTTGCGGTGTTATCATTTTTTTCTAGGGACTATATCTCTTGGGAGGGTGGTGGTACCCTTCGATAAAAGACGTTATAAACCTTACCAGGACCAATATGAAGCTACACTGTAAAGGAGAATTATATCGGTTCAGCAGCCTCAGGGACAGACAAACACATAGACATCCGGATAAATTACTTTTACATAAGGATACTTAAACTTGTTATTAATGAGTTTTTTATGGATAAAATTATCCTTAGTGTATTTAATTTAAAATGAATTTTCAATATATTGTTGTAGGAGGCGTGTATAATCCTCTGTGAAAGCTTGTTAAGCCTCTTTTTTTCTAGGTGCAAAACTTTTCTATAATATCAGCACCAATAAAATATTAAATCTGCAAACGCATGGCAAAATTTATACCCTGTGAGTGAATTTTTTTTATGGGGGGAAATTATTGCCCCCCACCACTTCCCCCCCCCCCCCCCACAAAAGTCCAATAGCAACGAATTAAAAAAGACTATTTCATACCAAAAAACTTCTCTGGTTTATAAATTACTAGCAGCTAGAGGCCTTTTAGGGGGGAGGGACGAAGTGGGCTCCAACTTTCAATTGTAGTTTTTAAAAGCTGAAATCATTTTTGGGGGGGATGGGGGCGGGGGGTCATTTTTGCTAGGGGCATTTCTCCTGGGAAGTGGTGGTGCCCTTTCCCGAAAAAGTTATAAACCTTCCCAGGACCTGTCGGTTAGACAGACCGACACACAGTGATCCTGTTACTTTATTATAAGGATAACATTTTTAAGCTATGTTTCTCTGAACATGTATTTTTCTTGTATTTTGCAGAGAAGATATTTTGGATTCCGCGCATTTCTTAAATCCAGGAAGTCTGCCCTAATTTAACAAAATTAACACACCCACAAAACGGACGATAATTTGACTCACTATCTGACTGAATTAAGTCTCATTTTTAAATTTAAAATTATTGTTCTGAAGCAGTGCCTTAAAAAATAAACTACCAACATATTAGGTAAATTATTACAAGAACAAAAAAAAAAGAAATTTGTTGATTATTATTTTTAACCCTTAGCGGTGGAGTTTGGGTATAACACATTAGTTAGAATTTTTTGATATCTCCATCCTGGCAGGTACAGGATACCAGCAAAACTGGCAGGGTCAACCGAGCAAAAAGTTTTTCGGATTTAAACAAAAAAAAATTTTCAAGTGACAATATAAAAATATCTAGTACAAAATGTCTACTGGAGTCTTATTTCCTAAATTCGTACCTTAAGTATCCTTATATAAAAGTAACAGGATGTCTTTGTGTGTCTGTATATGTGTTTATAGCGAATTATCTATCTAACAGCATAACCGATATGGTGTTTATTTCATAGAGTGTAGCATCTCATAGGCCTCCACCCTCCCAAAAGAAACCCCTCCTAGAAAAAAAATACTCAAAAATTTAAACTTTTGGTCCGACTTGCCCCACCCCTTCCCTAAAACAGTTTATTTTTTGTGGGAGAGAAAGATATAAACCTTCTTTCTGACCCTATAAGAACTTCATTGTAAGGGGGAACCACTTCAGTCCATCGGTTAGCTATATTCTTAGCTAAACAAAAAAAGACATCCTGTTCATAGACGTCCAAGGGGGGGGGGGTAAAGGGGTGATTACCCCCCCCCCCCCTCCCAAATGAATTTAGGGGTGCCCCCCAAAATTTTTGATTTTCAATTTTTAACCCCCCCCCCCCCACAAATAAAAAAAAATGCCTCTATGAAATCAAGATTACCCCCCCCCCCCCCAAATAAAAAAGCTTGGACGCCCCTGATCCTGTTACTTTTATATAAGGATTATTGTAAGTATATTTTTTAATCTGCCTGATTTTAAAAATTCATGAATTTTAAAACTAAAACAAATTAGTTCTTCTTAATCTTTTGTCAAATTAAGTAAAATTCGCCCCAAGATGCATTTTCAAACTACTGCTTACAAAAAAATGTATGTCTGGAAAAAAACGATGCATTTGTATTTTTTAAAGAGAGTTTGAATAATTTAGAAATGCTACAGAAAAATTTACGGGTCACAGTCCTTGCATAATTTTCAAAATATTTTTGTGATAAATGGACAAAACAAAATTCTTTTTTTTATCTCAATATACACGCTTGTACATTCAAATTTTACACGAATTGTGATCTTACACATCCTGTATTTCTTTTGCATAAAAGAGAAACTTTTCAGTGCGTTATGACGCAAGTAAGGTTCTTTTACATTATTGGGATCTTTAAAAAACTTAATTGTCTATTGTCTCTTTTTCTGACGATTCATAAGGCATAGCTAATCTATAAGTTCATCTAAAATGTCAGATTGCAGAGGTACTTTTTTTCAGGGATCGGCAGCCGCACGTCAGCCGCCTGCAAGCCTCAGAGAAATCAACCATTTACTATTTTAAAAATCAGCTGAAAATTTTAAGATTAGCCAAATATGGCAAACTCTATTTCAAAAAGGGTTACAAATCACCCAAATGGCTTTAAATATAAGGGTTAGTCGCGGCTGCCGAGCCATGTTATTTCATGGGAAAAAATGCATAAAATAAATGTTTCCTTCATTTCAGCATCTTCCTCTTCAACCTCGGGTTCTTCAATCTAAATCAAATAAAAAAAAAGGTTAAAATCAAGTAGTGTATCAAAATAAAATAAAAAGAAGAGGCCTTAACAAGCATATGCAATATTCTATAGTGAAACAATATCAAAAGTTTAAAGAATTAGGAAGGAATGAAAGTTTTATTTCATGGCTTATCTTTGCCTTTATATATTTTTCTTTTAAGAATACAATTTTTTATTAGTTTAGTCAATAACTATTTTTTAAGAAAATTATAAATGAAATTTCAAAATTCAAAAGCTCTGTTTTAAGGAATACATTTGGTTAACATTATTTACTTATTATCAGGAAATTAGAATTAAAGGACTATATTTGTCTGGGATCTAAAAAGTCGATAAATTATGATTCACAAAATTACCCCTTTTGTAGATAACAAATAAGTAGTGGTTAAAACTTTTGGATACTCAAATTAATGAACCAAAAAATCAAAATTCAATAAAAGTCCCAAACGAAAAAGAAAATGTTATTACAAAACTTTTGGGACTAGTGTAATAAACAGCCTAATGTCCCCTCCTTCCTTGATATTTGTAGATGTGACATATCAAATTTGAATGGAATGTAACCTGTAATTGATAATCATCCTCAGGCATGTATATACAAGATTTTATTACTGCCAATTCTTCTCTCTGAAAAGGAAAATAAAATATACTAGGTGCTCATCAGTATAGGGAATCTTCACAAAAAGTTTCAGCCGTCTATCTTCAATAGCATCCAAGAAAATCACGTTTCCCGCTTACCGTTTCTTAATTACAGAAGGATGGATGGACCGTCATTTCGAATTATAGAGAATAATCGCTACTAAAAGAATTAACAAGCATCCGATTAAAATAAATTTGTGTCTGTCAATCATAGTGGTACCCGAAATTTTCTAAAATTATTGTAAATTTGATACTTGTTTTAGTTTAATAATGATTTGTTGAGCAGTTATAGGTGGTGTTATCGCATCTATAATAGTCAGCGTTCCACGGATTTTAAAATGTAAAAAAGATTTAAAACTCGGAGCTTACAAAACTGGTATTAATTTTATAATAGTTTTTGTTTTAAAATTTGTGGAAAATTGTCTGTGATGATATGCATGTTTTTTCAGTATAGCTGTGAACCGGTTCTAAACCAGCTTATATTAATCAGTTTCGAAGCCAATCTTAAAAATGGTTTAAAATATCTTTAAAAAAAGCTAGAAAAATCTTTTTATATAAATTAAAAATTAGGGGCGGGTGCATTCATTGACCTACTTTTACGTTTGATGGATTGTATCAAGTTGTTATGTTATGGCCCATTTATAGCCACATTATGATTGACAGCTGGAAAGCTTTTCAAATATGCGCAGCTATTTTGAAAGCAAAATTACTCTATAGGTCAGTAGATATATAGTAGGATATATACGGATATATTGACAGGGGAAAACTTGTCGTCAAGTAAGCTTGCTAATAGGGACCTCATTTATTGGTCAGCTCGTGTATCCAGTAAGAGAGTAGGGGATAAGGTAAAGTGGTTTGATGAGGGTGTCGTTATTTTAGCCAGCTTCGAGCATCAATTTATCAGAGAACATAATAATCTGGTGTAACATCCAAGCAACAATATATCAAGAAAACTTTCATATAAAACGTTTTATTTCTAGCTGCTGTTAAGATAGACGGCTGATATCTCTGAGTTTAAACATTTTATTGTCCGTCAGTCCGTCATTCCTCTGACGTTTAATACACACACCAAATCCAAATCTTTGTGTCTGTTTGTATGTTCATAATACTACGATTTATATTTCATAGAAGAAACACTGCACTGCTAGGCTGCTTTTTTAATTGGCTTCTGAATATAATCCAGAAGATACCCTTGAATAAACCTCATTTTTTTATAAAACATTTTTTGCTTTTTCAGTATTTTTTACATTATATGCATGTTGACATTTTTGTTTAAAATATCTGTTCACTCATTTTGCCAATAATTCTCAAACAATTTTACAACAAAATGAATGAAACTTTGAATAGGAAAGCTATTCGGTAGAATCACTTTAATCAGCCATAGAAACATAAATAACCAACCCGCCCCAATTGAAATTTAGTGTTACTACGCTCCCCCCCCCCCCCCACCACCTAAGTATTTAATGGCGATTAGGGATCTAAAGGGATAAGACTTTGGCCTATAATTCTATGTATATCTACAATGATAATACACAAAATTACCCCCTCTGTAGATTACAAATAGCGGTTGAAAACCAACGAATCAAAATTCAATAAAGGTCCAAAAAGTTGTTAAGTAAGCCAATAAGAAAATAGAAAAAATAAAACTTTGGGGACTTAAGTAATATACCTCGCTTGGTATAATTCTAGCATTAAAAATAAGTTCTTTGACCTGTAAAAAGTGTAATGCTGCCCATTGAAACAAAATACAAAAGAATTTTTGTTTGTTGATTTTGTGTTCATTTGATTGGATTGCAGGATAGACAAGAAGTGTGTTTATTTAAGAACAAGAAAAGTGTAACAAAAACTCTTGAATAAATCTGAGTTTATTTAAATTAATTCAATTAGAACATTTAATTTCTAATTATGTGCAAGCTTCCAGTCAAACGCGCTTATTAGGTCAAACTGTTCTTAATTATGGTTTAATTATACAATAACTTTGGTCAACATTGAAAACAGTTTGACTTTAATAAGTGCATTTGACTAGAAGCTTGCACAAAATTTTACAGAAATTTGCGAGAAAAAAAACGCTCGTTGTAAGAACTACACCTTTTAACCTAGTTAACAACTAAATAATAAGTTTTATCACATAAAAAGAAATTGACATACCTATCTGATTTGATAGCTTAACCTACATAGAAAGACTTTATGCTCAAGGAATGTTAATCTTTTATCCTTTTATATTAAGTAGTAAGATTTTTTGTTTGCACTTTAAGAATTCAATGACAACTGCACTGATTGAGATTTCCATTTCAAGAAAGCATTACACATGTCCTTGGATGGTTTTAGCCTGTTTCATGTTAAGGTTTATATCCTAGTCTGGTTTGTGGCTATTTTCTACCCTTCCCAACCCCTTCAAATACATGGTCCCTAGGTGGTAGGGGCGCATCTGCTAGTCCTTTATATAAAGTAGGAAAGTTTTTTGTCTGAAAATAAAGATCTTGCAATACGCTGGTTCGAATCGGGTGGGCTTTTTAGTGAAGCTTTATAAATTCACGGGGTTGGTTTTAGGATATTTTCTGACTTTCACTAGATCCAACCCCTTTCAATTAATATATCCTATATGGTAGGGGCGCGTCCTATATTATTTATATCTTTTAAAGAAAACATATTTTTCCACCAATCAAAAATAGTAAAATCTCACCTCCTCCTCATTCATTTCTTCCTCATCCCTATCCTCGAGTATGTCCATTAGATCTTCTGCACATTCAGGATCTAACTCTATCTCCTTAAAATTAATATCATCTATTATATACATCCCTATCCTTAAGTATGTCCATTAGATCTTCTGCACATTCAGGATCTAACTCTATCTCCTTAAAAATTATATCATTATTATCATAAAGTATCTGGATGTTTGTCTGTTTGTTTGTACCAAAGGATCTAGCTAACGGCTTAACAGATATGGTTTTCCTTTATAGGGTAGCTTCTCATAAATCTTGGGAAGGTTTATAACCATTTTGGGGGAGGTTACCACCGCATTCCAAAGAGAAATCACAAAAATCCTACCCCATCTAGCTCCCGAGACAATATTTTTGGTAAACAGCTGATCTTGACGTAAATTTAAAAAATACACTTTATTTTCCGCTAGAGGCCTCTAGCTTAAAGTAAAGCAGTATGATCATTTGGTTGAGATAATGCTTGGAAATGACTGGTCAAATTGGGTAGAGCTGTAGGCTTAGGTTGGTTTGAAGCTTTTTTGCTCTGCACTAATCTCGTTTAGATACTAGGGACAAATCTGACGGTCCGATAATTTTCAATGAGAATGTTTTTTCAATCCTATAAAACATGACGTCAAACTGGCTTACCATTGGTCAATTAAACTGTATACTGGCCTGCCATTGGTAATTTAATCTGTGTATTAGCCTATCATTGGTCAATTGTATTGTATGACGTCATTTTTATAAAGAGTTTCTGAAAACAAAAATTTGAGATTTGTTCATAACAGTATTGAAAAAAAAATGAATTACCTTGTCAATAGCAGCAAAGAGAGCATCTAAATCTTCATCTGTTGTAGAACATCTGTTAGGAGCTGAACTAGCAGCAACATCTAAAAGGGGATCCTTTAATTATCTATCTATCATGTAGTTATACAAAACTCAATATGTAATTACTTGGATGTTACATCAGATTCTCATGTACTCCAATAAAATTATACTTCCGGCTGGATAAAAACTCCCCCTCCCCCATCTAAGAAAGTTTGGGATACTAGGGACCTAATAGAAGGACATAAAACAAGCAATTCATTGACATAAGAAGTAAAATGCCCTGGGTACATTTATGCTTTCTTTAAGTAGAATAATTGGTGTCTTGAACTTTATATAGATCTTTAAAAAGTTTTTCATAACTGTTTTATAATTGTGTATGGAGAATTATTTACTAAGTATATTTGCGATTACTTTTATTTAATGAAATCTTCCAATTTTTAACATGTACAAAACGGCCTGCTTAATTGCTTCAAGATCCATGTCAGATCTATATAGGAAATAAATGTCTATAAACGAGCTCAAGTTTTCCAAGGAATATATGATTAAAACTCATAGTGCTCCAATAATCCATAATAAACTCTCATTGCCCAGAACGATTAGACCCATTATTTTACTTTATTAAAAATAAATTCATTTTTTTCATTTCATGTTGCTATTTACCTTATATTGATGTATTTAATTTCTAATCATAAAAAAGAAAATTTAAATTTATAATATGATAAATTTAAGAAAACTATGTTTTAAAAGAATTCGATTGTGGCGACATTTTGTGTGTTCAAATATTAAACTAAAATTGTAATCATCATCATTAACCCTTTGGTGATGGTAATGTAAAGAAAAAAATATAATTTAAAAAAATCTTTTAAAAATCATTTAAATTATTAAATATTTACTTTCTTTTAGATAGTAATGCCGGGTGAGGAAAATAGATTTATTGAGAAATAGATATGCATATAGAAAACTAGCCAATAGGGAGATAATTATATCGAGCCAACTCTAGTTTTTTAATAATTGAAATTACCTGGTCGAGGCGCTGAAGTCCTCTGCTTCAACTCTAGTTTTGGTCTGCTCTTTATCTCTTGCCTAAAATATTTTAATTATTATTTATATCAAGGAGGATGTGCATAAGGCCCATTTGGGCAGGGGGGGGGGGTTACTCGAGAACCCTTAGAGCTAGAGGGAGCTAATTTTGGATTTAAAGTGTTCACGAAGCTGGGAAAAAGTTGATATATGTCACTGATTAATGTTTTTTAAGAGTACTATTTTGAGAATTAAGTCTTAATTACTTCCCATTTAAAAATAAATCAAACTTTAAAAAAACGAATTTATTCCCTTGAAAACATTGATGTATTTTGTGTTTTATTATACATATCTTAAAACCTATCAAAATCGACAAATAACAATCTTTTTGTTAAGGTTTACTTGCAAATTTAGGGTAGAATAAATTCTTTTGTTACATACATATCAAACTAACCAAAAAGGTTTATAATTTCTTTTTACGGGGAGATTAAATGATTTTTATCGATAATCGAAAAGATATTACCAAATATGGATATAAGGTCAGCTGATTTATAGTTGTCGATTGTAACATAGCATCCTCATCCTATCTCAATATTTACTACTTGCTAAAAAAGCTTCAAACTTCCATAAAAAATTAAAATTTTAAAAATTAAAATTTTTAATGTATAATGTATAAATCGTTTTGGAGTGTGGTGGTATTCTCCTCCAAAATAGTTATAAACATTTCAAGAACTTATGACGAGCTACCCTGTAAAGGAGAACCATACTGGTTCAGCTGTTAGCAAGATCCTTTAGAACAGACAAACATACAGACATCCTGTTACATTATTATAACAATTTATATTTAGGATGTGTGTATTACTTAAATATAATTTATTAACTTAAACAGAAAGAGGGCTACTTATAGTAGATATTCAAAATAAGCTTTAAAACACAAAATAATTTATAAGTTTTAGGTCATGGAAAGGAAACAAGTTTGCAGGTTTTGTTGTATTTGTATCCTTTGTATTCTTTCCATGAACCAAAGTTTTTATTATAAGCAATTTCTAAGATAGGCATTTGTTGAGTATAACCCCTCTCTCTCTCTCTCTCTCTCTCTCTCTCTCTCTCTCTCTCTCACTCTCTCTCTCTCTCTCTCTCTCTCTCTCTCTCTCTCTCTCTCTCTCCCTCTCTCTCTCTCTCTCCCTCTCTCTCTGTTTTTCTTTCTCACACATTCAGATTTTTACCTGGGGGGTTAGTTGTTAAATAAATATTATTTAATGTATAAAAAGAAACCAAATCTAAATTTATATTTTTCTAATATTCAAAGGGATATAAAAGGGCAGAAAAATAGCTTAAAACCAACAAACGACTTTTTTGATAAAAATAAAATAGCCTAAAACCTTTCCCAAAAACTATAAAAGCTTCACTGTAAAAGTGAACCATATCGTTTCAGCGGTCCCTTCTCTACAGATAAAAAAAAGCTTACAACTTTATAAATTAGGATATTGTTAAATCTTTTCATTTAAAACTAACCCTTCTGTACGTAATTGTATGCAGGGAGGAAATGGATATTTGGCTTTTTATTACATTAGTTCCCAAAGTTAATGACATATTGTTAGTTGGCTAATTAACTTTAGGGACTTTCATAGAATTTTAATTGGTTGGTTTATTACTTTGAGTGTCCAAATGTTTAAACCACCAAATATTGTTTACAAAATGGGTAAATTTGTGTATATTTTCATTGTGAATATCCATTAATTTATCGGCCATTGTCTTATGCCTCTAGTTCCCTGGTTATTTAGGTAGTAAGTGGGTTCGTGGGTGGGGCGTTAAGTGTGTGTGTGTGTTATACTACGATAGTGTGTGTGTGTGTTTTTTACTACGATAGTGCGTGTGTGTGTTAGTGCTACACTACGATAGTGTGTGTGTGCGTGTGTGTGTTAGTGCTACACTACGATAGTGTGTGTGTGCGTGTGTGTGGCAAGATAGGTAAGGTATGTGTGTGTGTGTGTGTGTGTGTGTGTGTGTGTGTGTGTGTATTTAATTAAATTCGACACATTACGAGATTATTTTACGATGATAAAATGCTTTTTTTTATGTAAATACTATAGAAAGACTGCTATATTTTATGCTGTAAATTTATAGCAAATATAATAGATCTTTGGTTTTTAAACAAATGAATTCTTAAATGTTATTGATTCTAGAGATTTAAACAATTTTTCTTTTGTCACTATACCTGCATAAACAAAGCGGTATTTGGTTAATGATTTTTTAAAATAAACCAAACTTTTTCATTACATTTTAAAGAAAGTTCGAAGACAAATATTAATAGAGATATATTACAAAAATATTTTCTAAGTATCAATTTTTTTGTTTTTATCTGCAAGCGAAGAAATAACTTATTTTCTCTTAGTTTAATTGATGCTCAGATTTTAACATTATTTTCATGTGGAAACACTCTCCGCATTTTAAACTGATTTTTTTCTAACTTAACTGAACTTTTAAGGCATAATTCTTTGAAAATTACTTAAAATATAAAAAAAGGTAAACGAAAATGCATTTTGAAAAATTAAATTCGCGATCACTTTAAGCTTCTATGGGGCCAAAGTTACTTTTAAAATTATCGTCGACCCCCCACCCCCCCCAAAAAATTTTTTTTTTGGGGGGGGGGTAAAATTTTTTTATTGCATTTCTCGCCGAATTAGGCAATTTGGAATCATTTGAGACCATGTTATTTTTTCAAATATTTTTCCCCTAACAAGCAACCCTGCGGGGGGGACTTTTTTCAAATTCTCATTTATGAAGGTATATCTTAAATACAGTATGCTACTCTCTTAGTTTTAGAGATAATTGGTTGAAATCTTTTTGATTGTGTCACTTATTACCCCAAGTTTTGGTATCTTTAAAAAAAAACGGCGGCAGGACCGCCGCTCTAGACGTCTGCCGCCGTTTTCCGCCGCCATCAAAAAAAAATTTTTTATTGCATTTCTCGCCGAATTAGGCAATTTGGAATCATTTGAGACCATGTTATTTTTTCAAATATTTTTCCCCTAACAAGCAACCCTGCGGGGGGGACTTAGTCATTTTTTTCAAATTCTCGTTTATGAAGGTATATCTTAAATACAGTATGCTACTCTCTTAGTTTTAGAGATAATTGGATGAAATCTTTTTGATTGTGTCACTAATTACCCCAAGTTTTGGTATCTTTAAAAAAAAACGGCGGCGGGACCGCCGTCCGCCGCAGCCACCAAAAAAATTTTTTTTATTGCATTTCTCGCCGAATTGGGCAATTTGGAATCATTTGAGACCATGTTATTTTTTTCAAAACAGAAAACGGCGGCGGACGGCGGGAGCGGCGGTCCCGCCGCCGTTTTTTTTTAAAGATACCAAAACTTGGGGTAATTAGTGACACAATCAAAAAGATTTCATCCAATTATCTCTAAAACTAAGAGAGTAGCATACTGTATTTAAGATATACCTTCATAAGTGCCCCCCGCAGGGTTGCTTGTTAGGGGAAAAATATTTGAAAAAATAACATGGTCTCAAATGATTCCAAATTGCCTAATTCGGCGAGAAATGCAATAAAAAAAATTTTACCCCCCCCAAAAAAAAAAATTTTTTGGGGGGGGTGGGGGGTCGACGATAATTTTAAAAGTAACTTTGGCCCCATAGAAGCTTAAATCCAAAATTAGCTCCCTCTAGCTCTAAGGGTTCTTGAGTAAACCCCCCCCCCCTGCCCAAATGGGCCTTATGCACATCCTCCTTTTACTTTAAATATATAGTACTACAAAACAGCTGAAATTTCTATAACATTTGGGAACAATATTAAAGGACAAGTAACAAGCCTCCCTGAAAATCAGGAACAATATGATCCCTCACGATAGATGGACAGATTAGCAGATAAACAGACAGATGGACAAAAATCAAATAACTTGTAAAGATAAGATTAAAGGAATATCTCGTTTCATTCTTGTTTAAGAGATGTTTGTAGCCTAAAATCTCCTATCCGCCTATCAATAATAAATGTATATTTTTACCTGAGTTTATTAGCCAACATATTTGACGCCTCAGTACACGCAACTCTCTCTTGTGGAGTCTAAAAAATATGATTGCTTTTAATAATGAATAATTGTGTTGTAATGCTTTTTAGTAATGGACTAAAAAACACCACAAATATATTTTGTACACTATCGAAATATAATAATTCGAAGTATAAAAATACACAGGGATCTAAAGGAGTTAGACAATGACCGATAAATTGATGTACACATCCCCGATGATAATACACAAAATTACCCCATCTTTAGATTACGATTTATTGTTAAAACGTTTAGACACTTAATTCAATAACAGACCCCAAAGTTGTCAAGCTAACGAAAAAGAAAACATTACTATAAAACTTAAGGGACTATAGTAATAAATAGCCCAATGTCCCCCCCCCCTCTCCTCCTGAAAAGACTCCATCTTTTCTATCAAAAAAATCTAAAGTTGTTAGATTTTATTCCACCCTAAATGTGGTTTCTATATCTATTTTTGCAGAGATATAAATTGCGTCATTGAAAAATGTATTTAATTAATGTGTTTTCTCGCCGTGTTCTACATTTTTCATCGCTCAAAGATGTGATTACGCACACACAAAGAAATATATGGCTTTTCAATATCAAAATATATCAAAGCATAGATTTATACATATTTTAGTTTGTCCGTCTGTCTGTTTTTACGTCCAGTAACGGATAGCTCTGATCACGTAATTAGATAATTGTAAACAATGCACATAGGGGCAACAAGGGGCATCAATTCACCACCCCCAAATCAAGTTTTAAACATTCTATGAGTATTATCATACCCAATGTACATCAGATTTCAAAGGAATCGTAAAAATACGCTTTTCAAGTAAGCATTCTAATGCATGGAAGTCAAGAAATGCAAAAATTTTCTTACAGAAAAAGGCATACTTTTTGTGTTTCACCAACAATTTTAAAAGTATTATAAAATCTCTTAGAATTAACGTAATTAGACAAAATAACTTTTGATGAGTCATGCATTACATATATTTTGACAGTATAAAAGAAAAAAACACAAATTGAAGAAATTAGTCCTAAATAATTCTAGTTGAAGTCAAGATTTTATTTTTTTTTGTTTGATTTTTAATCAACTTTTAAGTAGACAGTAAGAGGAAACATGTTTTCGCCAGGTGTCGCCGGCTAAAAAAACGATATTTGATTACCCAAAGACATATTTTGATCGCCAGTATTGGTTTCACTTACCCCCCCGCGCCCCCGTAGGGGTTTTTAGTCCGTTTTTTGAACGTAAGTGCACAAAAAGTTTGTAAGAAAAAGCGTTTAAATGCACTTTTAAAGTCAAAATAAATAAAAGACACAAAAACATAGACATATTGGGAAATATTTATTCTGACTTAGAATTAAAGTCAATAATAAATATTTTCAAGTTCTATTGCACTAAATGATGGGAAGGAGAGGGGGGGGGGGCTAAACCTAAATCTAAACTTCTTTATGTTTGATGTTTTAATGTAACTAAATAATCGTTTCTATAGATTATTACAAATATCAGGGATCTAAAGGGATAAGACAAAGGTCAATAAATTGTTGTACATCCCCAATGATAATACACAAAATTACCCCTTGTGTAGATTAAAGTTAGTAGTTAAAACATTTGAACACACAACTGTAAAACTTTGGGGACTAGTGTTATAAACAGCCCAATGTCCCCTACCTCACTGCGGAAAGGTAAAGTTAAAATGCAAATAACGTGAGGTTCTTATAATCATTCTAAATTGGAATTAGCAAGTAGTCTATCTGTCTGTCTATTGGTAATGCTTTGTTTTTAAATTATGTAGTTACATGGTATTCATGTTTAATGTCAGCAGTTGTATTTAGAAAGGGAGGGGACTGTTAATTACACTAGTCCCCAACCTTCAAAGTTTTATAATAACGTTTTTATATTCGTTAGTATAAGAACTTCAGGAAATTTAATTGATTTTTTATTGGTTGGTTCATTAAGATAAGTGTCAAAACTTTTCAACCACTAATTGTCATCTACAGACAAATAATTTTGTAATTTAATTTATTAAATATGTATCAATATTGGGGATGTACATATTAATCGGTTATTGTTTTGTTCCTTAGATCCCTAGGTGTTAATATATAATACAAAGTATCTTGATGTCTGTTTGTCTGTCCGCCAATCTCTTAAGATCTCGCTAACCACTAAACCGATTGAATTCTACTCTTCAGGGAATATATCTACTGGTCCTGTGGTTGTTTAAAGCTCTTTTTCAAAAATAAAAATCCTCCTCAATTTTTTCATATTTCTATAATTAGGGTCGGTCCGTCCGTACGTCTGGTACAGATAGCTCTTTTACTTAACTTAAACAGGCTAGAACTGTCCTATCGATCTCAAACTTTTCATACTGATTTCTACAACAGTTAGGTACGACTTAGAAAGCACAGCAACTCTATAATCGTTACCAGAAAGTCCGTACATCCATTTATAACTAGCTGATTTTTACTTTTTTGACAACAAATAATGGTTATGAATGTTAAAAATATCCTATTCATCTGATTTTTTGAATTCTGATTCCTATTTCAATAAGGTGTAATGTTATAAGCGAAGCATCTCTATAATCAAGTCCTAAAAACGTCAGTATGTCCTTAAACAGTAACATGTATTTAATCAGTTTTAATTACAATTTTGTATAGACATGCATTAATATTTAGTTCTGACACTTCACAAGTGTTAATGTTTGTTTGTCCTTCCATTTCAGAGCTTCGCTTCTTTCATGGATGTTGTCATCCTTGTTTAATTACCTCTTGGAGCAAATCCCCTAGAGGCTAGGGGCGAAGCCGCTAGTATTCATATGAACAGTAAACAAGAATCATAATATCATTATAAATATAGATATTAGTTAATACAAATTTATGTAAATCATGCCCACATTTATAATGGATTTATTAAACATAAAAATAAATTGAAACTTGTAGCTTGCTAAAATAAGGATCCCCATCCACCCCCATTTACACCATCCCCTCCCCTCCTACTGAAATGAATTCCATGACCCCAAATTTGACTCTTTGAACACTAAAATCGGACTACAATTGACATAGTTACACTTTTAAGTTCCCAAAAAGCTAGTGATAGGGTAGCTGCGCTACTAAAAAATTCTCATATTGCTCTGATAACCAAAACCCCTAATTAGACATTTTAAACACGAAATTCAAGATAGTTGATGGATAGATAGATGGAAAGATAGATGGATAGATAGATAGATGGATAGGTAGATGAATAGATATATGGATAGATAGATGGATAAGTAAATGGATAGACAGATGGATAGATAGAGGGATAGATTGATGGATGGATAAATTGATAGTTGGTGGATAAAGAGATGAATAGTTGATGGATAGATAGATGGATCGATATATAGATGGATAGACAGATGGATAGATAGATGGATAGATAGATGGATAGATAGATGGATAGATAGATGGATAGATAGATGGATAGATAGATGGATAGATAGATGGATAGATAGATGGATAGATAAATGGATAGATATATGGATAGATATATGGATAGATAGATGGATAGAAAGATGGATAAATAGATGGATAGATAGATGGATAGATAGATGGATAGATAGATGGATAGATAGATGGATAGATAGATGGATAGATAGATGGATAGATAGATGGATAGATAGATGGATAGATAGATGGATAGATAGATAGATAGATGGATAGATAGATGGATAGATAGATGGATAGATAGATGGATAGATAGATGGATAGATAGATGGATAGATAGATGGATATATAGATGGATAGATAGATGGATAGATAGATGGATAGGGTAAGGGGGAGCTATTTTCGGGAGGGGTTAATCTGGTAATTTTCTATCGACCTTCATAAAATGACCTTTATCTCCATGTTTCTTTCAAATGACAGAAAAAACATAAAAGCAAATTTGTTTGTTGTTAAATTACCTACAAAAAAGTATAAAATGAAATTTTTGTGAGATGGATTTTAAGGGTACTAAATAATTAAATCCCCTTTTTGGTTGATTTGCCCCAATGTGCAATGAAATAAACTTTCTCAAAACTTATTATATTATAGACTTTAAAAAGCTTCCTTATTTATCTCTTTTTTGAATATTGAACTTTTTGTTCAGTCTTCTAATTCATCTATAATACAAAGTAGCTTCATGTCTGTCTGTCCGTCCGTCTGTCCGTCCATCTCTCCGTCCCTTAAAATCTCGGTAACCACTGAACCGATCAGATTCTACTTTTCAGGGAATATACCTGCTGGTCCTGTGGTGATTTAGGTTATTTTCTTGGGGGTGAGACACCCCCAACTCCCCCAAAAACAAAAAAACCCTCTTCCATTCTTTTTCCTAATGCAGCTAATCAAAACATTGGTGCTGCACCACCACTTTTTTATTACCTTTTGGGGCAAAGCCGTTAGTTTAATATTAGTTAAAATTGCTATTGTTTTTTTGTTTTGCTGGTTGATACACAAGAATGAATATTTATTGGTATACTGACAGACCAGCAACCCAGGGATCTAAAGGGATAAGACAATGACCGATTGAGTGATGTACATCCCCAATGATGATACACTTAATTACCATTGTAGATTGAAATTAGCGGTTAAAACATTAGAACACTCAACTTAATGAATCAACCAATCAAACTTCACTAAAGTCCCCAAAGTTATTAAGCCAACGAATAAGAAAACAGTACGTTGTCAGCCCGTTGTCAAGTCTTTCTCTCTCTCTCTCTCTCTCTCTCTCTCTCTCTTTCTCTCTCTTTCTGCCGACAACCCTACTGACTTGTATATATATTAGCTTTATAAAAATTTTGTATCACCGCCGCTAGAAATTGATATAAAAAATGCGCAAATAAAAATCTGTGAAAACGTGCTTTGATATGTCTTCTTTTTACAAATTAGGCACAACTTTTTTCAGGTTAATTTGCAAGGTGGATTGCAAGATAAGGTTGTTATCATCCAATATGGCAAAGCTCAATAAAACGGACAGTGAAACTAATCAAGCTCTGCCTATTTTTTTAGGAATCACTATTTTAGAAATCAAGTTAAAATGAAAATCCCATAAGGTAAAGATTTGTCAAAAATGTACTGACGTACTTTCTGTTAATCATTTTTTAGTTGCAATACTTTCAAATAATTTTTATTGGTACAATAAAGTTTGAGATCAATTCTAACATTCTTAGATTTACAATAATTGACATCCGACTTACAAACTCTCAAAGAAGAAAAGCTTCGCTTTTACAAAAATATATTCGGCAAAAATGCAATTCTAAAATTTTTGTCAATTTAATTGCACAATAAATCTTGAAGAATTACAAGAGTTGCTAGTTTTGTTTTTCTTTATATAAACAGGGTGTCACACATAATCTGTTTTTATACCAAAGTGTGTTCTTTAAAGCTTGCCTTATTAACTATGTCTGTAATTGTAACTTATTAATTATGTAACTCAGTAACTATAAATTAAATGTGGTTGTCTGTCTGTACCAAAGGATCTCTGTAACCGCTGAACCTATATGATTATCCTTTGCAGTGTAGCTTCGCCTATAGAAACAGTTTTAGGTCGACTTTCCCTCCACTTTAAGGGCCCCTAGAGGCCTCTAGGAGCGTAGTCGCTAGAATAATATAAATTGATTAATATTTACCTTTTCTGACAATAATTTAGCTGATTTGGAAACACCAATCCCTCCTTGCTTCTTTTTCTCCTCAACTTTTAACAATTCTATCATGTTAAAATGTTTTTTCTCCCTCCTTAAACAAAAGTATAGTTGTTTATCGCATTGTAATATAGACAGCTTCCGCGGATATTGAAATGATAAATTATGAGATTAAAATCAGTTTTGCTAGCCTAAAGGGGCCGGGCTAAAAAAAAAACTGGTATTAGTTTTATGATTACTAATTTAATATTCACGGAAAATTGTCTGTAATCCGAAGCTATACATGATTTTTCAGTATGGCTGAGAACCGGTTCTAATCCAGCGGATATCAATCGTTTTCGAAGCCATACTGGAAATCATATTTCTATAATATTATTTACTGTAAAAATTACTTAAATTTCAATTTGGAACATAATTTATGTATAAACTCTCCTATTAAATTTTTCCGTTGTTACTATATCACCATAAGTTTGCATATATCTTAAAATAGTTACACGATAGACAAAGAATTTAAGGTATAGTGACCCCCTACAACAACATGTTCATAATATGCAGGACTCGGCAGCCACGCGTCAGCCGCCTGTAAGCCCCAAAGATATCAACCTTTTAGAATTTCAAAAAATCAGCTGAAAAAATAAAAAAAAACCTGACTTAAATATGGCAATCCCTCTTTCAAAAAAAAAATATAAACGGGTTTAAATTTGAGGCTCAGTTGCGTTTGACGTCCGGCTGCCAAGCCTTGATAATATGTCATTTTTGTCTTTAATGTAGTTACATTTAGTCGACAAAAGACAAAAATAAATGGTAATCCATTAATTCTAGGTTTAACAGGGAACAACGCCTAGAAAAAAAACATGTTTAAAAAATAGGCCTAATCATAAAATGTCAACATTTTTCTATCAAATTATGCACTTTTGACAAATAAGTTAAAAACACGGATGATAAAATCTATAAATAATGAAACTCATAGTTACAATATTTAATAAACAAACGGAGAAGAAGATTTAAAGGATTATTGATGGAAAATTTTAAACATTTATCTTTAATAACAGCTGAGAAAATCCATTTTTACCACAGAAACACAGATAAATTGAGAATAATCACAAGAACTATCATATATCTATCTTCAATAACAGCCTAAATAGCACCAATGGACAGACAGACGGGTGGATATTTTGAAACATAGAGTAACATTGCTGCTTTAAAAAATAAAGATTTTAACCAAATGCATTGTATAGAAAGTTATGGCCTTTTTATTTTCAACATATTTTAAAACTTTTTTTGGGTGACACATAATTTACATCTTATCTTAAAAGAATACTCTCATTTTTAGTAGCGCAGTTGGTATAGAGTTTGTGTATGTCCGTTTGTACAAATTATATTATTTCATTACACTGTAATCTATTTCATGAAAACAGTAAAAGTGTCGAACTATGACGCCAGAAAAAAATTAACAATTAACCAATAAGAAGCCAGTATTCACTATGGTAAAATATATAGCGGCCTCTCATTGGTTAATTGTTAATTTTTTCTGACGTCATAGTTCGACACTTTTACTGTTTTCCTATTTAATGGATAGCTTATTCTTTCCATCAAAAATTAAATCGTTAAACTAAGTATGTCGTAATTATCTCAGTCTTGTTACTTTTATTCAATGCCAGAAAGTCGAAAAACTTAAAACGTATAATTAAAATGTCGATTAAATGTCAAACATTATATATTTAAATACTGTTTGACTGCTTTTTAGCCGCTTTTGATTCATTAAGTATTTAAGATATAAACACAAAACATTAAAATAAGCTATTTTCTTAATAGATAAAAGTAATATTTGATTTTGAGTATAAAGTACAAACCCAAATTTGATAAGTTTTGCTTTTAAAAGTGCAAATTTTATCTTTAAGATTTTAAAATAAATTTTATTATCTAACCGTTCTCTAATCTTAATTGAAATCCTAATCCTCAATATTTTATGTAAATTTCTTTAAATTCTGAGATTTAAAACTTGAAAGCATAAAATTCCGACAAAAAAATTTGCCACTAATAAATGTACCTTTAAATATTGTGTTTTTCTTTATTGATAACATTCATAGTTTTTACTGTAACAAAAGCTGCAATAAGGCATCACAATGATATTTTTTGACCGGTAGAGCAATTAAGAAAACCTCCATACCAGTAATATATATTCATAATTAAGTCAAAATATATTGATTTTCTAACTCTGAATTGATGGGGGGTATCAGTGCTCAAGAGGGTACTTAGTGTTTTTTTTCTAAAAATTTGGATAATACCAGGGAACTAGTTTGAGCAGCCTCTTAGCATTATTTCCCTTGAGGCTGGCTATAAGGTCCAACCTGTCAGGATCCAGTGCAGAGTCTAATATTCCGGATATCCGGTACTAGAAGTCAGCTGGATATCCGGTATACGGCCAAGTATATTCCACGCCAACACTACGCAAGAGGGTACTCTGTATAATAGCACAAGTTTTTTCTACAAATCTAGATTTACCTGGGAACCGGTTTGAGCAGCCTCTTAGCATTATTCCCCTTGAGGCTGGCCATAAGGTCCAACCTGCCTGGATCCAGGGCAGAGTCGGGCATCCCCGCGGGAACTACCTAAAATCAAATCTATTTAATTTAAACTTTCAACTTGAAACAAATATAATAATCGATGCTTTTCCTTAAAGTGCATCAAGCATCTGAAAATTAAGAGATGGATAATGTGTTTCCTATACCAACCCCTGTGAGAGGCCCTAATCCTGCAGGGCCATACCTGCGGCCTTAACTCTGAAGGACAACTAGGTAACAAATATAACCTAATCTGACCTAAAGTAATAAACAAATAAACGAAAAATAACTCCCAAATTATTTTCCATTTTTTTAAATACGTAGAAGGGGTTTTCTGTTCTTTATAATGCACTTTGAGGGAAACCGTCTAACAATCATATTATCAATAATTTAGATATTGCAGGTAGAGAACTAATATGAATTATATAGTAGCTTCGCTACTAAAATATACACTTCCTTAGTTGAATTCATTAAAATCTGTACAAATTTTTGGGATAACTTAGTTAATAATTATACTAATTAAGTGGGGTATAAGGAAAATTGTGCATATTAACACTTTTCCTTTGATCAATTCTTTATATGTAACTAGCGGCTACTTTCCTAGATGTCTCTAGGGGGGGAGTTGTAATTTGACCAACATTTTATACTTCCTTGGAGACACACTTTGAGGACAAACATCCTATTATTTTATATCAGTATTAACATGATTAGAAGCAGCTAAAAGTGTCTAAAAAAGATTAACGTCATACAATACAAATAACCAGTATACATTTTACCATTGGTCAATTAAAATGCATACTGGCCGATCATAGCTCATTTGTTACTATTGTATGACGTCATATCTTAGGCACTTAAAGCTGCTTCACATGATTACCTTTAGACTGCTAGCTGCGGCAGCCAACATACTTGGGGGTGGGGGAGGAGGGGGAGGGGGACCTCCGCCAAGCCGCCCCGTCGGGGGAGGGGGTGGAGGAGGGGGAGGTGGGGGCATTGCTAAAGATTCTGAAAAATTATTTTGATTCTATTACAAAACGTTTTCTTAAAAAAAACTTAATGTCTTTGTTAAATTATTTAATAATCAAAACATAAAAACACAACTATTTTCTTTGTTGATTTCTTTTAAAAAGATTCTTTGTAAAAAAAATTTGAAGAAAAAAAACTGTAAGACAAATTTCTTTGTTTTTTTGCATATGACAAATTTAATGTTGCTTGTTTACAAAGCTCAAATTAATGTTACTAATTTGTAATATGCAAACAAATGGGCGATTTCCTTCAAAGTGCTTTGTAGAGCACAGAACTACACTCCTTAATTTACTTTAGATCGGGTTAGGTATGGTACAGCGTAGCAACACATGAGTCATAAAAAAATACAACTCCTTAATTTTAATTTTAAAAAAAGATTGGATGGGGTTTTCTGTGCTCACTAGACATTTTGAGGGAAAGCACACACAATGTATTATTTTATCTTGGTTTTTTAAAAGAAAGCAAATATTAATACAAACCCAGGTATAAGGTATAACCAACAAGCGAAATAAATCTAAAATAATATTTGGGGGGCAAATGGAGAGGTCGTCAATTTTACGATGTGCTGCCCCCCCAACGACAGCTGAAAAACACGTATAGGTTTCGTGATTTTTTCCGAATTAATTTCGTTATTGGTATAAGCCGATACAAACCTAATAAAACTTATACAGAGATTTTAACTAACACATCCAGATCTTTGACCTTTTAGAATGACCATAGACGTTTGTAAAATGAGATTAACCCTTACAGATATTGGGGGGGGGGGGGAACTTATGTCATGACGTAATATAAAATTAGAAAGAAGTATGTTTTCCTTAAAAATATGCTTAAATGAGGTATGTAATGTAAGTGAACATAACTTGTAAGTATTTGGTGTTCTATCCAGACCGCTAGTAGTGTCAAATACGCGAATAACACAATAGCAAATAAATTTGAAATGGTGTAATACCATGCACACCATTAAAAGTTAAAATTTTCGGATGAATCCTGTTAAAACTAAAATTAAAAAAAATCTAAAAGCACCCTTTTTTGTTAAGCCTATTAGCAAAATAGCAAGCATAGAATTGTATCAAATTAAATAAGTTAACCAACAACCAATGTAAGAACTTTATTTAATAAGCATTACGGATAGACACGGTTACTTTTAGGGTAGTTGTGTAACTTAGAGCAGGTCCTTTTGTGTAGGGAATTGAACACGACACTGCTTATCGGTCAAAATATTGAATAAAATATTTTGAAATATGATGTAGGATCAAATAACTAGGGGGGTTAGTAGGGTGTTTCAATAATATAGAGAATTTTCGACTGCTTCGTTGTGAAACCTTTTCTATTATTATTTATAAAATTTCAAGATAGAAAAGGAATAATATGATGCTTGTAAAGTTTTTACCTACGAAGTTTCATGTGATTCTGGGAAATAAATATATAATAATTATAATTTTATTGCACTGATATCATTTATACAGTATATTTTGTTTTTCTTTGATTGCTCGAACACTTGAGAGGTAAATGTCCCAATTCCTTAAAAGGTTCAAAAATGTCCTTGGCTTATGTAGAAATATTCAAAACTTAATCTAGAAGAAGCTTCCCAGTAAAAGGTAAAGAAATAAATCGAACGGTTAGCGAGATCTTTTGGTACTAACATATACAAAAACTGAAAGGCACAAAGATACTCATAATCTTTTTTGCATCTATTATATAAAGTAGTAAGGTTTTTTGGTCTGTAACATGAGTTCTCCTTTACAGAGAAGCTTCATATAGGTCCATGGATGGTTTTAGGCTATTTCATTTGTAGACTTAAGTCTTAAGATGGTTATATATCCTTTCGCACCTCTTTAAGATGTTGGGGGCGCAGTATAAAATAATGTATAATGATATAAAAAGATTTTATAGAATAGTTATATTATAAAGAATACTTTTCCAACCTCAACCTTTGAGAAAAGAAATTAAGATTGTTGGGAAACTTCCAATTAAGGCTACCCCCCCCCCTTCCTCCCGTCCTCTATAAAATCATTGTGCACGCACTTAATCTGAAGCTTTCCTGCTTGCTCTGATGTACCTTTAAATTTCTCATTCTATCTGTCACATTTAATAAATACATTTTATTTGATATATGCAGTAAGAGATATAAGTTTTCCGGAATTTTAATGTAGGGAGTAGATTTGAAATCTGCATCAAATTTTAAGGATTTTTTATAAAATTCGTTTTTTTTATAATTCTTTATCTAAAAGCGGAAATACATTTTAAGTTAATTAATTTTGACCAATAGGATAGTTGGATTTTAAACTACCTGCGCTCTAATTGGTTGAATGATGTACGACATCCAATCAGAGCGCAGATTTTTTAAATCCACCAATCACGGATGCCAAAATTAATTAACTTAATTTGCATTTCCGCTTTTAGATAAAGAATTATACAAAAAATGAATTTTATAAAAAATCCTTAAAATTTGATGCAGATTTCAAATCTACTCCCTACATTAAAATTCCGGAAAACTTATATCTCTTAATATGCAGTGAATCTTTCCTTTTATTAAGAGAGTTCAAACGTCCTACCAAATGAACTTCTTAAGGCTAAGTAAGTTTTTCAAGACAATAAATTGTGTATAAACCAGACAACTACCTGGCCCAAGTAATGGAGACATTTTTCGTCTGCTAGCAAATTGCATTCTGCTTTTTTTATAGCGACTTGGCATTGTTAACATTTCTAGCGCTATTGGCTGATATTCAAAGACTCAAATGAAAATGGTTAAATGGTCCACGGGGTGGGTGCATACAGTTATTTAACCCCTTTCCCCTTAATTGTTTTATTTTAATTAGCAACAAGTTTCTCTTCACCAAAAACATTGTTATTGCTGCGCTACTTATGGATATAATCGTCATATCCAAACTAACACCAACATTTTGATTTATTTAAACTCAAAGATATTTAATCCTTACATAAATAGATACAAGCATTTACTTTTTTTTAAAGAACTTACAAAAAACATTAAAGCAATGTTTCTTTGAATTCTTTTCTGCTTGAAATTGACACTTAACAAACAGGCCTTACTGTTTTATATTTACTTTTTATAAACCAAAATGAAACTTTAACTGACAACAGTATTTTTTGTAGTTCTTTAGAAACAATAATCAGTTAGTGAAAAAAGTTATGAATCAATACTTTAATGTTATTTAAATCTATTTGGTTGTCAAATATCATCATTTTCATTAATTACGAAGCAGCAAATGGTTCCTTATAAAAAATGACATCAAACAATACAAATGACCAATGATCGGCCAGTACATATTTTACCATTGATCAATTACAATGTATACGGCCTATCATTGGCCATTTGTATTGCCTGGCGTAATTTTTTATTAGGCACAACATTAAGAAATTGTGTTTTTGTAAATTTGATTTTTATGTGTATAATAAGCATTATTTTTAAATCTCTGTCAAAAAAACCTTTACCACTGTCATAAACACAGTTTTATTGTCATTTTTTTTGTATAAAAAGCATTATTTTTTAATCTCAAAAAAAAACCTTTACCACTGTCATAAACACAGTTTTACTGTCATTTCTTCACCCATGAAATTCAAATTTAAAACATTTTATATTACTACTATTACTTAATCTGTTATATGGAGCTTTATTCTTATTTTAATGAAAAAAACTTATTAAAAAGTTGTTACGCTTTCAAGATCGTACCTTACTGTTACAGGAATCATCATCCAAAGTTTAAAACCGATAGGATAATTCTAACGAAAAGAGGTAACTGTAATTTACAGACCTTAGTCCCTTTGCTTTTTTTAATGAGGGAAACGAAGCTTTGGGAAAATCTTTGAATAAATCCAAAACATATGTTATAGAGTCTAAAGAGCAGAGTGTAGTAAACAAATAAATAGATTTGTATCTGAGAAATTGAACTTTTCCTTGAGCATGCAATATTCCTACCTATACATAAGAAAAGTAAACAAAAAAAACATGCATTTTATATGTTTGGATAGGGGCACAACAAAATTAAACAATTTTTTCTTACAATTTTGGTCATATTTTTTTCTTCATATTATTTACTAAATGTCCTCTAACAATGTACTTTTGAATTAATAAGGCAGGGATGAAAACACCCATAATGTAGAGTAATTTATATTTAGATTCCCTTTTTTTTAAATATTTTTTGGTTTAAAATTTGTGATATGGATTATGGCAATTCAAGACTAAGAAAATTTCATAACAATAAGACAATTCTTACATGTATAATACAGTAAATAATTAAATATTTCAGAAACTACGACAAAAAAAGTGTAAAAAAATATAAAAGTAGATGATTTTCAAAGTTTACAAATGAACAACAAAGAAAAATCATCCAGTTTCTCGGAAATGTCCGTATCTAAAGTTTAACAAAGTTCTTTAAAAAATGTATTTTATGATTTATTAGCGCAAGTTTTGGAAAAACACGAGTTTTTAATATGACTCTTTTTGTATCTAAACATAAAACAAGAAATATAACCTTTAATTGATTTTTTTTCAAATGAATAAAAACAAAGAATCTATTGTTCCGAAATATTTTTATTTAAAAATATTAGTAGCTTAAACTTTAAAAAATGCATTATTGCTGCTAAAAAAAACACTCTTCATCAAACACTAGCGTCTCTTTGGATTTGGGTTGGGGTGTCTTACTCCCTAAGACAATAGCCTAAAACCACCACAGGACTAGTAGGTATATTCCCTGAAGAGTAGAACCCATACGGTTCAGTTCTTACCGAGATCTTAAGCTTCAGACAGACGGACAAACAAACAGACAGATAGAGAGACATCGTTCTACTTTGTACTATAGATATTTTTGTTAAAAAGCGAATGTCGCTGTTGAAAAAGCTAATTTGTGTTTTGCTAAAATGTAATATAAGCTTAACTAAATAAACATTGATAATAGTTGTTCTGCTACTTTGACTAACCTTTACACCCATTCACAAAACATAAACATTGGAAAATCTTTTTTTTTTCCAAATTTTGAAATCATATGAAAGTTTTCCTCACGTGTTTCATAAGCAAATGAGTAATAAAGTAAATGAAGGTTAATTTTGTTTGTCATTTTATCTCATGCATGAGAAAAATATTTTCGTATGGATGAGAACCGGTTCCTATCCACCGGATTCGAATGAATATGAGAAAAAATATTAGTTTATACAATTGGAACAGCGCATCGGTTAACACGATGTCTTTAAATCCTTACATAAAAGTAACAGGATGTCTGTTTGTTTGTACTGAAGGATACCTGTAACCGCTGTACCGCTGGTTATTCTTTACAATCTAGCTTCTCATAAGTCCTTAGAAGGATCATAACTTTCGTGGGGACGAGTACCACCAACCCTCCAAGAAAAATCGCCACTATAAAAAAAATCCTCTCATACCCAAGAAAGATTTTTTTCTTTAAAACTAAAATTAAAAATGGAAGATTATACATGGCTATTTTGTAGCCTATTGGATACGCACCTAGAGGCCTTTAGAGTCAAATTCTCTCAGGAGTTTATACCTTCCCTAGACCAACAATGAGCTTCACTGTAAATAAAAAAAAAGGGCCGAATCAGGTACACTGGCTGTTGCTTTTATATTTTTTAGATTATGGACTACTTTTTAAAAAATTTTTGGATTTAATGGATATTAAGAAAATCTTGTGATTTCTCAAAAGAAAACTTCACCAAGATACTATAGCTGTGATATGTATTCGAGCTCAAAAGAAACTTAATGAAAGTTGACATTTCTAGAGAACGGTATGTGTGTGTTTTTTTTGAAAATCAAATTTAATTTACATTTATTCACATTTTGTAGAATTAATTCAGAGCTGGAAATGATTCTTAAAAACGTATTCTAACAGTAGCTGCTATTGCTTATATCTTTTGTTAAAACAGAGATATATACGGACATCCTATTACTTTATTTATTTGGGGAAAATGATTCTAATTCACTGATATCTTAGCGCAGATACTCTATATTTAAGTTATGATCGTTTGAACGTCCAACTGATTTTTGATTAATTTGTAAATATTCTTGCATATATGCATATTATAATATCTATATAACAGTTTATAATTCCTATTTGATCTGCAATGCTACGCTACTAATGTACTTACTTATCCTTGTTATGATATATAGAAAATGTTATCTATAAACATCTGAATTTAACGATCCTAAATGTTCGTGTAGACGATACTCTCAAAATTATCTGAAGGTTAAATAAAACAAGGAAATTATTTTCATTTGTAGTGAGGAAAAACTAGTCTTAAATATATTTTTTAAAAATACTGATAGTTAAAGGGTAACAAGATGTATGTATGTCTGTGTTTATCGTATGATCTCGCTAACAACTAGATTGATATGGATCTCCTTTACAGTAAAATGTATTTTAGTTTCAGGGAAGGTTCTTTAAGATTTTGGGGTAGGTTACCTCATCCCTACCAAGATAAATCGTTTTTGACTTATTTTTGAAAATTATAAATGGAAGTTCGACGTCCCTTCCGTTAAAATTTTCCCCCAGGATAGTATTACTTATGGACGTAAGTTCTGCAGGCATTACAAAATTTATTACAGAGTAGTTTTGCTACTAAAAATGTAAATATATATTTCAGATCAAGTGTCAAAATACATTTAGAAGCGGCCTTTTAACCCATTTTCTCAGAGGAAAGGTACGAATTAAACGAAGGAAGAAAAGTTACAATAGTTTTAGGAAACAAGACCGCAAACGGATATGTATTTAACTATTTAAACAAATAAGCTTCCCAAGAAAGTTCAAAATAAAATAGGTTGAACAACGAAAAGACTGACAATATTTTGTTTTAAAAATCTATGAACTTCGCCAAAGAGATTCGTCCATCATTTCTTAACAGCATTAAACTTAGCATTTTTGATGAAAATATACCCTATCTAGAAAAAAACAGACAATTATTTTTTATCTTCTGAAATGTATTCCCTAAAATCCCTGAGTACTGAAAGATTAACCTTTAAAAAAAAACTTTATCCTACGTAAAAAGTAACTCAAGGACAATACCTGCTAAAAAAACGTCACTAATATATAGATATGGAACTAAATTATAATATAAAGGTAAAAATAAGACAAACTTTAAATCTAATTGGAAAAAAATCTTAGACTAAGAAGGGGTTTTGTCTGTCCATTAAGATTAAGTTCTTCATTTAAGGTAAACTACATATAGCTCTCAGGATAATATATAAGCTATTTAATATAAAAATAAAGATTAATGGCCGTGCTTGGAACGAACTAACTTGTAGTTATATAAGTAGTTAGTTTTTTTCTATGGGTTTTATCATTTTTGTTAAAAAAAAATTAACCTAAATATCAAAATGAAGAAGTTTTATCAATATCAACAAAGAAAACAAGAATGACAATTCCAGAGCATAAATAGAATTAATATAAATTAATATGAAGGTACATCAAGCAGACTGGCATAAATCATATTCTTATCATAAATATAAAGGTCATCATGGCATAAAATGCTATAGAAGACATGCTCTTATAAGAGAAAATTTTATTTCTCGTATTCATTCGAATCCGGTGGATAGGAACCGGTTCTCATCCATACGAAAAAACTATGTCTAGCATCGTATTATATCCAGTTTTCTACGAATATAGAAATGTACAATCATAAGATTAAAACTAGTTTTTTTAGCCCCGAGGTGCCGGAGGAAATCCGTTTATAATACGATGCGAGAAATAACTATTTTTCAATGGACATTCCAGATATCTCAAAACATTACCGACAGACCAACAGGCCAGTAATTTCAAACTATAAAGTAGTTTTGCTACTAAAAAAAATGATGAATCTAATATCTTTAAAGTTGTTAGTCACTGTATTACGCATATTTTCTTTATAAAGGGAGAGGTCATTTTCTAGTAAATCCCGTAAAGGTGTGTGTTATAAGGCCTAAAAATAGTAGTAGAACGATAAGGTGCTCTATATATTTGTATTTCCTATTGAATAGAACAATAGGGAAGAAATTTTTTTTTTTTTTTTTTTGATAACCGTACCTGGAATATCTGAAATTTCTATCAAACGCTTTGTTTGGCTCAAACTGACACAAATAAAAAAAAATATAATTATAATAAATCAACCTGTAAAGAATGACTTCTTCCTTTGTTTAATGGTATAGATTGTTCTTAACCTTTACCTTGTACCTATAGAAAACATTATTATTATAATTATATTTTTTTTTAATTTTTGTCAGTTTGAGCCAAACAAAGCGTTTGATAGAAATTTCGTATTTTTTTTAGATAATCCAGGTACGGTTATCAAAAAAAAAAAAAAATTTCCCTATTGTTCTATTCAATAGGGAATACATATATCTAGAGCACCTTATCGTTCTACTACTATTTTTAGGCCTTATAACACACACCTTTACGGGATTTACTAGAAAATGACCTCTCCCTTTGTATTGCACAAAATAAACAGATGATTTTTAAAATATCAAATGCGTTTCTTAAGTCAAAAATACATTAATTACGTTTTTTTCTAATTTAGGAAAATCATTTTAATATTAGGGTAATCAGTAATTTAGTTTTATTCGAATTTGCTAGAATTTTTAAGATTACATTTTTGGGGGGGATTCGCGACTTTTGGGTGGATTCGCATTTTGGTAAATGCTGTTATTTTTCAAAATCAGGTAAATTTTTTACATTACACCTCTCTCTCCAAATAAAATAAGAAATTTAGATTTCGTAATCACCCCCATCCAAGTCAATCCCCCCCCCCTTTAAGCAGATTTTTACTCACCCAAAAAAATGCATGGACGTACTTAAGGTGGTTAAATTACTAGGGTCCAGGATTGACAAATTGAATAAATGGTTACAAATGGATAAAAAAAAATGGCAAAATATAGCAATATAAAATAACAATACATGATTAAATTGATTAAAGATACTGACTACCTTTGAATTAAATAAAAATCAATTAAGCAATAAAAGAAATGTTAATAGATTATGTAAAAGGTTAGAATAACATTGTAACAAGGTTTGCATTTTTTTCGCACATCATAAATATCTGTTTATGTATACAGGAATACAAACAAACAAAAACATCTATAAATTTAAAAACATAACTTTTGATATTGATAATATACTTTTGTTCCTTATAAAAGATACATGATGAATACTAAAAATTTTCACATAATGACATAAGTCATAAGCTAACTGGCAAAGCAACTTTATAACTAAGTTCTCTACGGCTATCTGTCCGTTCGTCTTTTTGTTTATCATAGTCACTTATATTTTATGAATTAAAAATTATATATTTCAGTTATCTATAGAACTGTATAATTTAGTATAAGGTAATCATATCATTTAAAGAATATGAATGTTTGCTGCGCTTTTTATAGAAATAATATAACAACAAATAATTTACACAATATCACAATAAAAGACAGCTGTTTCTAAGATCTTTTTATACAAATATATATTCTTAAACATATGTATATAAATGTATTGTGTATAGACACTGACATGAAAGTTACTTTCCACGACTAAACTTAGAAATTTTCTTAAAGCAGAGTGAGATAAGTCCACGGCTATGAGGGGATAAATGGACAAAAAGAGCATAAAAATTCAACATAATAATTTGTTATAAAAAGTAATTTTTTTGTCTGACAATATCTGACAACTTATTGAGTTCTCTGTTTTAGAGAAGTTTCAGATTAGTATCAGAAGGATTGTCTATACATTTGTATGGCCTTTAAGATCTCGTAAATAGCTATGTTTCATTGCACAAAATTTGTGGAAGTTTTTATTAGAATTAGAAAAGATTTTAGCCTTTAGGATGAGCAAATGTGATATAATCCCCCCCCCCTCCAAAAAAAACCGCTTATAGCTAAAAATTTTGGGAGAATATCCCTTTTCCTGGCTTTATACAGGACACATGTCCCAATGCCTATACTCTCTCTTTTCCTCCTTCCCTATCTATCTATGCGTGCACTATTGCTCTTTATATTGACACTCATCCTCCTTTATTTCCCTCCTTTTCAAGTGTTTCTCTCTTCCCCACCCCTTTAGATTTGACTCTTATTCCCCCACTTCCTTCATAAGTGTCTCACATTCCCCGCTCCCTTTACAAGTGTTTCTCTCCTTCCCCCACTCCCTATTGCTCTGCCCGCCGGCTCAAGCGGCCCCGGTTAGCCCAACGGTCAACATTTGAACATGTTGTATCTTTCCTGTCTTACATAGTTGCCACACAATTTAGCAAAATTTTAGACATCATAAGTTGCCTTAATGCTTTGGTGGCGTTAAAAGTTTCTTTGTAAACTTTGAATGTCCATTTTAATGGATTAAATGACTTAAATATGCAGCTTTTCTCGAATTATGGTAGTTCTGTACAATTTTATAATAATAAATGTAAGTAATTGTTCTTGTTTGTGAAAACACGGTGTAACTTTCCCTGCTATAAAGTTGCAATTTCTATCTATTTGCTCCTAGAATAAAATTACAGGGATATAAAGGGATAAGACAATGGCCGTTACATTGATATACATCCTCAATGATGATACACAAATTTACCTCTTCTGTAGATTTCAATTAGTAGTTGAAACGTTTGGACACTCAAAATTTAATAAAAGTTTCCAAAGTTGTGTAGCCAACAAATAAGAACATGTTATTATAAAACCTTTGGGAATAGTGTAACTTAAAGCTCTATGTCTCCTCCCTCCCTGATAATATTATCCTTCTTGAACTAATTCTTAAGTTATTTAAAGCGTGACATCACAGTAAACATCTGCGAACACTGCTTAGTGACTCCAATGTGACTGTTGAATAAAGACGACTTTTGAAATCATCTTTTATAAAGTTTACTATGGATACATATTTCTAGTGAACCGCTACTTTTCTTTTAAAAGGACATTCATACCTTTCATTTTGTTGCTTTAACCTTATGTAAACTAATTTAGCCTCAATTAGGCGCTTTCCCTTAAAGTGTCTTGTCAACAAAGAAACCCTCCTCCCCATTTTTTTTAAAATTCGATAAAAGAGGGGTAGTTTTTGTTTGTTTATTACTTTAATTCAGATTAGGTTAGGGCACAGCTGGTATAAGCCCTGCCCCCTCCCCCTTTTTTTAGTTTATTTTGAAAATGAGAGTTGCAGGGCTATCAGTGCTCTAAACAGATGCTTTGTATAAAATCAAAGAAATGCTAAATAATTAAACATTTTGCTAGATAATTCTCTCAGAATCTCAGAATGGATGGTCCGATTATTTTCCTATTTTCAGACAAGTTGGTCCCAGAAAGGTTCTATGTCATTCTAAGAGAGGAAAGCCATTTCCATATAAATGCAAATAACCCCTTCGTTTCCTTTATCAAAAATTAAGGATTTAAATCCGTCGGACAATTCTATCATATTAAAACAGGCTAAAACAATATCTATTGATGAAAGCTAGATTAATGGATAGAAATACCATAGATTGAAATAATAGTTTTCATTTTAATTATATCTATTCATTTATCTTTATGTCTGTAAATGTGTAAGGTTAGCTTTAGTGGCCAGTGTGCATTCATTCCCGTACATGGATCATATCAAATATTATACAATTATCCAGAGGCGTGCATGGAAAAACTAAGATGGTGTATACATTATACACCCCCCTAGGAGTTAAAACCCCAACACCACTCCTGACAGGAGTGTACATATACCTAATACAGCCAAGGGGGTGTCAAGATCAAATAATGAGGTTGTTTAAATCACGTGATTCGCGTGCCAGTTTTTCACATTGATGTTTTTTTTCACATCTAATTACTATATTATAAGCATCTAAAACACCCAGCAGACAAACATTTCTGTATGCGAATATAAAAAAACTAGGATGTTATGCGGTAATGAATGCACACCCTAGTGGCCAATTTAGGTGAATTTCTTAGGCGAGTTTCACTTTTAGTATGTATACATATAAACAAATAAGCAAATGAATACTAATATAGATTTATAAATGACAATTAACTTTTTAAAGAAATCTTTTAGGACAAACATACTGTTACTTTTATATAGGGAAAAAAAGAATAAACTGCAAGACAAAATTTATTGATATAAATCACGAAACCTTTTAAAAATGTATAATGTCTTTTGAAGCATTAAGCTAAGAAGGAAAACATAAAATCAAGGGATCGATCTAGCACCCCAACCAATAGCAAGTCTTTATTAAACTTGGTGAAAATATGTATAATGTTGACTTAATTCATCCCTAAAAATTCCAGCTTTTTATCTTGAATAGGAGTCGAAAAAATCATGAAAACTTGAAAAACTAAGAATCGATATAGCACCCCAACCAATTATCATATCTTTAACAAACTTAGCGATCTAGCAATCCAACCTATAGCAAGTCTTTAATAAACTTTATTATCTTGAAAAGGAGTTGAGATAATCTTGAAAACTTGAAAAACTAGGAATCGATCTAGCACCCCAATCAATATACAGATCTTAATGAAATCTTTATAAAAATATAAAGGAAGAAAATTAACTTAATAACTGAAAAAGTTGTCTGTCTTGAAAAGGTGTCGAGAAAATTACGAAAACATTAAATCTAGGAATCGATTTAGCACCCCAATTAACAAACAAATGGACAAAACAATGTATAGATTAGATGCGCATATGTCATAGGAATCTTCACTAAAAATTTCAGCTGTCTATCTTTAATAGAAGACGAGAATATCACGTTTCCCCCACTTTGTCTCTAACAGACGGACGGACGGGCATTTCGAATTATAGAGTAGCTTCGCTACTAATAATAGTCAAGTCAAATCAAAGCTACTTTATTTGTCAGCACGTGTGGATGTACTATACAGATGGGGGTGTCAGAGATCTAAAGGGATAAGACAATACTTCAATAAAATGATGATACACAAAATTACCCCTTCTGTAGATTACAATTAGCGGTTGAAACGTTTGAAATCTCAACTTAATGAACCAACCAAATAAAAATTCAATAAAAGTCCCCAAAGTCAACGAATTATAAATCATTTTGTGGACTAGTATCATAAACAGTACAATATGTGAGTGTAGATCACAGGAAAATAAAGGGAGAGATAATACTTTTTATGACGGACTAACCTACATAGACATACACACTTATTATATAGTAATATACGCTACCAAAACACACAGATAGACACATCACATACAGACAAAATTTAAAAGAACGATATGACATTTTGACCTATTGAAAACTTTTTTAGAATTAGGAATTTGTTACCTTTTTTTCCTGTTTACATCTCAGATTCTCTACAATTAAAGTTTGTCTGTTAATCTGTCAAAAATTGCCTTATACGAACATAGAGTATCATTTCTTGATTTTATCACGTTTTCTTACTTCTTCATATTATTTCAGCGTAGCTACTCTATATCTATGGTAAGCGTCTGTCCGCGTAAGTCACAAAAAATAGCTGACATGTTGCTGGAATGCTATTCTAGTTTTGAAAAAGGGAAAAAATTTGACGGGGGAGGGTTATTTGTGGGGTGATTTCTCTTTGTATGGTTTTAAAGCCTTATTAGTAGCTTTAAGAGTCTTCACTGTAAAGGAGAACCATGTACGTCTAGAAGACAGATTGACGAACAGATAGACAGACATCCTGTTACTTTTTAATAAGCAAAAAATTGTGAAAATAAAATCATATATTTATAGGTATATATTTGCTTCTATGCTTCGATCATGTCCTTGTTAATATTTTTCTTTGTAGGTAAATAACTTTTAAGCAGACACTTAGAAGAATATTTATAGTATTTTTATTACAGGGAATAAGCAATAAAAATGATAGTTTTCGCAAGAAAAAAAAGTCAATGTAATTTCGTTATTTTTTTTAGGGGGGGGGATATTTTCAAAAATTTGGAATTCGCACATAAGCCGCAAAACTTATATCCGTTAAATGAACGGACTGCCAAAGAAAAAACAGGTTTAGACATCCTTCTAGTTTCTTAGTTATTAGACTTCGATTTATAGCAAAAAATACACTAATTTTGCTTACAAATTGAAATCGAGCCAATTTATATATCATCATCATAGAACAATTTTATTTAGTACAGTGTTTGGCGTTCAAGACTTAACTGTAGAAAAGCTTTGCTATTACATTATATCAGTCATTTAAAAATAAGGACGAAAATATGCTAAACAAAATAAGGATAATTTTCGCATTTAAGCATTTATGAGTAATTAAACTAAATCAAACCCATATAAGTGATATGAAAAATGTGAATGGAATAAGAATAAAAAAACTAGTAAAGTATTCAAAATTACAAACAAACAAGGGATTAAGGTCAATTATGGTACAAAAGAAACAATCGGATAATGAATTGTAGAGAAGCTACGCAACTGTTTGTAACGGGGAAACTAATTTTCCAACTTGCATATTTGGAACTAATCCGGAAGGGGTTAAAATTGTGTGCGATTTTGTGTATGTGTGTGTTTCTTTGTGTGTGGTTGTGTTTGTTAGAGACTGACTTTGTCCGTGTGTAAGTCACGAAAAATTTTAGCTTAAAACTGAAAACTACTGCATCAGGTGTAATCGTAAGTCCGCCAAGATCTTGTAAACGACTAAACCCAGCGTTCTAAAAATTTTAGATAACTTATGTGTTTAGTAGGCGTAGTAAAACAAGGATGACAACATCCATAAAAGCGAAGCACAGAAACGGTAGGACAAACGAACATTAATACTTGTATAGTGTCAGAACTGAATAATCAGAATATAAATGTGGAAGAGTCAAAGCAAAATTGTAAGTAAATTTGTTGAAAACAGCTTGATTCAGGATAATGTTTATGGACATACTTACATTTTTAGAACTTGCTTATAGAGTTGCTTCGCTTACTACATTATACTTTGTTGTCCCAGGAATCAATATACCAAAAATCAGATCAATCGGATGATTAGATCACATAAACATTTGTTGTTAAAAAGTAAAAAAATCAACTTGTTTAAAATGGACGTACGGACATTTAAGTGATGATTATAGAGTTGCTACGCTTTCTAAATCGTACCTAACTACTAATGGAATCACCATGCAAAATTTGAAATCGATAGGACAATTCTAACATGCCTAAATTAACGAAAAAAGCTATCCGTTACGGACGGACGTTCGGACGTACGGACGGACCGACCCTAATTATAGAAAAGCTTCGCTTTTAAAAAGTTTTGAGTACCCTCCACCATCTCATGGGGTGCAGCCTCTAGTTGGTCTAAGAAACAAGTAAAAACTATATGAATATAATTATAATAATTTGATTTAATCTTTAAATCGTTGTCTTGAACGTTTAAATTAATATAAAAAATAATTATTTGATGAAAAGATTATAAACATCGCTGATTTTTTTATCTTCCAACATTTCTGTAAAATTCTTATTTTGATAGTTTATCTATCTAACCCTCATTGCGTAAAGCTAGTGTAAAAGAATATATGTTTGTGTGTGTGTTTGTTTCTTAGTGTGTGATAAACTCAAAATTTTTGAGGCTTTACTGCATGTAATGTACAGAGCATGTTATACTATGATGCACTGCTAAAAAAGTTTTTTTTATACAAGAATTTTAAAACTCAAGAATAGTTATTTCTCGTATCGTATTATAAACGGCTTTCCGCGGATATAGAATGTACAATTATAAGATTAAAACTAGTTTTTTTAGCCCCGTGGTGCCGAAGGCACCGGCTAAAAAAACTAGTTTTAATTTTGTGATTGTACATTTCTATATTCGTAAAAAAAATGGATATAATACGATGCTAGACATAGTTTTTTCGTATGGATGAGAACCGGTTCCTATCCACCGGATTCGAATGAATACGAGAATAGTTATTTCTCGTTTCGTATTATAAACGGCTTTCCGCGGATATAGAATGTACAATTATAAGATTAAAACTAGTTTTTTTAGCCCCGTGGTGCCGACATAGTTTTTTCGTATTCATGAGAACCGGTTCCTATCCACCGGATTCAAATGAATACGAGAAAATTGGTTAATGTATTTACATCGAGGGGATGATGGCAACTTTAATCAACTTTAACCAACCTATTTATCCTAGTATCTTTGGGAGTAAGTCTTTACTTTGTTTGTCAAAATGCCTGTTTATGTGACAGGGCATTCTTCAAATTCTTATCATTAATATTAAAACTTTGATGCACGTATTTTGTCTGTAATTTATACCTATACATAGCATGTTCATGTCCTGTTAGGGAACAAGGCATTCCTCCTGCTCTCAACATGGATGACAGGCACTTGATATAGTAGCAGGCGGTATCATATTTAAGAACTTTTTTAAAAATTATGTTTGAATTTTTAAGAGTGTCATATACTAGATTTGTCAAGAATTTTGAAGTTGGGGAATAATCTAATAATCCTTTACTTCCTAAAATTTAAATGTTTATCTATTAATAGTTGTCCTTATTCCTTACTCTTTACTTTCACGAATAACTAGTTACTTCACCTCTAAACTCGGAAGATGTAAGAAAAATAGCTTAAAACCAACCAACTTAAAATATGCTTTAATCATATCTTAAAATTACAACCAATTCAGATCAGCAATTATCGTTCTACTTTGTATTATAAATAGAATTAATAGAATAGTTAATGTTCAGATTTTTATCCTTTTTAATCTTTTTTATCATTGTTTCTAATCTAAGTTGATGATAATCATATTCCTTTCACAGGGACGTCCAAGGGGGGTGGTAAAGGGGTGATTAGCCTCCCCCCCCCCCCCCAAACGATTTTGTAATTTTTTGTTTTTTATTTCTAAAAGCTTGGACGTCCATGCCTCTATTATATAATGATTACACAACCCCCCCCCCCAAAAAAAAAAAAAATTATTTTCAACTTTTTACCTCCCCCAAATCAAAAAGAATGAACGTCCTTGGGCCTTTGTTCTATTGTCAAGCTTCGCATTTGGATGTTGTCATCCTTGAAATTGGATATCTTAAAATCTAATTAATTGGTTTGTACCTTTCATTACTTTAAAATGCCATCTTTCCTTAGGTTAACGTGAGATTATGCGCTTAACAAATGTCAAACCTTAATGTTCCACATCACTGTTCAAATTAACTGTGAGTCCTAATTTTTAACAAATAGAATCTAGGAATAATCAACATTTCAGAACAATCATTTTTAAAAAAAGATTTTGCAGCTGCAGATTCGTTACAGATTCGTAGGTGGATTGCATCTAGGGATGTTGCTGAGGATTGCTGCAACTATTGGTGTCTACGACTGATGGTGGCTTAGGCTGAGTGAGGAGCTTAGGGTGGCTACGACTGACAATATGGCTTCTGCTGAAGGAGGCTCAGGCCGATGAATCTCAGGTCGATTGCAACTGGTGGTGTGACTTATGCCGAGTGGGCAGAGAGAGGGGGGGGGGGGCTGAAGTCAAATTTGATTTAAAATTTTTGGATTAGATTCACAAAAAAAATACTTTTTTAAGGACTGGCCTACGGACTTTTATATAAATATTCAATTTCATTTTATTAAATCATTTTATAATTTCTTCGAATTAATACGATTAACACTAAGCTAAAATATATATTTGCATGGAATTATGGGTAATTTACTTAAAATATCAGATCAATCAAATTTTAGTTTTAACGAAAGAATTTCAAGCATTCATTTTATCAATTTCATTCAAGTTTCATATTTGCGTTTTATTTCTAAAAGCATTAGTCACCCTATGGGCTGTTATACAACTTCTTCTGATGTGAATTTGTTTTTGTAAAAAAAAGTTAAAACGTTTTTACATAAAACCTGTTCAATATTATACCATCTGCTGCTATGTCAGATGCGCAACATTGATAATTAGAGAAGGGGGAATGGATAGATAGACTCAAAAAAGCTCAACAAATTACCACACACAGCTAGCTATAGCTTCTAGACAATGGTCTTGCAATCAAATGGTTGACTGTTTACAATGGATGGCATAACAGTGACATTGGACAATGGCATGGCACTACGTTGTGTTAACAGCCATCCCAAATTAACAATATATTATACTCAAATAGATTAGGATTACTTGGATCTTACACCTGATTAACAGTGAAACTTGAAGCTGGCTAAAATAACGCGACCCCTTCCATCAGCCTCACTTAACTCTATCGCTTACAGGAGGAACGAACGAACTAATTAGTGGTGTCCATGTTAGCAACCTAAATTGACGACAATATCTCCCCTGTTAAAATATTCACGTATGTTCTACATCCATCTAAATACACTTTAATTTTCTTTAATAATTTTGAAAGTTAAAAAAATGTTTACAAAAAGTCGTCCTTTGCATTTTGTTCTAGGAAAAAAAGACATACTTTGATATTAGCAAAGTTTCTGAATAAATTAAATAAACCATCTTTATCCTTATATATAGCCTGAACCATAAGATCTCGCTAACCGCTAACCGCCGACAGTTCAGCCTTTATAGCTCTATAGGGAAGGTGTATAACTAATTCAGCCTTCCCCCCGTGAAATCGTCCCTGGAAAAAATTACCCCCCTACCCCCCCCCCCCCCATTTATTTTCTTTAAAAATCTAAAGTGGAGGAACTGCTTACTCCAACACCCTTTTTAAAAGTGCCCCTAGAGGCCTCTAGGGTTGTAGTCGTTCAGTATAACCTATAATATAAAGTAATAAGTTTATTTTTCTAAAGCTTATGATCTTGTAAAAAAAGGTCCAAATTGGTTTTACTTTTCGAAAAAGTTTTATAAATGTCTAGAAGTGGTTCTAGGCTAATTATCTAATCTACTCCGTCCTCCTCTAGTTTCTTGGGGCTCATCCGCTAGTTTAAATAAAGCATTTTAAAAATCATTTGAAAAAATTGATTCACAATTGTATATTTTATTTTAGAATTAATTTGAGCAAGCATTATTATCAAGGCATTATATATCACATCATTTATTTGGAAGATTTTTAGCATCAAGCACGAAATACAAAAGGAGGCTGCTTGGAAAAGAGCCGCTTTTTGCAATGTTATAGGCTAAACAGCTGGATTTAATTGGACAGGTTATATTCACAAACCGAAAGCAGCTTATAGTGACCAATAAAAAATGACAACATAAAATACAAATGACCAATGATAGGCCAGTATGCATTTTAATTCATCAATGGTAAAATGTATACTGGCCTATCATTGGCCATTTGTATTGTATGACGTAATTTTTATTAGGCCCTATAAGCTGCTTTCTATAACCAACTTAAAAAAAAAAAATATTTGACCTAATGAACGAAAAACATAAATTTTTTAAAATACAAATAAAAATTTGCCGGCTTACGTAAGTTCAGCTGTTTGGTAGACCCGTAGCTTATAAAGTTATTGCAAAAGACTTTGCCCCTATGCCAAGGACTTCTTTTGTATATATAAATTAATACGAGTTTTATAATCACATATTTTATACAATATTAGAAAATAATATAATTTTTAGAACTTAATAAGAATAGCGAATACCATAATTTAAAAGAGCATAGACAAGTATACTAATAAATAATATGCAGAACATTTAGTTTGGGGACAGGAATAATTTACCCAGAGAAAATATATTATGCCAGTCAAATCAAGGTTAAAATTGCTCTTTAGAAAACCAGTTTTCAGCCATACTGAAAAATCATGTATAGTATCTTATTACAGACAATTTTTCACGCATATTAAAACAAAAATCATAAATTGATTTTGTTAGCCTGGGCTAACAAACTGGTAATCTTATATTTTTTCATTTTAATATCCGCGGAAATCTGTCTATAATACGAAGCGATAAATAACTACTAGACTATTTGACTATGCCCTAAGTTTCTAAGAAAATTAGGAGAATCAAAGGGATTAGATTAATCAAAGACCCTTACATATAATTTAGATATAACTAAAATTCAAATAAAAAACAAGGACAATTGTGTAAATGTAAATAAGTCTAATATTAATATTATTTTTTTATTTTAATATTAGTGGAAAATTGTTTGTAATAAGATGCTATACATGAGTTTTTAGTATGGCTGAGAATCCACCGGATATTAATCGGTTCGAAGCAATACTGGAATAGTTATTTCTCGTATCGTATTATAAACGGCTTTCCGCGGATATAGAATGTACAATTATAAGATTAAAACTAGTTTTTTTAGCCCCGAGGTGCCGGAGGCACCGGCTAAAAAAACTGGTTTTAATCTTATGATTGTACATTTCTATATTCGTAGAAAACTGGATATAATACGATGCTAGACATAGATTTTTCGTATGGATGAGAACCGGTTCCTAACCACCGGATTCGAATGAATACGAGAAACAATATTCTTATTATAGAGAAGCTGCGCGTTTAAAAAAATATATATGTATGAATAATAGCATTTTATAATTGAATTCATCAAAGATATTAGAATATTATTTCTTCATAAAAAAAGAAAAAAAGGCATATTAACTGATCAAATAGTTTTAAAGATTAAAATACTAAGAACATGACAAAAAAATATAAATACATTAACGCTTTATTTGTTTTTTAACTAGTTCTATAAAAGAAAATGTGATTTTGAATATAGGGAAAAATAAAAGTCAGTTATAAAAACATATTTTATTGGAAACTAAAAGATTTTAAAATTTTAAGATCTATTCAGAGGTAATTAAAAGGCTTTTTTATGTGTTACTGGTAACTATTTAAGTAATTGAAAATTGAGGAAAAATTTATATATATTTTTTTATGAATGCATCTGATTAGATGACTAATGGTACAATAATTTGATAAAGCATAGACTCAATTATATAAAGTGAGAGCGCAGCAAACGTAAACGCGAAAAAGTCTTTATTTAGGCATGCCATCTCTAGTCATGTGATCCCCATGTATATATTTTTTTGTAGACTTTGTTAATATAAGCTGGTTCCAATGATGTGCTTAGAAGCTCTTTATAGTGCCTATAATAAAAAATGACGTCATACAATACAAATGACCAATGATAGGTTAATACACAAACTAAATTACCAATGGCAAGCCAGTATACATTTTAATTGACCTATGGTAGGCCAGTATGCCGTTATTTTTTATAGTCTCTATAAAAAGCTTCATATACTAACAGTCATTAAGTCTCAAGGAGCTTTAAAAATTTCAGAAAATATGTTCCCTTATAATTTGAAATCAATGTATAATTTTTTCAAGTTAATTTTTAATTCTAGATGTAAAAAAAGTTTTAATACAATTGATCTATTAGAAATTTAGAATTACTGAACTTTTAAAAGTGACCTAAAGCGTCGAAATTGGATCTAATGAGTAAGAAATATATAATTAAATATTTGTTATGATGGGCTGTTTAAGACAGGTATAAATCCGCGAAGCTGGTTGAATGGAAAAGACTGGCTCTTGAAGATGATCTTGACACACCACCATCCTGGACAGCGCTACGCCATTCAGGCAAGCGTCTGACACTCTGAAATGATGATTATTTTTAAAAGCGAAGCTTTCAACTATTGAATCAGTCCGTCAGTCCGTAACGGTTAGCTCTTTTCGTTAATTTAGCCACGATAGAATGAAGCTATCGATTTCAAACTTTGCATGGTGATTTCTATAACAATTAGGTACGATTTAGAAAGCGTAGCAACTCTATAATAGTTACCAGAATGTTTGTACGTCAATTTAAAACATTTTGACGCCAATTTCTATTAGATAAAATTACCCTAGTCATCTGATTTTAATACTGATTTTTTTAGGTTCAATGTTATAAGCGAAGCATCTCTATGATCAAGTCCTAAAAATGTGAGTATGTCCTCAAACATCCCCCCCCCCCTTCCCTCAAGTGCCCCTAGATGCCTCTAGAGGCGTATCCGCTTGATTAAAAAAAGATGATTCTTTTACCTTTTGATATCTAGCCCAGGCAACTCTGTACCATGTTGGTGCCAGGGTCAGGTTGTACCTGGAATACACCACAGATCAGGAGAATAACAGACCAGACAGAAGATATACAGACCAGAAGGACGGCCAAACTTATTCTTGGTCTTCCTCCTCCCTAGAGTAAACTTAGAGCACTGGAAGAATATAAAAAGTTTAAACCAGTGACGTGCTCAGTGATTCACCTGGTGGGTGTAACACCATTAAGGGGTGAAAAAAAGGGAAAGCCGGCATTTCCAATCACCAAGGCGGGTATAGAAATCCTCCTAAAGAGCACCCTATAGCACGCCACTCGGTTAAAAATTATAATCTAAAACTAAACCAACCCAATAAAACTAACTAAAAAATATTAAGTAACAAATAATAAATTAAAAACTTATTAAACTAAACCCTAAAACTTAAGAGTTTGATTAAAATGAAAACTCCAGTACTCTAAGTTCTCTCTGTTTTCGCTTTTTTCTTTTAAGTACTGACAATGTGATTATCAAAATAAGCATTTCAAAATACAAATTAAGCTTTTTAGTTGGATATCATTTTTAAATGTAATTAGAATGTAGGTAATGTTTATAGTTTTAATATGTACTGCAAAGAGAATTGATATATTTCCTTTAAAATGTATTTTGGCTTTAGAAAGCATTTAGTTAGGTTAAGTAAGGGTTAGAGCTCCCCGCAGGGGCGTCCAAGCTTTTTTTTTTGGGGGGGGTAAAAAATTTTAGTGGGGGGGGTAATTCGTGTTTGGGGGGGGTAAAATGGCGCGCGAAGCGCGCCGAAATTTTTTTTTACCCCCCCCAAAATTTTTACCCCGGGGGTAAAATTTGATTGGGGGGGGTAATTACCCCCCCTAAAGTCTGTTGGGGGGGGTAAATACTCCCCCCAAATCTGTTGGGGGGGGTAATTACCCCCCCCAAACTAATTTACCCCGGGGGTAAAATTTTTGGGGGGGGGGTTATTTAATTATGTAAAAAAAGCACCTACCTAATCTGTTAAGTTAATAAGTACTATCCTATAACATAAAGTAGTAAGTAAGGTTTATTTGACTATAGCTTCAGATTTCATTACTTTTAATACTGAGTTCTCCTTTTTAGAAAAGCTTCACATAGATCCCATGATGGTTCCACACTATTATAGGTCAATCCTTTGAGTGGTTTTAGGCTATTTCTTCCTCCCTTTTTACCCTTTAGAAAACACGAGTTCTTAGATGCTAAGGGCGCCACTACTATTCAAATATATAGTAGTATCTCATTCTTTAGAACATAAAAATACAATAATTAACTCACTAACCAATGAACCAATATGCTTATACTTTAAAGTGAAGCGTCTTATAGGTCCTGGTAAGTTTTATAACTAGTTTTGAGACACCCTGACATCCTCCCAAAAGAAATCGCCTATAGAAATTCTTTTTCATTATTTAATGAAATATTTAATTTAGTTAGGTATCTATTTTATGGAATCTTCAGTGCTTTACAATTACATCATAGATCCCCGGGATGGTTTTAGCCCTTATAAAGGCCCAAGCAAATAAAACATGATCAAACTATTAAATTTTTTGTTATCATGGTGTTCAAGATCTGATTTAATTGAAACATTAGGATATACTTTTCATTAACTATTAGGAGACCAAACGAGGAACATAAAATATATTACACCTCAAGGCTCGAGTCACACTATGACTTTTTTTAGGGGGGGGGGGGCGAGGATTACTCCCTCCCCCCCCCAAAAAAAAAATTTTCAGTAAAATTTTTTTTTTAAGAACATTCAATTTGGGGGGGGGGTAATTACCCCCCCCAAAATGGTTTTCTTTTAAGAACATTTATTTTGGGGGGGGGTAATTACCCCCCCCAAAATGGTTCGGGGGGGTAAATACCCCCCCCAAAATCGTTGGGGGTGCCTACGGCACCCCCAAGGTAGGGGTAATTTTTTTTTGGGGGGGGTATTGTTCAAAAAATTTTGGGGGTGCCTACGGCACCCCCAAAATCGTTTGGGGGTGCCAAATGGCCCATTACCCCCCCCCTTGGACGCCTATGGCTCCCCGCACGGGGTAAAAATACGTTTTAAATGTAGAATAGACGTTTTTTTTTAAAGTGTTTTCATTTCTTTGTTTTTTTAATTTAGGTTAGGTTATATTTAGTTATGGGATTAGGCATAGGAGAAAAAAGAGCCTTCTTATTTTCAATATTTTTAAAAAATAAAGGGGTTCAGTGCTTGATAGGTACTTTGTGAGAAAACACCGTGAGTGGGGCAATTGTCTAAAGTGTGTGCAAAATTTCTTTATCCGGAAGAATGTTTCATACAAAGAAAACTATTTTAACTTCAACCCTTATTCCGTTAAAAATAAGTCAAAACATAATTTAAACAAAGATATGGTAAGGAACTACCAAGATAACATTTTTCTTTGTATAAAATATAACTCTCTAAAAGAAGCAAATAAAATAAAAAAAAGCTCAATTGACTTTACCTGTAGTTAATTGTGATTTCTTCCCCTTTTCTAATGTCTTGAAGAGCTGCTACGCACCTTGAAAATATATTTTTAATATTATAAAAGTAGAACTTCACCATGTAATATAAAAATAGATTGTAAGATAATCAAATTCATAAAAATTTAATAAGGATATAATAATGAATAAATAGACGGACGGATATAATAATCAACTAGCAAATAATAATTAAAATTAACGAGGAAAGGTAGGTTAGGAGGCTTTTTAAAGCGCCTATAAAAATGACGTCATACTGGCCTACCACTGGTCAATTAAAATGTATACTGGCCTGCCATTGGTAATTTAGTCTGTGTATTTGCCTTTCATTGGTCATTTGTATTGTATGAAGTCTTTTTTGTAAGCACTTAATAGCTTGTAAGTTAGTATAGCAGCCACTTTTTTTATAATACATAATACCTTATAGGTTAATGTTGTTCACACAACTAGTGTAGAAACCGAGTAAATTGTATTTATAAATTAAGGCACTGACGGCTACGCCGCCAGAGGCTACTCGAGGCACTTGGGTGAAAGGGGGAAAGTCAACCCTGCATTTTCATTTCAATTTTGAAAGAAAAAGTTTTTTATATATTTTTTTAAGAGGGGGGGGGGGGGGATTTTTCCATAGGCGATTTGTCTTGGGAGGGCTCGGGGTAACTCCAAAAAAATAGTTAAAGCCTTCCCTGGACCTATAAAAACCTTCACTGTAAGAGAACTGGAACTTAGCTAGAACTTAGCGAGATCTTAATCTGCAGACACAAATACAGATAATCATCCTGTTACTTTTATATAAGAATAAATAGACTTACGGATATAGCCTAGTAATGTAGCAGCTGCAAGATTGAAAAGAAAATAAACTTACCTAATGGTTCCAAATCTTGGATGAAAAAAGTCGTCTACTTCACAGTTAGGTTGAAAACTATGGCAAACCTTGAAAAAGAGTCTCATTTTTCGGAAAGTTGGATGTTGAATTGTAGTCAAATGCTCTTATTAAGTCAAACTGTTCTTAATTATGGACCATTTCATTTATATACATTTGGTTTTAAGGAAGAAAACTTTGACTAAATAAGACAGAATTACGCGAAAAAATGACCCTCATTGTTTCACTAAATCGAATTTGTTTTAGTAAATCGAAGGTTTTACTAAAGTCAATGTTACATTAAATACATCTTTTGCGTACTAACATTAATAAAGATTCATAATGGTAGTTTTTTTTAATTATACGTATATACAATGATTCTTGGTAACATAAAGAAGATTCATTTATGCTATGATTTATAATTTTAATTGCTGTAATATTTTTTCAAATTCTTGTCAACCTACTGAAGATTAGTGAATTAAAAACATTAGAATGATTAACGCTTAATGATTTTCACACAGAAGAATTAAGATTTTAATAAATTAATTCAAAAGAATCAGCAGATAGTGCCTGATAAAAATGACGTCATTTAATACAAATGACCAATGATAGACCAGTATAAATTTATATTGATAAATAATAAAATATAAACTGGCCAAATTATTGGTCATTTGTATTGTAAAACTTTTTTATGACTTCTTTATTAGGTAATATTTATTGCATCATTAGAAAGATTAAGTAAGATGTTACCTTATGACCTAATGTGGCATTATAATTTGAAATAGTTGTATACTCGTCTGGTAAATCTAAAATAAAATTATATTTCAAGATATGCTCAGGGATCTAAAGGGATAAGATAATGGGTAATAAATTTATATTCCATATTTATCCCCAATTATGATAACTAAAATTACCCTTTCTGTAAATTACAATTAGTGGTTGAAACTTTGGACAATCAACTTAATTAACCAAACAATCAAAATTCAATAAAAATCCACAAAGTTGTTTAGCCAACGAATAATATTTGGAGACATGTGTAAAAAACAGCATAATGTCCTCTCCCTCCCTAGTTCTGCTGCTCAACTTACCGCTTTATTTCCTCTGGAAATAAACTGGTTCTGAACAATGAAGAAAATTCTACCATTGTTATATAGTAATAGTTCCCAGATACATAAATAAACTTTTATCAACTGGCATTAAAGCCAAAATAGAAATATGAGCAAAAATTTTTTTTTTATCGTTTAATAGTTTCTTAAAAATCTATCAATTCATTATATTTTAAGACTTAAATCCTTTAATTCTATACTTGTTTATTTTTTTTAAAGTACCAAAATATACTCTTTGAAATTTTATTCAGCTATCTATGAAAGAAAAAGGCTTCCCTTTTATCATTACTAATCTTTTTAAAAATGTATTAATCCATTCAAAGAAATATGGTAGAAATCATCTTTTGAAATTAGGTTACATAATTCTACTTTATAAATAATATTGATCAAAGAAGATTTTTATTAGCAAAATTGATCTACATATTGGGTAAGTCCGTATATCCGTTCGTCCGTCCTTCAGTCTAGACGGGTGTCGAGAAAGTAGCAGGATTTGTGTGTGTATAACGAAGGATCTCACTAACCACTGAACCGATATGGTTCTCCTTTACAAGGTAGCTTCTTTTAAATCATAAATAAAAGTAACAGGATTTATGTGTGTGAACCACTGAACCGAACTGAACCGATATGGTTCTCCTTTACAAGGTAGCTTCTTATAGGGCCTGGAAAGGTTATATAACTATTTTGGGAAAGGGTATCACCAACTATTCTAATAGTAATCGCCCCAATAAAAATGCCCCCCCCCCCAAAAAAAAAACTACATTTGAAAGTGGGGGTGGGTCGACTCCCCCTTTTCTTTTCTTATCTTTTATTATATATTACAGTTTACTGTTCTTTGATATATTACCTACTTATACTGCTCTGTTAAGAACATAATTATTCTTGTTTTAAATCTTAAAAGACTAATATAAACTTTCCAAAACCAACATAAAGGTGTTTATTTTTGGTAAAATTTGGTTCATGTGAAAGCTATTGAATTGAAATAAACAAACTTATAAAATAACATTAAAAAGGATCCGTTTTTACATAATTATATTTAGAAGTCAAGACTTTCAGCCCAAAGTCGTGCAATCAAAGGTTAGGTTTTAAAAACCTTAATTAAGCTTTACCTAAATCAAAATCATCGTCTAATGAAATCTTGTAAGGGGTTGGTCTGTCTGTATCTGTATCTGCCAGTACCTAGATAGATATATAGATAGATAGATAGATATATAGATAGATAGATAGATATATATATAGATAGATAGATATATAGGATCTCGCTAACCGCTGAACTGATATGGTTCTCCATTACAGCGAAGCTGCTTGGAAGTCCAGTAGAGGTTTTAAATCATTTTAGGAGAGGGTATCCCCAAACTCCCAATAAAAATCCCCTCCAAAAAAATTTTGTTTTACGTTTTCATTTTAAAACCCAAATATATGAATAGAATATAAAAGGGGTTGGTCTGACTGTATTTGTATCTGCTTGTACCTAGGTAGATAGATAGATATAAAATGGGTTGGTCTGTCTCTATCTGTATCTGCAAGTACCTAGATAGATAGGTAGATATATAGATATATAGATATATAGATAGATATATAGATAGATAGATATATATATAGATAGATATATAAATATAAAAGTGGTTGGTCTGACTGTATCTGCCAGTACCTAGATAGATAGATAGATATATAGATAGATAGTTATATATAAATATAAAAGGGGTTGGTCTGTCTGTATCTGTATCTGCCAGTACCTAGATAGATAGATATATAGATAGATAGATAGATAGATAGATAGATAGATAGATAAATATATAGATATATAAATATGAAAGGGGTTGGTCTGTCTGTATCTGTATCTGCCAGTACCTAGATAGATAGATAGATAGATATATAGATATATAAATATGAAAGGGATTGGTCTGCCTGTATCTGCCAGTACCTAGATAGATAGATAGATATATAGATAGATAGATATATGGATAGATAGATATATATATAAATATATGAATATAAAAGGGGTTGGTCTGTCTGTATCTGTATCTGCAAGTACCTAGATAGATATCAAAGGGTTGGTTGTCTTATTAGAAATACTTATTTTTAAAAGCGATGCTTTTCTATAATTAGGGACGGTACAACGGTTATCTCTTATCGTTAATTTAGGCATGTCAGAATTGTCCCATCGATTTCAAACTTAGGATGGTAAGTTCTGTAACAGTTATGTAAGATTAAAATCAATTTTCTGAATATCAAAATTTGACTCCTTGTAGAAGGATAACGAAACCTTGTCAATTTTCAATATCTAAAATTATACGAACTTCCAATTTATGATGATTAAAGAATCAAAAATAATTTCTATTTTCCTAAAAGTCTACATTTTGTCAGAAACCTGTGCAAAAGAAGACTTTTTCAAGAAAAAAATAATTTTCATATAATTTAAATGTAATTAATGGGTCATATTAAAATATCAAAAGGTTTCTGCCTTTTTAGTAGTTTTTGGAATAAATTTTTAGGTTTCTGTTTTTTAGTAGTTTTTGTGCATTTTAGAGCATCCGTGTTTTTACACATTTTTGGCTTTTTTAGACTTGATATGCTGAAAACATAAGTTTTAGAAAATTGGTGGGCGGTGTTTATAAGAATTATGAAAATTGGGACGCGATCTTTTATATAATCTCGTGAAACCAAGCGTTTAGTACATTTAGAAACATATTAGACAGCTACTTAGCTACTTATGTATATGGTTTTTTATATTAACAATTTAACATGTACAAAACCCTTTTGTTAGAAATCTTTCTTAATCCAATTTAAAAGGAAAAAGTCTACTTTAACATTCTGAAAAACATTTCAATTAAAAAAAATACTTTTCATCGCATCTCTTAATGTAGTGAATCAAGCAAAGAAAGCTTGGTCAGTTTTAATATGTATAAGTAAGCTCTTAAAACATCCATTTTAAACATGCAGATTTTTTGACAACTTTTTAAAAGCGAAGCTTTTCTATAATTAGGGTCGGTCCGTTCGTACGTCTGAGACGGATAGCTTTTTTCGTTAATTTGGGCATGTTAGAATTGTCCTATCGATTTCAAATTTTGCATGGTGATTCCTGTAGTAGTTATGTACGATTTAGAAAGCGTAGCAACTCTATAATCATTACCAGAATGTCCGTACGTCCATTTTAAATATGTTTTCCTTTTTTAACAACAAATTTTTATGTGATCTAATTATCCGAATGTTCTGATTTTTGGATACTGATTCCTGGGACAACAAAGTACAATATTTAAGGCAAAGCAACTCTATAATCAAGTCCTAAAAATGTAAGTACGTCCATAAACATTATCCTGTATCAGGAAGTTTTCCAACAAATTTACTCACAATTTTGCTTTGACTCTTATTCATTTAAATTTTGTTTATTCAGCTCTGACACTAAACAAGTGTTAATGTCCGTTTGTCCTCCCATTGGATTTTTTATGGATGTTGTCATCCTTGTTTGACAATAATTTTATGTATAAAATAAATATCCCATTTATCTGGTTTTGGAACAATAAACAGGGTCAACAATATCTTAAGCAAACATCTCTATAATCATGTCCTAAAACAATATCCAGGATTTACGTAATTTATTCATTTTTGCTTAGACTTGTAAATTAATATTCTGTATATAAAGTTTTGTCACTTTACAAGTGTTACTGTTTGTTTGCAATAACATCTGATTTTTATGGATGTTGTTGTCCTTGTTTTTTTTAATAATATTATTAAAATTTGTACACAACAGAAAAGCTTTTTTGGCATTTGCTGTTGTTTCAGCAAGAAATAGTCATTTTCTAGAATTTGGAAAATAAAATATTGAATATGTTATGTGATATAGTTTTTAAAAAAAATATGCATTATAATTCCTTATTTAAAATAATCTTCAAGACGACCTCTTTTTCACACAAACTTGATTTCTTTTTCCGCCATTCTACAATGTGCTTTTTTCCCTCCACATGCCTTTTTAGCAATAGTAACGTGTATTCATTCAAACTTAAAGTAGCCAGGAGCATAGCTACTCCCAGATTTTGTTGATAACTATTTAAACAGTAAGTCTTTCTTTATTAAAAAAAAACTGAACTTATACATTTGAATTTAAGATGTTAATTTTAACATTTTGTCTCAATTATGATCATTAATTTATGTATGTAATTTCAGGAATTTGCAACTGTTTGAATAACCTTGACCAATAAAGATGGATTATATCGGCAGTCATTCTTTTTATATGTTATTTTTTTCATTGCAAAGCTTTTTTATAACTAGCTACCAAAACAGCTGTAAATATGCAACCCTAAAAAGCAAAACACAAAAACTTTTACTTACCCTAACCCCATTGTAGAATGCTATGATAGTGCCAAGTTCTATATCAACCTAAATAATAAAAAAAATAAAACAATAATACCGGGACAATTGGCCATAGACGTCCAAGTGTGGGGGTAAAAGGGTGTTTATCCCCATCAAACCCCCTGTTCACCCCCCCCCCCGGCCCCCCCTCCTCAAAATATTAGAAATATATTAGATTACCCCTTCAATCTATAGAACCCCTTGTTTTACACCCCTCAAAATAAAAAGGTTGGACGTCCATAAAATGGACGACAAATTTTTTTTACTCCGAACTTTTTTATCAGAATAGAAAATTATACAGGGTGCGCCACATAAATCCGGACTTTTTCTTATTTTCAAACAAATAAACATAAAATCGTCAATTTTAAAGATTTTTTTAAAAACTGGTAATCAAACTAGGTATATGACTATTAGATTATTCAATAAAATTGCCGCCAGCCTTAATCACCGCCTCTACCCGTCCCCTGAACCGCCCGCCGACCCTGGTCACCATGTCCCTGTCCAAGACGGCGAAGTTCTCTATAATAGGAGCAATGAGAGAGGTCTTTTTGGTATGGGCGCGACTAATGGTTCATGCTTTAATGGCGCTCTAGGCCCAAAAGTCCATTGGATTAAGATCAGGGCTGCTGGGAGGCCACATCTCCTTTAGGAAGTGAGTAACCGCAGGATCCAAATTAACCCATCTTTCAATGTACCCTTAAACACGGCGGCTCTCATTTGGGCCACAGTTGAGCTGGAACAACGTTTTATACCTTTTTAAAAATAACATGAAGATTAAGATAGGGTTGTCAGCGCAACACATAGTCTAAACCGAGTTTCAAGGTTCCATATGGGCCCCTGAAGTCAAGAACCGAGAAATTTTCAAGATTTTTGACGTTTTTGACATCTTAAAATCTACCTTGATTCACTTTGTCGCAGCACTACAGCCAAGTCAGCTGGGATAGAGAGCTCTGGTCTTTTCTAGTGTTTTCACTAGGTATCTGATAGTATCTCCAGAAAGTTTCATAAGTCCATCTCACATACAGATGGGCTGAGGTGAGATTTAGTAGGCCCAAGTCGAGAATTAACGGTAAACTACGTGCGCATTTCGAATCTGCCTTGTTGAACATATGCGCGGCCAGCTCAGCATACACGTCCTCCATCGTCCAAAGATTTTCATGGGCAAAATGGTCATTACCTAAGCTTTTTATAGTGGGGTCAAACGTCCTGATTGGTCAAGTAGTTTTGGCGCTATGGCCGTTTTTAAAAAGTCCGGATTTATGTGGCGCACCCTGTATGTTTTGGGGAAAGACATAATTTTCTATTGTCCCTTCCTGACTATTATATATAATTTGTCTAAATCCAGATTCCAGATTGATTTGTTAAAATTTTAAAATTAGCAGTTTTTAAAATTTTTGGATTACAGCACAAGCTAAAAAGCAGCAAATACTTAATTTTTTCAAATTTTTCTAAATGAAATGTGAATAAAACACAATGATTTGCAAATATTTGATCTTTTTACTTGTTCTCTAGTAAAAGGTCCTAGGACAAACGTCGGAGTGGACACTTAACCTAACCTATTTTAATCCACCTTATAGGTTTTTCAAATGTTTAACCCCTGCGTGGGGCTTATTTGTATATTCATATATTATCCTTACCTAACCTGTATAGCAATATTTAATTAATATTTTAGAAACTCCTACGTTTGTCAACTTCGACGTTTGTCACTCCGACGTTTGTCCTGGAACCTATTAAAATAATTGTTACCTTTGCAAATAAACCCTCTCCAGCCTTTTCGAACGTGCTAGGTTTAACCTGAAAGAAAATATTTTTTTTAATTTGTAAAAAACAAGCTCTTAATCATAAGGAAAGACAAACGAACAATAACTCTTTTAGATTGTCTGAACTTAATTAACAGAACATTTATTTTGTAAGTCTATACAAAGTTTTGAATAAATTTATTGCAAAATTACGGAAATGCAGGATGCAGTAAAAGGACATACTTTCATTTTTAGAATTTGATTATATACAGTGTGTTTTTTTATGAGAACTTTTTTGGAAGCAATTTTACCCCACAAAAGGTTGAATATTTGAGCATAAGAAAAATGCGCTAAAACCATTTTTAGATGTTGACACCTAAGTTTTGAATTTTACATTTTACTGTACTTTTTAAATAAAAACTGAAATATTTTTTTGTTGTTCTATTAATTGCATTAAAAAACGAAGAAAATAAGCCGTTTATTATTAAATTCTGATAACTATAATTGCTTTCAAAAAAGTTCTCATAAATAACACACTGTATATGCCTTTCTTATAATATTGTACCTTGTTGTTCTAGGAATCATACTTATTTACCTGTACAAAATAATCTTCATATGGGTCTTGAAGCAAAGGATTTTTACAGAAATGTTCCTTTGTTGATATATCACAGTTATACACCTAAATATGTCTAACTATCATGGAGGAAGGGAATAATGAACTACATAGAACCAGCTTATAGTTCCTCTAATTAATTGACGTCATACTGGCCTATCATTAAAATCATATTGCTCTCATTGGTAATTTGTATTGTATGACGTCATTTTTTTGTAAAGCTTGGCTTAAACATTGTTGAGATGATAAATCATGAATGGTTGGCTCAAACTAGCAGTGTCTAAGTCTTCAACCAATAACTTTATGCTGTAATAGTGATATTTATTTTTTTATGATTATTGTACATTTTCACACTCCCCCGAAACATTTTTATTTTCTGCTTTGAAATAGAAAAGAGTGAGAGAAAGAAAAGGTCCTTTTTTGTATTTTATTGTATTTATAAATCAAAATTAACTTTTGATTAAAAGATTAAATATGTTTTTTATAAGGAAATGTATAACCTGATCTGACAATTTCTTTATTCTAGGCATCAAAATTGTTTCCTAAAGAAAATTTTGTTTTTAAATGATAAATTATATTCAAATTTGACCATAAAGATTATACGTGAGACATTTTACTTAAAACCGCCTGCATAAGCCATAATGTCTTGTCTCTAACCTAATCTATCTATAAGCTATTTTTAGTTATGTAGGTTCTTGAGATCAATTGTGTGGTAAAATTATTTAAATAAAGTCAAAACTGGTAAAGGGTCTTCTTAGCCTCAAAAGGTTTCCCTACTAAAAGTATTTTCAAAACATCGTTTAGAAAGAAACAAGGAAGTTATTTAGTAGGCAATCTGTTTAAGAAGACTTGGAAGAATTTAAGAAAGATGAAGATTAAACTAAAAATCAACAATAAAAGAGAAAGAAAAGAACAAAAAATAAGAATAAAAACCTCAACCAGACAACCGTCTTATAAGATAGATATTTAGATAGAAACTAGATAGCTAGATATCTACCTGAAGCCTAGAGTCTACGAGTCTACAGACACCCTTATCATAGGATAGATAGATAGGAATTTAGAAAACTAGGTAGCTAGATATCCAAATGTAGCCTACGCTCATAACCCACCTCCTATACTAGACACTCTTATCATAAGTTAGATATCTACCTGTAGCCTAAGTTCATAACCTACCTCCTATACTAGACACCCCTATCATAAGTTAGATATCTTCCTGTAGCCTAGGTTCATAACCCACCTCATATACTAGACACCCCTATCATAAGTTAGATATCTACCTGTAGCCTAGGTTCATAACCCACCACCTCTACTAGACACCCTTATCATAAGTTAGATATCTACCTGTAGCCTAGGTTCATAACCCTCCACCTCTACTAGACATCCTTATCATAAGTTAGATATCTACCTGTAGCCTAGGTTCATAACCCACCTCCTATACTATACTAGACACCCTTATCATAAGTTAGATATCTACCTGTAGCCTAGGTTCATAACCCACCACCTCTACTAGACACCCTTATCATAAGTTAGATATCTACCTGTAGCCTGGGTTCATAACCCACCACTTCTACTAGACATCCTTATCATAAGTTAGATATCTACCTGTAGCCTAGGTTCATAACCCACCACCTCTACTAGACATCCTTATCATAAAATAGATAGATATAAAACTAGATAGCTACCTGTAGCCTAGGTTCATAACCCACTACCTCTACTAGACATCCTTATCATAAGTTAGATATCTACCTGTAGCCTAGGTTCATAACCCACCACCTCTACTAGACACCCTTATCATAAGTTAGATATCTACCTGTAGCCTAGGTTCATAACCCACCACCTCTACTAGACATCCTTATCATAAGTTAGATAGCTACCTGTAGCCTAGGTTCATAACCCACCACCTCTACTAGACATCCTTATCATAAGATAGATAGATATAGAACTAGATAGCTACCTGTAGTCTAGGTTCATAACCCACCACCTCTACTAGACATCCTTATCATAAGATAGATAGATATAAAACTAGATAGCTACCTGTAGCCTAGGTTCATAACCCACCACCTCTACTAGACATCCTTATCATAAGATAGATAGATATAAAACTAGATAGCTACCTGTAGCCTAGGTTCATAACCCACCACCTCTACTAGACATCCTTATCATAAGATAGATAGATATAAAACTAGATAGCTACCTGTAACCTAGGTTCATAACCCACCACCTCAACTAGACAACCTTCTTGTAAAATATCATCATCAAACTTTCCCAAGAAACCCAACCTAAAAAATAGGGGGGAAAATATTTTTTTACATTGAAATATTATATAAATATATATAATATATAAACGATCTTGGAGGAAAAACATATATTAACATTTAAAGTGAAATAAGAATTTTGTTAGATTATTCAACCAAGTAGTTTAAAGGTTTTCTGATACTCAAATCAATCAATTTAGGAAAAAGAACAAGGATGACAACATCCATAAGTAGCGAAGCACAAAAAATTGTGGATGGGAATACGTAGAAGTAGATTTAAAGTGTATTTATTAAAATCAAGAATAGATTTATTGGAGAAAATAAACACAAAACCTTGTTTTATTTTGTATGATGAAGACGGTTAAGTAAATTACATACTAGATGCACATAACAATGGGGGAAAAAAATTTGAAACTGTTAATGCAAAAAAGTTTTAAAATTGGACCAAAAATACCAAAGATATGGGGAAATATGTCAAACATATGAAAATAGCCAAAAACCTGCTAAAAGGCAGTTTGGCCGCCATTGTTTCTTTTCTTAAAACACCAGAAATTTAATGTTAATATCTTTAACTGAACAATTTTTGAAAATTGGACTATAAACACCAAAGATGTGGGTAAAAATGTGATAAATACAAAAATAGCCAAAAACCTGCAAAAAGGCAGTCTGACAGTCATTGTTGTTTTCTTCAAATGACAGGAAATTTAATTTTGATATCATTAACTGAAAAAATTTCGAAAATCGGACCATAAACACCAAAGATATGGGGAAAAATGTGAAAAATATAAAAATAGCCAAAAACCTGCAAAAGGCAGTCTGACCGTCATTTTTGTTTTCTTCAAATGATGGGAAATTTAATTTTGATATCTTTAACTGAAAAAATTTTGAAAATCGGACCATAAACACCAAAGATATGGGGAATATTTGGAAAATATAAAAAATAGCCTAAAACCTGCTAAAAAGCAGTCCGACCGCCATTGATGTTTTATAGTTAGTTGTGCTCCTTAATGATGGGAATGTTGTCAAAAAATTTCAGCTCTCTATCTTTTATAGGAGCCGAGAAAATCACGTTTCCCCCAATTCATTAATTACGGACGGACGGACGGACGGACGGACAGACGGACGGACAGACGGACGGACAGACGGACAGACGGACAGACGGACGGACGGACATTGTGAATTATAGAGTAGCTTCGCTACTAAAAAGGACAAAAAAATATAAGACTTTTAAATAAAATAAAAACTAACTGTCCCTTCATGTACATTATTATCAATTCTGTGCTACAGGCGTCAAAACGAAGACACATAGAAATCCTATTACTTTTAAAAGGAAGTAAAATCCTCTAGTCATACTTACAGAAAAAAAATTGAAAAGGCTAGGATACTAGTGGCTGCGCCCTTAGCATCTAGTAGATCTGTATCCGAAGGGGGACGGAGTGGGCAAAAATGATGTAAAAGATATCCTAAAACCATCCCGGGACCTAGTCGAAGCTATCTTACTAAGGAGAATTTCATAGGTTTCAGACAAAAAACAATATGGTAGGATGGTATTTTGTCTGTAGCTTGTGTTCGATAACTACAGAACCGATTGAGTTCTCCATTTTATGAAAGCTTAAAACAGGCCATTGGATAGTTTAAGGCTATTCATTTTTTAGATTCAAGTCTTGGGGTGGTTTTTAAAAAATATTTTGCTTTTCCAACTCTTAGAATACAGGGCTCTACTATGCTAGGGGCGCTGTATAACTGACTGTAACAGACTGTTAGATATTTCATAGAATAAAAAAATGTATACCTACAATCCGGATACAGGTAAAGAATATTGTCTCCAGAAAATGACAGGGAAGGTGAGATTATAAACCCAGAACCAGGTAGGCTTTTCCAACATGGTCCCTGAAATTATAATAAATTAACGAAAAATGAGGAGATATGAAATAGTTTAATTTTTAAAAACAATTTTTTTCCAACTAACTTTACAAAATATTTTCGCCAGCCAAAAATATGTAAACAGTTTTCAGCACAATAGCATTTTGTAATTTTTGTATTATTGTGAAGACCATCTCTTCGCCCGTTTGACTTGTCGATAAGTCTGAAACGTTTTGATTTTCGAATAAAGCTGCATTAAGATGTCTATAAGTACTGAAAAATCTCCATTACAATGAAGAATAACATATTTTGGTAATTAAAAAATATTTTTTTTCTGCTTTGCTACTAATGGTCATTTATTTTCCCTGTCAAAAAATAGCGTAGTTACAGTGTTAATTTGCTGTCGATGTTTCGACAGTGTCGACAGTATATTTACACTATAACATACAACTTTTTCAACAGGATTGTGTCAATTTATGTTACATTTCTGTAACTCTAGCTGTAAATTAATACTTAAAGAAAATCTAAGTGGAGGTCAATATAACAACATTCATAAGCAACGAAGCACAGAATTGATAATAATTCAAATAGGTTTCGAAATAGATGAATTAACAAAGTCATCGGGTAGAAAAATATATGTAATAGTTATTTCTCGCATCGTATTATAAACGGCTTCCCGCGGATATAGAATGTACAATTATGAGATTAAAACTAGTTTTTTAGCCCCTAGGTGCCGAAGGCGCCGTCTAAAAAACTGGTTTTAATCTTATGATTGTACATTTTTATATTCGTAGAAAGCTGGATACAATACGATGCTAGACATAGTTTTTTCGTATGGATGAGAACCGGTTCCTATCCACCGGATTCGAATGAATACAAGAGTAGTTATTTCTCGCCTTCGGCACCTCGGGGCTAAAAAAATTGGTTTTAATCTTATGATTGTACATTTCTATATTCGTAGAAAGCTGGATATAATACGATGCTAGACATAGTTTTTTCGTATGGATGAGAACCGGTTCCTATCCACCGGATTCGAATGAATACGAAAAAAGAAATTATGACAGTCCATTTTCCCAATGAAAAAAAAGGAGGACAAAGAAATCTACACGAAAAAATTCCAGACTTCATACTTTAATAGCAGTTCAGAATATTAATTTATTACATACATCTTTCCGCGGATATTAAAACAAAATCATAATATCAAATCCAGTTTTGTTAGCCCTAAAAAACAGGTACATATTTTATGATTATTATTTTAATATTAATTGAAAATTATCAGTAAGACTATACATGATTTTTCAGTAATGCTAAAAACCGTTTATAATCCACTGGATATCAATCGGTTTCGAAGCCATACTGGAAAATAAATTTCGGCAAACATAAAATATTATTTAAACCGTTATTGAAGAACGGCTGGATTAAATGAGTAGATGCTCTTTTGTCGTAGGAATTTGACTAAAAATATTATCTAATATAGATTTCTACTGAACGATAGGACAGACAGACAAACGACAGACATTGTTATAATGTATATTCACAATGGAAACTTATCAATTTTACTTGGAATTCCTGTTTATTTTTATCTGTCAGTCCAACTAAAAAAACTTAAGTTTTTCTTTTGTTTTCGTTCACATAGCATAACAAATATTTTTGAAAGCGAGTATACTCTACAGCTAGGCCCTGTAACTAAGTCATTTTAAATCCGCGACCGTGGCTCAACACGTACCGCATCGCTCATCGCCATAACTAAAAACATTAAAATTGCTCCTACTGCTGTGTTAGGTGTGCGACATTAATAATTAGTAGGGAGAATGCCTTAGCCCAAAACAGGCGCAACTCATTACCATGCATAGTTAGAACTTTCAGCCTAAGGTCATGCAGACAAAGAGTTAGGTGATTGATAAATTGAAACTTTGTTTGTTTATTACTTTAGGGCAGGTAAGTTTGGTTATTTAAACAGTCGGTAAAGGAGAATCATATTGGTTCGGTTTTTTAAAGCTTCGCTATTGTTAACACATCATCATTATTGTTAGTTTACGTCAGCTATGATAAGAATTGTTAGGAAAGTAATACTCATATTGTTTAAAAAATTAACCTCAGTGTTCGGATAAAATAGCATAAACATTTATTTTAGATAGATAGAATTAAATTACAAAAACACCTCATGATATTTAATTTGTAGAAAAGGTGTATATTTTTATTTTGTTATTATATTTCATAACTAGCGGCTACGCCCCTAAAGGCCTATAGAGTGTGGAGTTTCGAACCTCCCCATTTCCAATTTTAGTTTTTAAAAGAAGAAAAAATTTAATTTTAAGGTTGTCTTTTTTTAAAGAGGCAATTTCTCTTGGGAGGTTGGTGGCAACCGCCACCAATATAGTTATAAACCTTACAGACCCTATGAAGCGCTATAACTATATAAGGAGAATCATATCGCTTCAAGAGTGGTTAGCGAGATACTTCGGTTCAGACATTCAGACATACAGATATCCTGTTACTAGCGTCTACGCCCCAGGACCAAAACCTTGGTCAATAAAACCCTGTTTAACTATTAACTAATAAATTTTACAAATGTATGCTAAAAGGACTGTTATTTCACATATTAGCGCAATAATAAATATATTACCTTTAATTTACCATCGATAATGCAGCCAAAAAAGTCTAAGTCTCCGCTCTCATTTAAAATCCTAAAAAGAAATAGTTATTATATTTTGATAAATGATTTTTCACTCTGGCTCAGAACCGGTTCTAATCCAGTAGATTAAATTCTTCTTAAAAAATAAAGCTACTATAAACTCATGGGTTTAAGTATGTTTTTATTTTGGTGTGGGGCTATTCACATTTAGTGAAATGGAGCGAGAGCAAGGGTTAACACCCCCCCCCCTTAAACTTCATTGAATGGGTTATCCATATATAAAAATAACAGGATGATTATGTGTCTGTCTGTATGCATCAAAAGATCTCTCTAACCGCGAAACAATGTCTAACTTTCAATAGGTCCTGGGGGGAATGTTATTGTTTATAACTCTTTTACATTAGCCTCCTAAGGGAAATAGCTCTGGAAAATATTAACGTCCAACATATTTTTTCTTTTTATTTTAAAAATACAATTAATAATATCTTCTTTTTTATGTCTGTCTGTCCATCCGTCAATAAATCTGTCAATGTTCTTTTACTGAATAACTTTCTATCTATAAATGTTTTGGAGCTTTGATAAAAATTAGTATACCTACAAAAACCATTTAATTTGCCCTGTTTAGTTCCCGAAGCCTCCACCAGAGCTCCAGAATCCAACTTTAGCCTCACATACCCCTGGCGTGACAACTAAAACAAGAATAATAACGTCCATATGTAATACACCTTTTTGAGGAAATAATAAAAATAAGATTTTTTCATGAAACATTTATATGTCTTTTTAAAATGAAAATAGATTACAGCCATTTCGTTTAGATATTCAAACCTGATGTTTTTTAAATGTCCAAGATACGCAAAAATTTTATATAAAGTTTGGTGCGTGAAGAAAGTCGCTCAAAAAATCAAATGTGACATCATAAAAATGAGCGATTATCTATCTCTTTTTTAGGGGTATTCTTTCCCACTTCACCTCTCATCTCCCTTATTTTTATGACGTCACATCCTGATTTTTGTGCGACTTTCTTCACGTACTAACTTTTGCAGTAATCATCAAAAAATTGTAAAGTACTAATTCTAAAAAAATGTAATGCTTTTAGCCCATAAAACTAATTGAATATAGGCCAAACAAACAAACAAAAATTTTGAGACCACTGTTTTGTAGGCCCTTGGGCCATAAAATTAACGAGAAAACATTAAAATGCTTGAAATAGTGGATCGAAAAAAAATAAACATATATGCCTTTTTTTATTCAGAAAGGCATTAAGCTAAAATATAAAAAAACTGCATTCGAATATTTTTTTATGATTTTAACCTAAAGGTCCAAATCAGACTTTTAAATTGACCGACAGAAATAATCCACTTGTATAAAAACCTCGCACCTAATTTTTTTAAATAAATTTCTAAAGAAAATAATTTTGAAAAGAAACATGGTAATGATTTTAAGAATTATATTCGTTTAGCACTTTTCATCAAATCAAATTATATGAAGCCAGTACCATAAAATTATTATCTAATACCCTAGAAATTTTTTTATCAAAATTTTCTAAAAACAAGATTCAAAACACCTTTTACTTATGAACTCCTTTTTAAATTTTAGAACTTTTAAGGTTTAAAAATGTATATACGTATGCACTGAAAATCTAAGAACTTTTAAGGTTAAAAATGTATAGACGTATGTACTGTGTTTTTGAGACAGCTCAAGAAATGTTTTGATGTTAATTTATGGTTCAGTTCCTAAAAAGGGATCTTGGACAAAGTAGCTTCGGACAAAGTAGCTTCAGGACAAAGTAGCTTCCGGACAAAGTAGCTTCAGGACAAAGTAGCTTCCGGACAAAGTAGCTTCCTAAGGAAAGTAGCTCTACTGTTAATAAAGGTCATGGCCGCAGCGCTCGGCCCCCTGGCCTGCCTAGCCGCGGGCGCTCGGCCCCCTAGCCTATAACCTAACCTAACCAAAAAATCGTAAAAACATTATTAAACTTGTAAAAACAATATTAAAAATTGTAAAAATCTATCAACCACTTTTAGCAAAATCCTCGAAATTCTAAACCACCTATGTATTATCAGTTGATGATATTTTTCTTAAATAAATGTTCTGAGGCTAACATAGGTTAGGTTAGGTTAGGTTAGGTTATAGGCTAGGGAGCCTAGCGCCCGCGGCTAGGCAGGCCAGGGGGCCGAGCGCTGCGGCCATATTGGAGACTATTTTTCTTAAGAAGCTACTTTTCTTAAGTAAATGTCCTGAAGCTACTTTGTCCGGAAGCTACTTTGTCCTGAAGCTACTTTGTCCGAAGCTACTTTGTCCGAAGCTACTTTGTCCAAGAACCCTAAAAAGGTGTTTTTGAAAATATATTTCGATTAAAATTAACATTTATGATACATGAGTAGCGAAGCCTAAAGTATACAAGGATGACAACATCCATAAAAGCGAAGCACTGAAACGGTAGGACAAACGGACATTAATACTTATATAGTGTCAGAACTGAATAATCAGAATATAAACGTATAAGAATCGGAGCAAAATTGTAAGTAAATTTGTTGAAAAACTGCTTGATACAGGATAATGTTTATGGACATACTTACATTTTTAGGACTTGATTATAGAGTTGCTTTGCTTATAACATAATACTTTGTTGTCCCAGGAATCAACATACCAAAAATCAGATCAATCGGATGATTAGATCACATAAAAATTTGTTGATAAAAAAGTAAAAAAAATCAACATGTTTAAAATGGACGTGCGGACATTTTGGTAATGATTATAGAGTTGCTACGCTTTCTAAAGGAATCACCATGCTAAGTTTGAAATTGATAGGACAATTCTAACATGCCTAAATTAACGAAAAAAACTATCCGTTTGTGACGGACGGACGGACCGACCCTAATTATAGAAAAGCTTCTCTTTTAATAAAAACAATGGAATCTTCTATTCATATTTCAGACTTTAATCGTAGAACGTATCCTATAATAAATGATGGTTACCGGCGCTGGGGAGGGAGGGGAGATTGAACTGTAAATTACAATGGTACACAAAGTTTGATAACCACGTTATCTTATTTGTTCGCTCAAACACTAGTAGTGTCCAAACCTTTCACCCAATAATTTTAATCTATATATGAGGATAATTTTGTTTGTCATCATCAGGGTGAATATCCATTTATTAACCATTGTCTTTTCCCTTCAGATCCCCCAATTTATACCATATTCCTTCAATTTGACGGACGGACTAACGAACTAAATAAGGTTGCTTTACTATTTAATGTACATGTTAGCATGAATTAAAGAGTAATTAAATTTAAATTTCGAAGAAGACCATTCATTATTAAAGTCTGTTTACGTTATTTAACACTAGCGGCTACGCCCCTAGAGGCTTCTAGTGGCACTTTAAATGTTTGGTTTTAAAAAAATAATACAATACCTTGCAATGTTTCAAAGAAGTCTCTATCAATATTATACGATACTTTGCAATGTTACGTAGGAGTCTTTATTCGAGAGAAAAAATTTCGATTTATTGTGATTTCTCTTGGGAGGGTGGTGGTACCCTCCCCCAAAATAGTTAAAAACCTTCCCAGGAACTATGAGAAGGTACCCTGTTAAGGAGAACCCGATAGGTTCAGCGGTTAGCGAGATCCTTCGGTACAGACACACAAACATCCTGTTACTTTAGTATAAGGATATATCTCAAAATATATAGTGTATTTCCAACCATAACACATAAAAATAACACATTGTACCTTGTTGTATTAGGAATAAATTTTCCAAATATTTAATACACGTACGGACTTGGTAACGATTATAGAGTACCAAACCGTTTTAGGAATCATCATGGAAAGTTTGAAATCGATAGGACAATTTTAACAGATCTAAATTAACGAAAAGAGTTAACCGATCCGAGCAGACAGACGGACGGACCGACTCTAAGTATTGAAAAAAGCTTCGCTTAAAAAAAATTAGATAATCTAAGCTTTAAAGAACATGAAATAAGCGCTAAAAAGATAATTACCTTACTCTTGATGTTATCTAAACAGAAACAAAATTTGCCTTTAGATCACCAAACCTTTTAAAATATCAAATATATTTTTTTGGCATGAAATAAACTAGAGGCGAGGCTGTTTCCATGACAGGCCCAACAACCAGGGGAAATAGTATCTACCTTTCTGTGGAACCACCCGGGGTATTATGTAAGATAACACCCTATCATTACACGACCTTTGTCTGGTTGTACTAACTCTGCATTCTTACAAATATCACTATCAATTTCAGTATCAGCAGCAGGTATCCTTTTTTAACGTCTCTAGTATGATACGGTGTGGTCCAGACTCAGACATTGACAATATTGATATATACAAAATACATTACATAAATGCCTCGTTTTTTTTCTTAGAAGGGTATAATAGGTTTGTCCTTAAATGGGGTACCTATCTATTATAGGAATCATCAAACAAAGTTTGAAACGACAGGAGAATTCTAACATGTCTAAATCAACGAAAAGAGCTAACAGTTACGGACGGAAGGACCCTAATTATAGAAAAGCTTCGCTTTTAAAAATTAAACCCTTGCAAATTTAGTTCCTGTAAGTAATAATCTGAGAGCTTGGGGTGGATTATCCAAAATATTTTCACTCTCTGAACTTGAATCTGTACTGAACATGTGCAGCAGCTGAATTATCTGAAAAGTAAAAGAATAGAGGGGGTATGAATTATATGTGACTCTGCCCACAGGGCGGGGACCCTGTGTCCCAATTTTGTAATGGGTCATTGAATTTCAAACAGTAATATAAACACAGCCGAGTCCCTGCAAACGAACAAAAAGCAATTTGCTAGCAGACAAAAAGGGTCTCCATCACTTGGCGAAGTAGTTGTCTGAACTATACAGTAGAGTTCTAACCAATAATTTCACCGAACTGTTTTCTTATTGGTACAATTTACTGATTAGGGATCTTCATCTTCTAAATATACATTCCTTAGTAGATATGTGCTATCTGCAGGCATCTAAGGGATAAGACAATAGCCGATAAATTGATGTACATCCCCAATGATGATACACAAAATTTCAACTTCTGTTAGTGGTTGAAACGATTCGACACCTAACTTCATGAACCAACCGATCAGATCCACAAAGTCCCCAAAGATAATAATTTAACGAATAAGAAAACGTTATTATAAAACTTTGGGGACTAGTGTGATAAACAGCCGTAGCCCTCCCTAGGTATGTGGTAGAATTAACCACACCAAAATAAATTCTTGCATATATTTTGCAACAAGAAACATGATATCAAGTAATTATATATATTAGGTGGTTAGATGAATACCAAACATTACACAAAAAGAATAACAACATCCACAAAAGCAAAGCTTATCAAACCAGACAGATATTGACAAATATAATGTTACAACGCATTTATAGTTAAAATATATTTAGAAGTCTAAATGAAAATTCATTGAAGAAAAATCTTCAAACTACTTGAATACGATTGATTACTACAGGCAAGGCATACTAACATTGTACAAGATGCTTTTTTATAACCTTGTGTCTTATCTTCGTAGAAATCATCATTCAAAATTTTTTTTTATATAAAATAGTTCATATCAATATAGTTGAAAATGAAACTTTTGATGATCTGTTAATAATTATCATGCTAAGTTTGAAGTCAACAGGAAAATTATAATTACTAGCGGCTACGCCCCTAGAGGCCTCTAGGGGCACTTGAGGAGGAGAGAGTCGAATTTAATAATTCAATTTCTTATTTTAGATTTTAAAAGAATAAGTTAAAAAATATTTTACGTTTGACGCTTATTTTTCGTTGAACTCTCTTTCTAAAATTGGGAAATTTTTAAAAAATTTAATTTCTCTAGGGAGGGTTGTGGTACCCTCCCCCAAAATAGTTATAAACCTTCCTGGGACATATGAGAATCTACCCTGTTAAGGAGAACCCGATCGGTTCAGCGGTTAGCGAGATCCTTCGGTACAGACACACAGACACACAGACATCCTGTTACTTTGGTATAAGGATAGAAAAACTTCACTTTTAACAAGGAATGGATAATTTATCTAAATATTAACTATGCTTTGCGCTTCCAATTAGAGGAAAATTAATGAAATATAAATTAATCTTCATACAAACTTTAACAACAATATTCTGAATCCTGATTAATAACTCTGGGGACGGTTGACTTTTATTGTAGGTCCCAAGGTACTAACAATCCAATTATTGCAGACAACCCATTGATTGCATGACCTTTATCTTGAAGTACTGTACTAGAATTAATGATTTGTGCGAAAGCGTCCCTTATATTCTTACTATAAATGTCTTACATCAATAGAAGAAGTAGACGTAGTAGACGTCTTTAGTTATGACGCCGTTTGGGGCCGAGATTCGATCCCATCACATTTCCAATAACAAGCACATGCTATGTGTTACGCTACAGTCGCGGATTGAATGTGTCCCTAACATATAGGAGATTTTAATTTAAGGGGACGAAACAAAAAAACATAAATCCAAGAAGACGAAGAAAGTCGCTCAAAAAAATTCTGAATTCAAAAAAATGAGGGATGAGGAGAGGAGGAGTGGGAAAGAAAACCCCTAAAAAAAGAGATGGATAATTCCTCATTTTTATGACGTCACATTGAGCTACTTTCAGCGTCTTCTAAATCCAACCCCAATACTTTATTGATAGGGTTGCCTAAAACCATCCATGTCACGTTTTGAAGTTTAGTGATTCGCGAGATCTTAACGGACAGATATAAATACCTTTCTACTTAATATTTGATAGAATTGATATTATTTTTAGTAAACTCTTTCCTGTTTCTGTGTTTGAATTCGTATTTTGGTTGTGTGAAACTACAAAATATCAGGGGGGGGGGGGGACATTTTGCTGTTTATTATACTTGTCCCCAAAGTTTTATAATAACGTTTTCTTTTATTGAATTTTTATTGGTTGGTTTATTAGGTTGAGTGTCCAAACGTTTCAACTACTAGTTGTAATCTGCAGAAGTGGTTATTTTGTGTATTATGATTAAGGATCAATTTATCGACCATTGTCTTATCCCTCAGATCCCTGACAGAATGTACCTCTGAGAAATGTTAATGTAATTTACTCCGAGTAAACTTTAAATAAGTTTTGTGGTTCATTTCAACAGAAATATCTTGTTATAGCGTAGGGGACCTAAGAATTTGCTCATGTTTGAGTATCAATAACTTGACCATAAATCACTAATAAAATATATTGGTTCTAAGGGATCTAAAGGGGTAAGACAATGGCCGATAAATTGATGTACATCCCGAATGATGATATACAAAATTACCCCTTCTGCAAATTAAAATTAGTGGTTGAAACGTTTGAACTTTTAACTTAATGAATCAACCAATAAAAATTCACTTTAGTCCCCAAAGTTATAAGGCCAACTAATAAAAAGCGTTATTAAAAAACTTTAGGAACTAGTGTAATAAACATCCCATTGTATCCATTATCTCTGATTAGTCCTTTTTTGTCATATCTTCATTATTCTGTGGTCTGGTTTCTGCATTAGAACATGACTTAAACCCTTGGCACCCTTGTGTATTAGTATTATGGAGTTAGATTTCATGAATTTTATTATTCATACTATACACTCAGTGTTTATATGTTTATGTATTTTCAAGGATTTTTATGATATTATGACACTTGAACTTTGAAATATAAAATAGTTGAGACCACGCCCAAAGAAGACTCTAGAGGGGAAGATGGGATAAGTAGACCCACCACTGAAAAAAATTATTTCCAGGGGAGATTTCGTTGGATGGGTAAAGGTACCATCCCTCAAAATATTTATAAACCTTGCATAACCTTTTATATAAGGATGAAAACAAAAATGTTTCTCATAAATTTCCTAATCTAATCATTCGATCGTTCAATCCATAAACACTTGTTTTCTTTCAGAATTATAATAAATAATGATTTTTTTACCTGTTTGTTTAAAGAATGGCACAGGTTGAAGTCAGGATCACAGATTGATAATATCCAGTCATGGAAGTCCTACAATTACATAGATAGATAGATAGATAGATAGATAGATAGAGAGATTGATAGATACATAGATAGATAGATAGATAGATAGATAGATAGATAGATAAATAGATAGATAGATAGATAGATAGATAGATAGATAGATAGATAGATAGATAGATATATTGTAGATATATAGATAGATAGATAGATAGATAGATAGATAGATAGATAGATAGATAGATAGATAGATAGATAAATAGATAGATAGATATTGACATTGTATGATGTACTATCTTAATTTGCCGAAAAAATTATGTTACTTGAAAAAAACTTGCTACTTAGCAACTTTTGCCTGACGCAAAAACTGCCTGTCTATATTTTTACCCATGGCCATTTTTACGCATCGTTCACATGTATTGCGCAAAATTTTGAAAAGCAGGGACGAACTTGTTCATAGATATGCGAATTGCATAGTCTGGAAATTATAAACTGTAAGAAAAGTAGGTAAAACAATGTAAAACTGTAATAAGAAAATAAAAGTGAAACATGTTGTTAAAACAATATTCTCATTATTAGAGTAGTAGGCTTCTAGGACTTTATATAGGCTCACACATCAACTGATTGCTCGACTTTTATCTGGTTACCCTCCCTAACTGTTCATTAATGAATTGTCTGTTGTAGGACCAAGGCATTCTCCCTACTATTACTATTCTTGTCATACATCTAACATAGAAGCAGAAGGTACACAAATTAACGTCTTTATTTGACACACGGTTTTGAGTTTTCTTGTGGAAATGCTACGCATTTAACAAAAATAGAACGTTTAAGATCAGGTTGAAATAATTCGATTAAGTATTGCTAATTAATTAATCTTGTGTAAAAGCATTAATTTAGGCGAATAATACTGAAAAATAAAATATATACAGCAATACAATAAAATATAGTATTTCTTATTAATCGTAAAATATTAGTTTTTTAGTCTATCATTTCCAGCTTAGGACTTTCAGATAGTTACAATTTGATGTTTTTGTAACAAAATCTTATATTTACGCACCTCATTATAGACTTCAGATAAAAAAAAATTCAAAATTCAAAACGATAATGAAATGCTTTTTTTGTTATACAATTTGTTGTCCATTTTTGGTTAAAGTGAATTACCGTTTAACTCAAGTGACGTTTATTTCTAAAAATTTTTTTGCTTACAGCTTTATTTGTTAAAGATTTCTTTACTAATATTTTACCAAACAAAAAGCAGGTGAGTAGGAAAAAAATGCATAAACTAGTATATTCTGCTTTTCATCTTTCTGTGACCTAAATTTTAAACTTTTCTGTCGTTTCTACCTTTTCTTTATATTTCAACTAGTTGCCTTACCCCTCGCCTCTAAGGGAGGACGGAAGAGGGCAGAAAAATAGCCAGAAACTACACCAGGACATTTATAAAGGTTCCCTAGAAAGGTCAACCAAATCTAACCAGAAATTTCTTAGATCTTTGGCTTAAGACAAAAATTACATTACTACTTTATAGGAATACAAAATATTGCAAATTAGATGAAAAAGGCTAAGTTTCATTTCATGTTGACAAATTTTTACAAATAAACAACTTTATTGCCAGCAAAAATTTAAAATCAGAGTCACTCATGCAGAATGTGCCAATAACTCGCAGACAATCTTTTCGGGAACCAATGTTTTAGAGGTTCTCGAACCAAACAAATGACATACACATTATTTTTCATTAGCAGAAAAGAAAATTTTAAAGGATTTTCTTTCAAAATTTGTAATAAAACCCAGGAAAAAGGTATAACCAACAAGCAAAATAAATCTAAAATAATATTTGGGGGGCAAATGGAGAGGTCGTCAATTTTACGATGTGTTGCCCCCCAACGACAGCTGAAAAACACGTATAGGTTTCGTGATTTTCTTCTGAATTAATTTCGTTATTGGTATGAGCTGAATAAAACCCACAAATTTATACAATTTGAATATACTAAAATCAGCTGAGAAAAAATATGGCAAGAAATTTTGAAAAGAATTTTTAGTGATCAAATCAGTGTATTAATTGTTCTTGGCAGTTAGCCTTCAATTTGAGAAAACTTCTTATCGACATACCCAACATTTTTACAATAATCTGCATTGGATAAGGAAGGAATTAATTTTTTTTAAAATATACACAAGTGACTTTTGGGCTATTTTATATTATATGCTTTTTAAATATCAAGAACAACCAGATCAAGCATGTCCTTATAAAGCGAAGGAAACATGTATACCATTAAAATGGATTTCACTTTTATAAAAAATGACGGCCTTAAAGTGATCAACAGCCATTGACGACGAAAAGGAACAAAATGTTCACGTAAAAGCCGTTTTAAACTTACTATTTTGAAGAACAAATTTCCAAAAACTTCAATGGTAAGATATGTTTCAATTCAATAAAAGAAAATTTAGAGCCCTATTAGCTTGTCCTATTTCTCTGGCCAAATTGTAATCCGATTTTCGCAAATTGTTGCTATTTATTTCAAGCACTTTTTGCACATTGAAACACTTTCTAAATAAAACTCGATAATGTGTATCTATTTAATGCAATAAAATGTTTTAAAATGCAAAAAATTTATATTTATGTTTAAACTAAAGTTTAAAGAATTTTTATGTTTCAAACTCGGCTATTAATCGTTTTTAACTATAACATTTGGTTAAGAAATTTTTACATAAACCAAAAGAATAGATTTTAAATTTGATAGTTTTGTGCATAAAAATGCAGCAATACGAAAATGATAAAATAATTAATTCCGATTATATTGAAATCAATCGCAAAAAAATAATTAGAAATGATTCTATGTAAGGTAAAATAAAGTAATAATTGGTGTGTATAATATGGAGTAATATACTTTGTAAACAAGAAAGCTATTTTAATTAACCTAGCCAGTCAGAAGGACGCACGGACAGACCAAAATTATAAATAGAGTAACAGCTTTACTAAAAATATACCTTTAAATCTATTTCATGGTCACTTTCTGTCATTTTTATGCCTTCTAATAATAAACAAGGATAACAATATCACATTAGTAGCGAAGAACAAAATAATCTTTGTTGGAAATACGTAACTTTCGCATTTTATATATTTTAATATACATAAAAAATGTGCTAAACCTGCCACATCAGTTTGAGCAATAAAAAAACATATACTTCACTTAGAGACACTTATTAGAAAACTGATTTTAAGTAACCCATGTTTTTTAATGTTTAAAATCTTTGAATGAAGAAGCAAAACAAAGCCATTTTCATAATGTGAGGATAGGCCGTGTTATAAATACTGCGCTATATAGTAGATCTACAATTTAGTTTTAGATTTAAAATTTTTTCTAATAGATTAAAGATTATGTTTAATACTGCGCTAAAGTCTAACTGCTTTTAATAACAAAATATAAATTATCCAGCATTAAACAATGTATTTTTTTAAAGCGAAGCTTTTCAATAATTAGGGTTGGTCCGCAAGTCCGTAACGGTAAGCACTTTTCGTTAATTTAGACATGTTTGAATTTCGTTCTGACATTCTACTAGTGGTAACGTTTATTTACCCTATAATTTCAGAGCTTTGCTTTAATGGATGTTTTCATTCTTGTTAAATTGTAAATTTATAGCCATCAAAGATTGTAAAAAAAAAAGTTTTTTTTTATGTAAATAAAAAAATCAACTATATGATAATTTTTAAAAGTATATATAAATTTTAGGTAAATTTAAAAATAAGAGTACGTCAGTAGATTTATTTAGAAATATTACACATACATATTTTCCAAATAACTTAGGTGATGAAAAATTGATATTTTGATACTTGCAATTTTTGATAAAACTAGAAGCATTATAGGTTAAAAGTACGTCAATCTTGTACTATGTTGAAATGATTTTTTTCACAGATTTAATCTTCTTAAAAACATATTTATACCTGCGATGAAATAAAGATTGTAATCATATCGTAATATAGACAGTTTTCCGTGGATATATAAAAGAAAATTATAAAATTAAAACCAGTTTTAGCTAGGATAGTCTATTTTGTATTTTTCAGTTTTTAAATATTCTATATTTAACTAATTCTAGTGTGTTGACAAACACGAAATTTAAAACATAGCAAAGGCAGGGTGACATTCTTAAATACAAGGATGACAACATATCTGATAATCTAACAAACGAACATTACTAAATATAGAATATGGACCTTTAAAAGTTTAAGTCCTAAGTTAAAGTCGATAGGACAGTTCTAACATACCAAAAACAATATAGAAAGCTTTGCTGTTAAAAAGGTATCAAATGTTTTAACAATTAGAGATTCCAATAACAGATATCATCGCTAAACAAATTTTCAAAAAAACTATTGATAACTAATTTCATTATAATTGTCTTAATTCACATCCTTGACATAACGTACTTTACACTTTTTTCAACTAGTTTTTAGGACTTTTTTCCCTACATGTGAATGCGTCCGACTAACTAAATTCTACAAACAGATTTATCTGTGTGTGTGTGTGTGTATGAGTGTGTGTGTGTGTGCATGTGCACGCACGTTTGGGTACTGAAAAAAAGAAAGCAATTGACGTTACTATAAAACGGAAAAAGTGATGGGCTTTATTTGGATATTTTTAAATAGCTATTAAAAAATAAGTCGTAAAAGTATACAGTAAGAAAATGTAATACTTTATTGTGTTACTAGGACCAAGGAAATCTTCAGCAAAAAAAAAAAAAGGACTAAGGAAATCTTCAGCAAAGAAAAATGGGGGGATTTTGTTTTTGGAGGGGTTGGGGTGTTCCCCCCCCAAGAAAATAGCCTAAAATCACCACAGGACCAGTAGGTATATTCCCTGAAGAGTAGAATCCGATCGGTTCAGTGGTTACCGAGATCTTAAGGGACGGACAGACAGATGGACAGACAGACGGACAGACATCATTCTACTTTGTATTATAGATAGGCAAAATACTTGCTTATCTACTTTTAACTAAGAGAATAAGTTTAACATATCTGGGTGTTTTAATTTAGTAAACTTATTTGACTGAACACTTAAGAAGATCATTAAGTTAAGTTAAGTTGGCCCTGATAATGACAAGGGCGCAGATACAAAAGTGAAAAAGGAGAGCATAGAAAATATGTTATAGTCCAATTGCATACGGTAAAACTTGCGCAAATACGGAGAAAGACTAAACTACATAACTTTTGTCTCACTTTTGAGGAAGACGATTCCCTTTTCTCCCATCTCCCCCCTTCCCTTTTTCTTTTCCTAAATGTATATGACTTCACAGGAATCGTCTTCCTCAAAAGTGACACAAAAGTTGTGTAGTTTAGTCTTTCTCCAAATACGCAGTAAATTACTTTTTCTTATATTATATATTTAAATTCTTTCAAATTCTTTTGCATAGAAATTTATCACGCTTATGTTCTACGGAAAATATTAGTTAAAATTTGAATTATCCATTTCTAATTGCGCTATTGGCTAATGATTTAGAATGAAAGTTGCCGCTTACAACTTTCTGAGCATGTGACAAAATTAACTTTTACTTTTTATATGCTGAAATATTATTACGACTATCGGACACGAAATAAGTTTTTTTCCTTCCTCCAGAAATTTTATTTTACAGTTTTAAATTCCGAATAATTTTTGGGGTTTCATAAGACCACAAAAATCCCTAACACACAGCATTGGTGCATTTATTGCTCATGAAACCTGTGTTAAATGCATGACTATTCCAAATTTAGGTTCCAGCCATCTGAATCGTTAGCTTTCCTGAAAGAATTTATTAATTTTATTACAAATGAACACATTGTGTTATTAATATTCAGTTTATATCTATTTCTGAATGTTATTTTATGTTTGTTACTTAAACTTATATAAAATTAAATGTATAAACAATTAATGAGGTGAGGAAGGGAAATGAAGCCATTATCGCAAAATCAGAAATTTTCCTACTAACAATGAAGGTTAAGTCTAAAAAAGTTTACATTAACTGTAAACAAAAAGATGCTACAAGAAGTCAGAGGACAATGTAATTATACTCTAAATATATATTTTGTTTCTGTCATTTTTTTCTGCCCACCAGTATTTATTTTATAACTTCAGATTCATACTTCACACTTATCGGCCTGGAATTTACAAAAATAAAGACTTTTGGGTGTGTTTTGTTTGTAAGGTGCATGCAAAAAAGCATTTTTACCTTTTAAAAAGAAAGCTTTGAAGATTCATTGTGACTTATATTTCAGATATTTAAGACCTTGCTCTTAATTTAAATTCTTTCACAAAAGAATTATTTGCATTGCTTATCTTATATAATTTGATCTGAATGCAACCTAAAATATTGTCATTGTAAGGCGGCATTATAAATTCTATGATTTGTACACAGTACAATAGCTATTTTTCCAAGAAAAATAGATATAAGGAAATACCTTAATCTGTTTTATGTAGAAAGACTATTATAATAGGGATAAATGGAAATAAAACATTTTGGAATAAATTATAAATGTACTGAAAATGTAATTAATAACTTGAAATATGTATTCAATTCACCAATCTCAAAGAAAATGGCTAGACTACTTGTTCTACTATTTTAAGGGAAGCTTTTCACTGATCTACTTGAAAGGGAGTATAAGGTTTAAAAGGAAAAAAGGTAATGTAAAAATACAAGATCTGGTTATGTAAAGTTTTACTCTTTTTATCCAAATTTAAAAACCAACACAAATCTAATTACTAAAGTAGCAGGATGTCTTTCTGCAAAGACACGTTTGATGGCTAAACTGACAGTTTTCTTAATATTCATAAAACTTTTTTCATTGCTCTTTGTAAGGTTTTAGGCTATTTCCCTTTCCTTCCATGGGATATGGCCTCAAGAAAAATGTTCACTCCTTCCCCACCAAAAAATATTTATTTAGTACCTGAAAATGAATGTGAGAAAAAAATGTATTTTCTTTTTAGTAGCGAAGCTACTCTATAATTCAAAATGTCTGTCTGTCCGTCTGAGACAAAGTGGGGAAAATGTGATTTTCTCGGCTTCTATGAAAGATAGACAGCTGAAATTTTTAGTGAAGATTCTCATAACATATGCCCATCTAATCTATACATTGTTTTGTCCACCTGTCTGTTATTTGGGGTGCTAGATCGATTCCTAGATTTTCATGTTTTCTTGATTTTCTCAACTCCTTTCTAAGATAATGGGCTGAAATTTTTAGGGATTGCTTAGATTTACATTCTACATAAGTTCCTTAAGCTTTATTGCAAGTCATTTATTTATTGGAGTGCTAGATCAATTCCTAGATTTTTAGGTTTTCTATGGTTTTTTCTTTTCCTATTCAGGATTGGCGGCTGAAATTATCAGGGATTGAATATGCTCATATTCTACATATTTTTCAAGTTTCATTAAGATTTGTCTATAAATTGCGGTGCTAGATCGATTCCTAGATTTTTTAATTTTTGTGATTTTTAAGGTTGCGTGATTTTTACTGTTTCCTGATTTCCCTATTTAATCAAGATTAACGTTTATTGTATGACACTGCTTTATAGTAATTTTCCCGATATCCATTCATAATTTTTGAGCTTCGCTACCTTTGGATGTTGTCATCCTTGTTTTTCATCTAGTTAAAGTTTTAACTAGTTATCTTAAAACAGTACCCATTACATGAATATTGTTATATGAAATCTAAAAAATAATTAATTATTCTATATTCATTTCATCTCATTGTTTAAATCTTATTATCTTAATTTCTTATGAAATAAGTATCTGTCCCTCTATGAAAAGTAAATTCCATGAAAATCTTAAACTATTTTTTAGAAATAATATAAAGCTAGAAATTTCTAGGAGTCATGAGTAATTTTAAGCCTTCTCACGAGTATTTGGCGCCTTATTTTCTCTGAGAGGCACGGCCATCATAAAACCATCCTAACCGATTTTGCGCAACTAAATACCGGTTGATTCTAATTAATTTCAGCGCTCTCTCATGAGACCTTTGGAATTGGGCATTAGGGAGGTTTTATTTAAATATCAGGTTAGCCGAGTATTTTTCACATTTCATCTTTAACCAAAGGTAAGGTTAGACATAAGTAGTTTTGTATTATAACGTTGGTCCTTGAAGTGAGTTTTATATTATTTATAACTTGTGATTTTTGTTTTTCCGTTTGTCTGTAGGTCTAATGTTATAATAGAACTAATGATAAATACTTACTTTGCGGATTTACTAGAAGTTGTAAACTTAACAACTTATAAAACCCATTAAGTAGAATATGCTTATTATTTACAGATATTGCTGAAGTTCTTAATAGATTAGTAATTGCAAATGTCGTGCAATAATAAAAGCCTAAAATTTGCCCCTGAACAGGCAAAAACGATCAAATTAAATTCATAACCTAACCTAAATGATTTACAGAGTAAGCTGTAGAAAAACTACGCAAATATTAGACCAAATTAGGTCAATGATAAACAAATTATCCAAAGACTTTTAGTTGAACTCCTACTCTAAAACTATGGATGGTTTGTCAGTAAGTCTTCAACAGATCATTCGAATAATATCTGCACACTTCTTGCATATTTATTGATTTTAAAACTATTTGACGAAATCTTCTCATTAATTCATTGATATTACAGGTCAAAAATTAAAATTTGTACATATTTCCTTATGCATTATTTTATGTTCTTACTTTATTATACTTTACACGGTTTTGTTGCGTTCTTTAAAATTAGAAAATTATTATTGCTGCGCTACTCATATACATAAACTAACTTAATAATCTAACCTTGATGAGTGAGTGGTTGCAGGGATCTAAAGGGATATAACAATGGCCGATAAATTGATATACATCAGTAATAATTAAATAATTGAAACAGTTGGAAACTCAACTTAATAAACAAACCAATCAAAATTGAATAAATGTTCCCAAGGTTTGCAAGCCAACGAATAAGAAAAACTTTTAAAACTTTGGGGACTAGTGTAATAAACAGCCCGATGTCCCTTCCATCCCTGGCGTGGTTATGTGGTTACGTATGTGGTTACCTAATAATAGGAAAATTAGTTTGTAAAACGCATATAGTACATGATTAAATTAAATCTTATTATGCTATTAACCTATATAGATTTTAAGAATAAGAAGGGAATTTTATAAATGATTATACTCTGTTGAATCCCATAATACAAAGTAGTAAGGGTTCTTTGTTTGAAGCTTAAGATTTCAATAACTACTTAACCGATGAAGTTCTCCATTGTAGAGAAGCTTCATTAAAATTCCTTTGTGGTTTAAACTATTATTTTCAGATCTAAGTCTTTGGATAGTTTTAGGCTAATTCGCAGTACCCTCCTTACTTTTAGAATTCAGGTACCATAGATGCTAGGGGTGCATCCGCTAGTATAAAACTAAAGTAAAACAGATTATATTTAAAAAAAAAACTATATTAAAGCGTTGTTTTAATAAAATATCTTTGTTTGAACAAAAAGTTTAGTATGCACTTTTTTCAGCAAAGTTGATTTTTATTTTTGACTAAAATCAATAAAAGTTATTTTTCCTCTATTTTTTTTGACAGTGCAAACACTCTACATCCTATTTCTTACGTCAGTTGGAGTAATTATACTTCTCAAGGCACTCATACTTAGACTTTTATACCAAAATAAAACAAATTTGCAAGTTAATTGTTACACTTAAGTAAATCTTACTATTTTGATTGTTAACATTTTGAAGACTGACGTATATGATCGAATGAGCAAATTGCCGAATATTTACGTCAAACATTTGTAAAATTTCAAGCAATTCTTGAGAAACTTGAAAAGTTAATATCGAACCATTTTCCAGAACTCTAAGGCAAAATAATCTTACTTTAATACTAGCACAAAGCACAACATAAGATATAAAAAAAAGCCTTACCGAAAAAGCATAACTTAATTAAGGATTAAATTTGTTCCAATTTAAATCAAAGTTATATTTAAATGGTAAATTTTAATTGTAACATACAGAGATAAAATAATTTGAATTATATTTAATTAAAACAAAAAAGCAATTCGTGGTTAAACGACCTTTTATTGATAAATTAAATATTAATATTATTCTTAATCTACATAGCTAGCTTGACATTTTCATACTATAATGAAAATATGTTAATGAATGAAAAAAATTAGACTAATTATTAATAGAACAATCAGAAGGCGCTGGAAGGATTGTTTTAACATACAATTTTAATGGTTGTATGATCATTTAAAGTGCTTATTAAAGGCTGGAAAGGCAAAAAAACTAACATTCTAAAGCCAATATTATATCAGCCATGGCAACTTTTATATATGTATTTGCTAAATATTGAACATGCTTCCATCGCCAAATTTTGAAAAGGGCAGCTCTAACAAAATACTCAATTAAAATTGGCGTGTCTTTAATTCTGCTCTTGTACCATATTGTCAAATAATTAGAACTGCATATCTACAATAAGTACAATAGCAAAAGTTACCTCCACGCCCTTGACTTTATCTCCCAAAATTACCCAAAATTAGGAGGTTTCTTCCATATTTAATTTAGACCACAAATCAAAGTGTAATTTTGAAACATTTAAAAATATCACCCTAGGGGGAAGTTAAGGCACACCATTAAATGAATATTATTATGACCATGACTCTAAAGTCCAGAGAGAGATGAAATGTTGGAGGGGATTAATTGATTATCTTAGCTGGAAGCCTAGCTGGTTATACTAGGTTTCTACAACTACAGGGTGACTCTTCTGTACCATTCCTACAAATTACAATGTTGGGGACATTGTGGACGTCAACGTGAGGGAGTAAAATGTGTTTACCACACTCAAACTTTGAAACCCATCATTTTATCCCCCTCAAAATTTATTAAAGATACATTAGATTAACCCACTCAAACCTTTGAAACCAATCATTTAACCCCCCTCAAAATAAAAGGGTTGACGTCCCTGGTTTGGGAGGTGTCGTGTACGAGTTACTTTACTTTTCTAGAGCTAAGGCTTTCCTGCTTGCTTGTTCTCTCATTTAGTAACGTTTTAATTCAAGTTCATAAAGCTATAAATGCCGTTTAGGATAAAATTTTTAAGTTATACTTTTAATTTGGAATCTATAGGCACTTATGAATAACCCTTAAGTTTATACCCAGCAATTGATTAAAACCAAAAGGAATTTTGTAATTCTTAAATTTTCATAGTTTGAAGTATTACTGTTTTGAACAAAACACCCGGTATCTTTGCTTGAACTAAAATATAATGTTATGTATTATATCTAGTTCAGTTTTGACCTCTGTACCTTTAGTTTAGTTAGTCAACATTATTTATAGGTCAACAAGGACTATTATATCCATACGTTGCACACCAATCTATTGTACAAAATTGTAGAATGTCTATCTGTCTGAAGCTTAAGATCTTAGTAAACACTGAACCGACAAGGTTGTGCTTCTTAGGGAATACTGGCCCTGTGGTAGTTGTAAGCTATTTTCTTGGGGGTGGATGGGGGGAAAGGGTCTAGGGGCGAAGCCACTAATGCTAATATATAACTTAATCATATATCACGAAAGCTGTTGAAAAGTAGCCATAAAGCAGTCAAAAATCTTATGATTATTCATGCTTAAAAATCCTTATGGTTTTGAGAATCTACACACACAAGAAACAGACACCTAACCCAAATTTAATATTTGTACAAATAAACGATTATAGAGTAGCAGCGTTACATAAATAAGTGCTTATTCTGCATAACATAATGATGCAAATTTCAAATCATCTTTTTATACAATTTATTGGAATACCACTTGTTCAGAACTTTAATATGTAAATATTAAAATTATATAAAATATTTTCAAATATTTCTATAAAATTAACGCTGCTATTACATCACTAAAAATAGTTTGACGTAAAATTTTGAATATGTGATTATTTTAAAATGTTATGAGCATGCTATAATTTGTATTTTTATTAATATATATTTTTGTCTGTTGTGAAGGATCTATGTAACCGCTGATCCAATCTTGTTCTACTTTTCAGTGTAGCTTCTCATATGTCATGGAAAGGTTACTAGTTAAAATTATCCACTCCCCCCCCCCCCCCAACTCAAGTACTTCTAAAGGCCTCTAGGGGCGTAGCTGCTAGTAATCTAATAAAAGAATGATTTTTTATGTAAGGAAAATGGGCTTTTATTTTTATTGGTAAAACTGTAATCTTGTTAAATACCACTGCAAAGAAAAAGGATCTTTGTAAGATCCAAGAATAAAATGTATAGGACATCTGATATAAGAATTGTTAGGACAGATTTTCGCAAGTCACAAGTGTCATTCAAAAAACCTTTACAATCTATTTTAAAACAAAATTATATTTTTTATGCAGTTTTTACCACCAATTAATGCCTTTTTGAATAAGTTGCTTCGTTGCTTTTAGAGATATATTTTGTCTAAACAATCATACACTTAAATCTAACTTTTAAAACTAATTTTTACCCCTCCCTTACTTACATGAAATAGAATTAGAAATAAAGTTCTACCAGTTTTATCTTTTCTGCAATGTTTTACATTTTAAACATTTACATAATATTACCATTCTTATCAAATGCATAAAACTACAAAATAATCAATATTCTAAATTATTATTAAACTATACTCAGTGGAAAGGAAAAAGTTGGCCAAATTATAAAAATAAACTTATTTAAAGACTTAGTTATGCATATAACAACTCCTAAATACATTATTTGAAAAAACACATGAAAAAAAAACTTATGTTAGATATTTATATTTAAATTAAATGTAAAAGAAAAGTAAATTAATTCTAACAAAACTTTATTTTATTAATAATGAATAAATATAAAAGTATGCGATAGTGGGAAAAAAGCAGATGGCAGTTTCATAACTTCATAAGAAAAGTTTAAATCATGAATTTATTTATATTTATAATAATTATTTTAAAAATATTGTCAGCTTTTAATTATAAGTATATTTTTATGGGGGAGCGGTAATGCTACCCTTAGAAATAGCTTTAAACATTTTTAGATACGGGGTAAAGATTCCCTGAAAAGCAAAGACTAAAAGACCAAAAAACATTTCAAATTGTTGAAAAGTACAAATGTTAGGTTATTAGATTACCTGGATTATAGATCTCAAGTTAACATTGCTGGGTTAATTCAGAGACGGGTTCTTAAAAAATCAAGCATCGATGAATCGGCTATGGCGGCCAGATCACAAAATTAAATGTATAATGTACAAATTAAAAGAAAAGTGTTCGAAAATCACAGAGGGTTATTAACATAAGATTTTATTTAATCTTTTTTTGGAGGAGTTTTTACATAATTTTGGTAATCTGGCTACCATAGCCGATTCAGCCATCCTATTTTTTTTAAAGAATCCACCACAGAGATAAGTGTGAATAATTCAAATTGTTGATATGCAATATCCTTGTAGTCCCTGATATATTATCAACACTTATGAATATTTAAATAGCATAAATGGTGGTGTTTCTTTACTTCCACATATAAATCACATTAACATATCCTAAATATTAACTAGGGAGGAAGGGTACATTGGACTGTTTATTACACTAGTCCCCAAAGTTAATACAAAGTTTTCTTACTCGTTGGCTTATCAACCTTGGGGACTATATATAACCTATAGAAGTGGTAATTTTGTGTATCATCATTGGGTATGTACAATGTACATCAATTTATCGGCCATTGTATTATCCCTTTATATCCCTGAATATCAAATCAATATTATTACAAACTGCCTATTAATTCAATTTTTAAGTAAAGGTTGAATGTGATATTATGCAGAAGTTAATGCACACACATATGGAAACATCTAATGCATTACTTATACTTTTTTTGGTATATTAAGAATGCAATAAAACAAGGATGACAACATCCAGTAAAACCATACTTTGATAGTTTATAATAATGGACGGAGAATATACGTAGATAGAGGGAAAAATTGTCGTCTATTTAGATTGCTAACATGGACCTCGCTTATTGGTCAGTTTGTTTATCCAGTATGAGGGGAGAGGATGTAGTAAAAGGGATATTGTTATTTTGTCCCGCTACTTGTTCCACTTTTTAAGAGAACACAAAAATCTGGTTTAAGATCAAAGTATAAAATATATTGTTGCTCCTTTATTGTTATTTTGAACTGTGGAAACGAATAAGGAAAATAGTTCTCAGATACAATATTCATTCCCGTTTTTCTTACTTCTTTACAGATAACCTCACTTTTAAAACTTTTATGTATGAGTGGTTTTTTATATTTTGGTTGAGAAAACTAATTATAACAACAAACAAGGTCTTTTTTGTCCATAAGTAGTACACCAATTATTAACAACCTGTCAGAATTCTTATATGCAGAAATATCTTCATACATATTTAGTAAATGTAATGTTAATATGACTTTTTTTTTATCAGAAACAGTAAATAAACAAAATATAGTATCATAGGCGTCCAAGGGGGGGGGGGTAATGGGGCGATTACCCCCCCCCCCCCCAAACGAACGGGGGTAAATTTTGGGGGGGGTAAACAAATTTTACCCCTGCCAACAGATTTCAGGGGGGGTAATTAACCCCCCAAGCAAATTTTACCCCCGGGGTAAAAATTTTGGGGGGGGTAAAAAAAATTTGCGGCGCGCTTCGCGCGCCATTTTACCCCCCCCAAAACAGAATTACCCCCCCCTTAAAATTTTTTTACCCCCCCCCAAAATAAAAGCTTGGACGCCCCTGTATAGTATTAGCGTTGGTTAGTTGGATTTTAATCAAATTGAGTTTTCTTTTAAGAACAAAAATACCAAAGTCAATTAAAGTAATAGGAATGACGGCCAGACGAATGGACATACCATGATTATAAAGTAGCAGTGCTACTAATTATAAAACAATCTAAAGTTTTTTTGAGCACTAAGTATTACTATTACTAAGTGATGAGGGTAGCATAATTTCATTTTTTTACTTTACATAAACTTTATAAAGAAAAAAGTTTATGTAAATTAGAAAAAAGAGTGGAAAATTATGAAGAGATAATTGAAAATTAAGTTTTAAATTTTAGAAAATTTCTATAAAGTATAAGGATTTTGTAATAATTTAAAATTAATATAATTTTCTTTTTTTTAGAAAGAACATCAGAAAAAGAAAAAGTATAATGAACAGCATAAAATCTCACATTGGTGTCTGTATGCTTCTTTTTGTTTTGGCTAATTCAGGTAAATATAATAAATATGTCCGCTAGTTGTTGTGGAGGTGTAGGATTTGAGCCTGTCATTATTTAAACGCTTACATTATTTATCATATGCAGAGAGGGAGGAGGCAATGGCCTATTCATTATACCAGTACTGATATTCGTTGGCTTAAAAACTTTGGGCCTTTATTGCTTCTTGTTTGGATTATTCAACCAATAATTTTAAGTTACAGAGGGGGCAATTTTGTTTATCATAGGAAATTTTCTAAAAAAAAACTTTGGATAGCGCACTTGCCAACTAAATCATAGTGTTGATTGTCTGCAGGATATAAAATATAGCACACCAATAAAATATACATAAAACTTAATACTAACTTGGCTTCTATTGAAAATAAGCGTCTTTGTTTACATTAAAATTACAAAACACAACAGAAAAATTCACTCAGAAAAAAAAGAGTTTTAAAAATAACGGAATATGAAGAAAACAAGAATGACAACACCCACAAGTTATAGGATAAAGATTAATTAAAATATGGCTATTATTAATCAGTAATTCTAAAAGAAATTTGATTTCTCATATAGAATGGAAAAGTTTTCATAGATTAATTTCTAATTGATCAGACCAAAAAATATAAAGAGTGTTTTTCTGACGGACAAACAGTGGGATGCATACTTACAGCCATAAAGTAGCTTCGCTACTAAAAATTGCTCTAGTTTATGCCCTAGGGATCAATTTGATGCTCTTTGAGATAAAATTGTCTTCATGAATACAAAATTTGCTCAAGTTAAAATCATGTAATCGTTCTCAATTTAAATATTATCATAAAATTGTATTCTTACTTTGGAACAAGTTTTATAAAAAATACTAGGCTTAAGTTTAATATATTTAAATCTGGAATGGACATTGGACTGTGAATTGCACTTGTACCCAAAGTTTTATAACCCTGTTATTTGATTAAAAACTTTGGGTACTTTTATCGCAATTTGATTAGTTGCTTCTAAATTAGTAGTTACCAAACTTCTCAACCAATATTTATACTCTACAGAATGGGATGTATATCAATTTAACGTCCATTGTCTTATTACTTGGATCGTAGTAGGACAAAGTTTTTTAAAATCAGCCATATGAAGTCATAAAAATGAGGGGTTATCAATCTCTTTTTTAGGGGTTTTCTCTTATCTTTTCTTATCTCCCTCATTTTTATGACGTCAAATTGATGATTTTTGAGACACTTTGTCCCGATACCTAAGATCTCTGATTAAAATTGCCATTTGAATTTATTTTCAATTATTTTAGTTGTTGCTCGGAGCTTGCCAGGATTGGAGCTGCCAGAAATTTTACCAGAATACTTTTCTGATTTACAATCAATTGACCAGCAATCATTGGAAGGTAATAAATAGTTATATTATGTCACTATATGCTGAAAATAATTCAGTCAAAAATACTATTACTTAATACACTAGTCGATATTAACAATGTCATTAGAATAACGTTCATTAAATAATATTTCTAAGAAACATAACTATCTATATGTAATTTTAATGGTTTTTGTCAGATATTTGGACCTTACAAAAATGGCTTTTAATAGACATATTCTTGACATTCTGCATTTATTCAATTTCATATTCAATTATTTTACGCAAAGCAATTAATATAAACAGCTATATCAAAACACACAGTACACTGAAAAGAATTATTTTTGGTTTATAGAGAAATATAATTATTTATTTATCAATTTATTTACAAGAGGGGCTTAAAATATAAATAAGGTTGATCCTTTAAAAAGTTAAACCACCAATTGAATCCAATTTTATAGTTTTTATCATTAGAATTGGACGATTTTTATAAAAATATTTGTTTTCCTTAACTAACTTTTCGTTACCAAATCCCCAAATTTATTTTTTAAGAATTCACCTTAAGTTGAGATTTCAATCTACTTTTCTCAAGATAATATATTTACTGTCTTTTACGTTTCTATACTTTCTATATAGTAGATTAGAATTTTTCAAAATTTTCAAACTTATTTAATGGCTATTTGGTGTCATATTAATTATAACAGACTACGCCCCTAGAGGCCTAGAGTCGAATTCGATAACCCAATTTTTATTTTAGTTTTTAAGAAAATTAAGAATTTTTTTGTGGGGTTTAATTAATTCGGTACAGCAGACAGACAGACAGCCAACCTGTTACTTCATTATAAGGATAAATTTAATGTTAAAACTAATAAAATATAAATCAAATATTAATTTTTAGATCCTATAGAAAGAGCTCGGGAACTTTTAGCTGCTGGAGCATTTTTACCAGTACATCAATACTTCACTAATCAACAAAGGTAAATTTTAATTTACTAGCTACTTCGCCCATAGCATCTAGGGACAGTAAAAAGCCTAAATCCAAGATAATGCCTATATTTGAAAATGAAATTTCCCTAAAAATATAAGAAAGAGAAATAGCATGATAAAAAATGAAATAAGAGCACTTAACTAGTAGATTAACAGCGCTCCTAAAAATTGAATAACAATTTTCTTTAAATTTTAGAAGTGAACCCTCAATGTTGCGCGTACGCCGAGTACCTGGCTCAGAATTCCTTGGCAAACGATCCGGTTATAATTCAAGTAGGTTTCATTGCATCAATATTCTGCATTTAGTAGCTTTTTAGGAGAAAGGATGATTATTTATCGCATCGTATTATAAACAGTTTTCCGCGGATATAAAAAACTGTTTTTATTCTTGTGATTGAACATTTTCGTATTCGTAGAAAACTGGATATAATACGATAGATACATGATTTTAAGCCATACTGAAAACATCTTTATTAATATTGTTGTATTTTATGTCACTTTGATATTGGCAAAGCATTTGACAAATAATTCAATCTTTACGGCAAAATAAACTCAGTCAGTCCAGCCATCTAAATAATAAGATATCGATTACCTCTAGACCAATAAGGTTCTACTTCCTTGAATGGGGCATACTCCCCTACCGAAAAATGTGTTCCAGGCCCCAAATAAATAAATAAGTCAATGTTTAAAAATTTAAACTTGGACGGCAATAACCCCTTTTATGTGTGAAGCCTATAATTGACTAATTTTGGATGACAATTATATATAAAATCTTTTTCTTTCAGAGAGTCTTTTGCAAAGGCTACCTGTCCTGGAAGCCATGGCTGGCAGCTCCAGAATGCACCTGGCAAAACGTGTCCCTGGCTCAGAATTCTTGGGAAAATAAGAAGATTAACAATGAATTATCCAGTTGATTCTAATATTAGTTCCTTAACAGAAATTGGCGGAAAGCTTTACTTAAAAACACCTAAAATATCATTTTAATGCTTGAAAACATACCTATGTAGAAAGCATATTAATAATCTGCTGATCCAAAAATTATGCTGGAAAAATCTTCCAATTTTGACAACATTTGTTTAAAGCAGATTTTAAGTAAAATAGAATATATTATACAAATCCATAAAATGATATAACTCATTTTAATATAAGAATTGTTCAGATACATTATTTATGAAATTTATTATATAAAATAACTATTGACTGATATTTTGAACCTGTTTATTAGTTTTAAGTTTTTAATACTAATTTGTATATTATTAAACTTGTCTATTCTATGTATGTGTGTGTGTATGTACTGTTTAATTAAATACTTTTATGAAATGTATTTTTAAATCTTGGTAAGCTTAAAAATATTGTTAATACATATTTTATTATAAAAGGCTGTTTCTAAATAGATTTAATAATTATTTTTTTGTCTTTTTTTATATTTAAAACCAAAACAGAATTGTCTTGCTTTGTATTTCATCGAAATTATTTTAATACTAATATTTTTGTTAATACATAATAAATTTTAAAAACTCAAAATTAATTTTTCAAGCGAAGCTTCTCTGCAATTAGGGTGTGTAAGTACGTTCATTCCAAACTTGTTGCTGTAGCGATTTATTCATTTGTCGAGTTTTGCTATTTTTGATGTAGTCATCCTTGTTTTTTTTTATATACAAAAACAAGAAGAATAATATTCATGAGGATAGGTTTAAGAAATGACGGATTTATGATTTCTCTTCGAAATTTTATGATTTAACTCAAATTGTAATATTCTGCTTTGTAAATAAAAGCACAGCAACTAAATGACCAGGGTATGTTCTTTAGGTACCAACTGACACACAACCTTAACCTGGTAGTTCCAAATAAAAAATAAAAAACTTGCAAAAATTGTGTACGTCCATTTAAAGCTTTCTGATTTTTAGCCTTTAGTGTACCTTTCATCCTAATCATCTAATTTTTGAAACAATGATTCCTAGGAGTAGGACAACCGCTTCGCTTTTATAGATACTGCCATCCTTGTTGGTATAAAACCTCATCTAAGAATGCTAAATATTACGGATGTATTACCAGATAGACTGGCTTAAAAATGAAAAGCCTAAATCATCACAGGACTTATGTGAAGCCTACCTTAAATAAAGATCTTAATCGGATCGAAAGTTTCTAAGATCTTAAGTTTCAGACATAAACTTACTACTTTATATAATAGGATGTATATAAAACATTTACCACGAAAGCTTGAAAGATCTATAAAGAGAACAAGAAACGAAAAATCTATTAAAATACTTTATAATAAATTTTAAAAATAATACATATACAAGCATTCTGATATAAAAATACATCCATCAATAATATAAAATATATATACAGGGTGCGCCACATAAATCCGGACTTTTTCTTATTTTTAAACAAATAAACATAAAATTGTCAATTTTAAAGATTTTATTGAATTTTAAAAACTGGGAAGCAACCAAGGTATATGACTATTAGATTATTTAATAAAATCGCCGCCAGCATCAATCACCGCCTCTACCCGCCCCCTTAACCGCCCGCCGACCCAGGTCACCAGGTCCCTGTTCAAGCAGGCGAAGTTCTCCATGATAGGAGCAATGGGAGAGGTCTTTTTGGTATGGGCGCGTCTATAGGTTCATGCTTTAATGGCGCTCCAGGCCCAAAAGTCCATTGGATTAAGATCGGGGCTGCTGGGAGACCACATCTCCTTAAGGAGTGAGTAACAGCAGGATCCAAATTAACCTATCTTTAAAGCTACACTTTTACACGGCGGCTCTCATTTGGGCCACAGTTAAGCTAGAACAACGTTTTATACCTTTTTAAAAATGGCACGAAGAGTAAGATAGGGTTATCAGCGCAATACGTAGTCTAAAACGAGTTTCAAGTTTCCATATGGGCCCCTGAAGTCAAGAACCGAGAAATTTTCAAGATTTTTGACGTTTTTGACATCTTAAAATTTACCACGATCCACTTTGTCGGAGTACTACAGCCAAGTCAGCTGGGATAGAGAACTCTAGTCTTTTCTAGTGTTTTCACTAGGTATCTGATAGTATCTCCAGCAAGTTTCATTAGTCCATCTCACCTACAGATGGGCTGAGGTCAGATTTAGTAGGCCCAAGTCTTAAATCTACGGTAATTTATCTGCGCAATTCGAATCTGCCTAGTTGAACATATGCGCGGCCAGCTCGGAGTACACGTCCTCCATCGTCCAAAGATTTTCATGGGCAACAAGGTCATTACCTAAGCTTTTTATAGTGGGGTCAAACGTCCTGATTGGTCAAGTAGTTTTGGCGCTATGGCCGTTTAAAAAGAGTCCGGATTTATGTGGCGCACCCTGTATTTGAAATCATTTCGTGATTTAAAAAACATACAACAAATGGGGCACTGTTCATTGTAGTTAATTCGTGATACATATTTTAAGAACTTTTTCACAGAGATATGTGATAAATTGATGCACATCCCCAACGATGATACAAAAATTTAACCTTTCTGTAGATTACAATTAGTGGTTGAAACGTTTGAACCCTCAACTTAATTAATGAAACAATCAAAATTCAATAATAGTCCCCAAAGTTGTTAAGCTTACAAACAGGAAACGTTATCACAAAACTTTGGGGACTAGTGTAATAAACAACCCAATGTCCCTAGCTTCCCTCCCTGCTTAAAAGTGGTTTGGCTGTACATAGTGCAATCAAAACCACATATTACACTTGAAAATGATTTAGGCTTTTTGTTATGATTTTAAGTGCCCTTTATAATAGGGATCTAAAGGGATAAGCCAATACCCAACTAATTGATGTACATCCCCAATGTTAAGAGATCTACAATAAACAGTGCATCCTTTTTTATCACTCAATTATTTTTTATTTTGGTCTCTCCGTTTACTTTCATAAAGTTGAAGAAAAAAAAATATATGCAACTATGATAATATAGATCTTTGAATATCATTTACAGAGTTGGATGTTATCATCCATATGAGTTTTAGCAGATTAAAGAATGTTTAGGATAGCAAAGAACGTCCAATGGGACAGGGAGGGGGGCGTAAAGAGGTGATTATCCTCCTTTCCAAATTTAGATTTCTGAATTTTTACCCCCCCCCCCCCCCCGAAAAAAAACTTTAAAAGCTTGGACGTCCTTGCCTATGTGATATAAAGATTACCCCCAAATTTTTGAAATTTTTCCCTGCACCCCTCCCTTGAGGATAGCTATGGATATTATATAAAGGATGAAAAAAAATCTACGTAATGAATTGGTCAAAATTATACTAAAGGGGTAATTTTTTTTGCGTATTTTATTAAGTTGGGTGCAAGTTTCCGTCAAATGCGCTTATTAGGTCAAACTGTTCATAATTTTAATTTAATTATACTATGCGTTTAGTCATAAATAAATACAGCTTGACCTAAAAAGCGCATTTGACTGGAAGCTTGCAGTCAACTTTTTGGAAAATATGAGTAAAAAATGGCCCGCTTTTAAATTTTCATGTATCACAACAATATATAAGTTTCAAGTTATTATGTTTAGAAAATACATATACAAATATTTTGACTGAACTATCCCTAGACTAAATATCTTTAATACATTACATAGACTTAAGCTAAATATCACATAATACATACTTCATTGAGTTGCACTAATCTATTTATTGCTATGAGATATTATAATAATCATCTATAAATATAAAATCAAGAAATAAAATAAAATGTGCTCATTCACTTAAAAGATAAGTTGTTTGAGTTTTGTTATTCAATGTATATTTAGAATATGTTCTTTATTAACTTTATAATTATATATATATTTTCATCTCTATCGTATCAAAAATACAGTTTACAGAAAAAAATCCTTTTCTTCAGTTTATTCTTTCAACAAAGGAAGCTGGAAATAAACCTCTTTGGCCCGTCCTAAAAAAATATTGATTTATCGCATCGTATTCACAGTGCCTTCGAAGGTGCTTTGACTTTAGTGTCAGAACCTAAATTGGGACATAGTGCAATTCATTACCCAAGGTTAGGTAACTTCATTTCACTTTTCAATAAAATCTAAAATGCAGCGGTTTTTGAGAAAATTAGATTTAAAAATTTCAAGTTCAATTTTCACCCACTAGGAGTTACCGCAAAATCATGACATATAAAGCAAAGATTATTTATTTAAAATTTTGAACAACTTTGCTTTTATAAAGTCAGTCATAAAACCTCTTTATATGATTTATTTATGGCTGTAATCCGTGACCTTAGCACAGCAATTGATAAAAATGGCCATTAATTAACTCACTTCAGGAGTGGTTTTATGAAGAAATTTATAAAAGCAAAGTTGTTCAAAATTTTAAATAAATAATCTTTGCTTTTCTTGTCATGATTATGCAGTAACTCCTAGTGGATGAAAATTGAACTTGAAATTTTCAAATTTAATTTTCTCTAAAACCGCTCACGCTTGGTTTTTTATTAAATGAATAAGTTAGGGTACAATGTTTGGCACTTTCGATATAAGTAAATGATAATAAAAAACCCATAGAATGCGATAATAACTTCAGAAAAATCGAAGAAAATAGTTTTAATACTTAATTAACGTTTTTAAGTTTTTCTTCAAAAAGTTTAGATAAGATGCCTTTAAAAGTCGTCTATGATTTTGTCAGGGATAAAAATGTAAATTTAAAATAAGAATTACAACATATTTTTTCAATTAGTACAAAGTAAAATTTTGAACATTTTATTGATCAGTATATTTTTTAAAATGTGAAGTAGAAACCTGAATATTTTATCATGAAAATTGTGTTATGATTTGATTGTCTGCTAGATTACAAGAAAAAAGATACTGACAGTACTTGTTGGTTCTTTAAAAATAATTAGGTAGATTACTTTCAGAACCCCTCTTTTTGCAACATTATTTCAATAGAACAGAGCCGTAGTCTTAGTGTACTCAATATCTAGACAGCCAACCATTGTTTTAGAATTGTTCATTTTTTTTAACTTCTGATAAAAACAGAATTAATGGTATTTTTGTAAATATTATACCTCCAAGAAATGGCTATACTTCCCAATCATATGTTGTGTGATATTTAAGAGGAATTATTTTGATATAATGTCATTAAAATATTCGTTAAAAAAAGTGCTATTCTAGCTTATACTTTACATTTTAATGTGTATGATAATTCAAATAAAAGATAATGAAGATTTATATTATATTTAATTGTTATAATTATAAAGAAAAACCTGGAAACAGTAAAAAACTGACTTTATTTTATTGACGTAGGGAAAATTTTGTCAAATATTTGAATAAAAAAGCAATATAAAACAAAATAAATTATTTTTAATATAGTCACAAAAAGGCTTAATGAGTTTAGGAAATATTTCATTCACTAATCATGTCATTTAAACTCTATTACACAGAGTACAGTGTATAAAGATGTTCTCGTTTTAATTTTAAGTAATTTGAAATGCATTTTAATACCTTTTAATGATTTATTTTTTGAAACATCTTTTTATAAAATGTTATTGATTTTTGAAGTTATATGTTAAAATGTTTTTAAATTTTGTTAACATTTTGTTTTAAATGTAGAAAATTGGTAATTCTAAACATTCAAAAAATGATTTTATTAAATTTTCATCACTTAAATTGCATGTTTGATGAAATTTTCAACTGATAATTCAAGAAAAATCGTTTAAGTTTTATTATATTTTACTTTGAAATGTTAAAAAAATATAATTATTGTCAAAAATGTGGAAGTTATACTTTCCTCAAAAAAAGACCTAAAACATGCAAATTAACACGTGTAATGAGATTTTTTTTCTTTCAGATTTAATTTTAAGTAATTATTGATATTTTTTGTAAAAAGGATTTTATATAAAAAGTTTTAAAACTCGAGTTATGTAGTGGTTCTAAAAAAGGTTGCGAATTTATGCAATTTTCTTGCAAAAAAAATTTTCTAGGATTTTAAAAATAGCAAAGGGTGTTATTAGACGTACTTACAGATACAATTGCAAAGTCATTTTGGCCAAACACTAAAATAAAGTTTTGACATCTGAGGGTCCAACCGTGCGCTGCATTTTAGATTTTATTGAAAAGTGAAATGAAGTTACCTAACCTAGGGTAATGAAATGCACTATGTCCCAATTTAGGTTCTGACACAAAAGTCAAAGCACCTTCATTTGTACTGTGTATTATAAACGGCTTTCCGCAGATAAAATATTGAAGTTCCAACATTTTTCTTTTAGTAGGTATGTTATTAGCCTGACCAGTTGGGTTTTCAAAAAGTTTTTCTTGCCATATGATAAGAAATTTTCCAAAACGGCGAAATTTGTCAAAACATTGTCTGCAGGCCGAAGTTTTGGTGGATTGCCGAGTAATTGAAAAATCTGGCCTTTTAAATATCGACTTGATTGGTTTAGCATGTTTACCCTTCTAAATTGGTTTAAACCGCATAACACGAAAATAACTTTGAAGAATCTCACATGAAAAGCACAATAATGTCATTATTTTGGATATCTTAAAAGCACGTAATTAAAATTTAATGACGTGGAAATAATATCAGGATGTTGAGACAATTTTGAATATATATCCAATATTGATTAATATAATAATTTTTCATTGTAACTTATCTATTCATCATACTATACTAAGAAAAGATGTTTTTCGTATAAAGAAATGTCAAGAATTGCGTTGTTATTTTTAACAGAAATGTATTTCATATCATTGTTATTAAGAATATGAATGAAATAGCAACAATTTCAGGTATGAGGTAAGAGCAACACAACTTCTTAATATTTCAGCTGCAATACAAATTATTATATTAAAGGGAGGCAGAAAATATCTAGGGATCTCGCAATCAATCATAGACGTCAAAGGGTGGGGGGTAAAAAGGTGTTTAACCCCACCCCCTCAAACTTTAAAACCTCTCATTAAAAAAAAAATATTAGATTATCCACCTCAAACCTCTAGCCGACAGTATATACATAAATACTTTAAAGAGCCTTAGAGAATTCTAAAAAAGCATCTTTCGATTTAAAAATGAGTTAAATCTTTGCACATATTCTTAAATATATGAAGTAAAAATAATTTTGAAACGCTAGATTTATCTAAATCTTTTTGCTCGATGTGCTTGAACTTTGAGCCCCAATAGTGGCAATGAAAAGGTGTCTCGTCTTGCTCCATTACTACTTAGGTCCAAACACTTAGAAACTTAGAGAGAGGGGACAATGGGCTGTTTATTACACTAGTTCCTAATGAATTCTGATTGGTTGGTCTATAAAGTTGAGTGTCCAAATGTTCCAACCACTAATTGTAATCTACAGAAGGGATAATTTTGTGTATTAACATTGAGGATGTACATCAATTTATCGGCCATTTATCTTATACCTTTAGATCCCTGAATAAACTATGGCTACACAACAAACATAAATGAAAATCTTTTTACCTTTGATGTTTCCCCTTGCACCATCCATCCTCCCTGATTCGTTCCACCAGAATCACATCACCAACCTTAACAAAATTTAGGTCATGGATAGATTTATTATTGAGCATAAAATAACAAATTAAAATATTATTAAATTAATTGGATATCAATTAATCATCCCTATTAAAAAAGTGACATTATATCTGTTAATATGGAAGGATCTCTCTACAATAAAAATAAAGCCAATTTGCTACGCTATGTTATGGCAATCATGCAACGTGGTAAGTTTAAAATCGAGAGGATAATTTTAACATGTATAATTACCAATAAGAGGTATCGGTTACGGACTTACAAACTGGCCCCGATTATATAGAAGCTTCACTGTTAAGAAGAATGAAAAACATAGTGTGATATCATAGATACTATTGATTCCTAGAACAAGAAAGAATTTGCGTGTGTGGGTAATAATAATAATAATAATCGAAATTCTAATAATACTGTTAGATATTAATCATTAAATTCAAAGCTTTTCTATACTTTGGATGTGTCGGAAAGTTTGTCCTTATACATATGTTAGTAAACTTAGAATAATTACCTTTGCAAATCTAGAAAAAACAAGGATGACAACATCCATAAAAGCGAAGCTTTGAAATGGGAGGACAACGAACATTAACAATTGTAGATTGTCAGAACTGAATTAGCAGAATATTCATGCATCAGTACAAACAATATTGTATGTAAATTTGTGGCAAAACTGCATAAATAGATGATACTCTTTAAGGACATACTTACATTTTTGGGACTTATTTATAGAGATGCTTCGCTTTTAATATTGTACCTTGTTGTAATAGGAATCAGTTTTAAAAAATCAGACGAATCGGATAATTTTAACATACAAAAATTTGTTGTCAAAGTTAAAAAATCGACATGTTTAAAAAGGACGTACGGACTACCTAACTACTAAAGGAATCATCATGCAAAGTTTTGAATCGATAGAACAATTCTAACCTGTTTAAATTAACGAAAAGAGCTAACTGTGACGTACGGACGGAGTGACGGAAGGACCGACCCTAATTATAGAAAAGCTTCGCATAAAAAGCTTCGCTTTTAAAAAGCATACACGTTAAACCCTTGAAACCCTTTAATTAACCCCTTAAAAAAAGGTGAACATCCTTTTTGAAAAAGTACAATCTAAGCAGATCTATAATAATCACCAAAAAGTCTGTACAGTGTAAAGGTTGATATTAAAAAAAACATTTTAACATGATATATATGTCTGCAAAATTGTACACACGATATTAATAGCGTAGCATCTCTAAAATTAGAATTTAGACGGTCATTCTAGTAATGTTTATGAGCTTTGCTTCTATGAGTGTTGCCATACTTGGTTGAACTGCGTTTGTTAATAAAAAATCAGAAGTCTTCTGTATATAGGGGCGATTCGTCGTTTTTTTTGGCCTTTTATAGGTTATTTTGGGTTAGGTGATTGCCCCACAGGGTTAGAGCCCCCCGCAGGGGCTAGAAATAGGAGAAAATGGTCTCTCTACAGGTAAAAATGAAATTTTTTTTTTAAAGAGTTAGATGTCAGCTTATGAGACAAAATATGTATGTTTTTTCTTCAAATATGTGAATAACAATCAAAAAGAAGCATATTTTGTTTTATAAGTTAACCTATAACTCTTCAAAAAAAATCTTATTTTTAATTTTTACCTGTACACTGTACAGAGACCACCTGGAGGCCTGGAGCTACGAAACCTGGAGGCCTATCCAAAAAATCCTAAATCTGGGGGGAAATTCATCATATAAGATTGATTTTATCCCTAATAACCTATCATCTCAGTTTAAAGATAAAGCCTATACACCAGGTTTACGCAAATGTGTCAGAACTCCCCCCCCCCCCCTTATTGAGATTTATATAAATCCATTGTCCCTTGTTTTATCTCTTAAGATCCCTCCATATCCTTACACCCATTGCATTGCATATAAATGATTTTGCCAAAATATATAATAAATATTCTTATCTCCCATACTACAATTTAGAAATATTTCATATTTTAAAGTTAGTATGTTTTTCAACCTATTTTAAAAAAATTTACACTATTCTAAGACATGAAGATATATTTCGATTTTAGCAATCATTTTCAATTCATTTTGTCTAAAAAATATAGGCATGAGACATTAGATAACAGAAATATTTCAAAATCTTAGAGAAGAGCAAAATAATTGTGTGCATTCATTAAGTTATCATTTAACAAGGACAAGTACGTTCAAAATTGATGCATCATTTAAAATAACTAAATTATATGTATTTGTAGGAATCGTGCATTTATAGTGAAAGTTTATATTTGATCTTATGCTGAAATATGAGCAAAGAGTATAGCCGATAAACAATTACTATACATGCATTTTAATCCCGATTAAGAACTTGTTTTTATCAAGCAGAAACGGATTTACAACTATGGCATATTTCAATTAAATTATATGTATATAAATAGTGCGCATTTCATCGTTACAGTTTCTAAACTTTAGTGAATCCTACTTAAATTACGAGTTCCTTCCCTAATTATTAGGTTGAACGTCCTGCACACACAGACAAAGTAATTCAAGAGAAGCGATACAACCTGAACCCGTAACTGGCCTACCTGCAAGGTCAGCTCAAACTCCGAGCTCGCAGGAAAGGGAACAATACACCTTAATCAGAAATTAAACAAGATTAGCTACCTAGGCAATTTAATACAATTACACAGACAATCAACACAATTAGGAAACCTTTCAGGAATGTAGGGATAGGGCAATGTAAGAAAAAATAATCCCCCTCCCCCCAATCATTTGTACGAGAGTAGTAAATATTAAGAATAAAAGAGCGGTTGTAGATTAAATTATCCGTCATTGTCCTTTCCTTATTCATGTATAGGTTTACTCAAGAATGAAGATAAGTATTCTTTAAACAACAGAGTGGAAAGTGGATTTATAAGAGAAATAAAATAATACAGAAAGGTTAAAATTGTAAAGAAAATGAATTACGTGTAAAAAACACGGACATCACATATGTATCTTGCCACAAAAATTCGACATAATAAACTTAAAATTACAACACATAATACATAATACCTGTATCTAACATCTGAAGATTTTGATAGCGGTTTTGGAATATTTTGCGGATTATTTTGTTTCAACATTTCCCGGATCTTTTTCAATTTTTCCATTCTGTCCTCTTGTCCATCTATTTCATCCGTTGGTCCATCTTTGGTTTCCTAGTAGCAATTAATAAGACTTATAAATTAATAGAAAATTAATTTGCATACTTTTAGATTTAAACTTGAATAGTAACTATAAAAAATTTAATTTTCTGTATGTAATAGATAAAGAACCATAATTAATTGACTTTTTAATAGTAGGGTATCAGGGAATAGTCCCTTTCGTGGCAACGACCTTTAAGGGGCGATTCGTCGTATTTTTAAAATGCCTTTTGATATATTAGGTTAGGTTGTATTGGGTTAGGTGATTGCCCCACAGGGTTAGGCAATTCGCCCCGCAGGGTTAGAGCCCCCCGCAGGGGATAGAAATAGGAGAAAAGTTACTGTTGATAAAATACTAAATCATGCTAAAAGATAGTTTAAAATATAATTGACCATGCCAACTATAGGTTCCAGGTTGCTTTCCCACGCTTGGTTTTTTATTAAATGAATAAGTTAGGGTACAATGTTTGGCACTTTCGATATAAGTAAATGATAATAACAAAGCCACAGAATACGATAATACCTTCAGAAAAACCGATGAAAATAGTTTTCATACTAAATTTTGGTTTTTTATATTTTTTCTAAAATGTCATGACAGAAGATGCAAAATGTCGTCTTAGTTTTTTGAAAGGATTAATCTTCTCTGAAATCTAAATTATCAAAATATTTTTTTTGGTAAATGATTATACGATATATGTCAAACATTTTATCAGAAAGAAATATTTAAAATTGTGAAGTAGAAACCTGAATAATTTTTCTTGTGGAAATAGTTTTCTGCAAATGTTGATAAACATATGTCTGCTAGCATTAAGATGTTTGTACTGTCAATACACGTTGGGTTTTATTTAAAGAATTTCTTTAAAATGTTTTTTTTTTTACATTGTATACCAATAACGCAATATTTGCTATCAGAAAACCCCCGACTAAGACTCGCCTACGACCCGATCTTTTAGGATTGCTTTGTAATTTACATTTTTGAAAGTCTTTCAACAGTATACACAGCAAATTCTCTCTTTTTTAACTAACTTTCCGAATAATATACCTAAAGCATTTGAATTGACAAAGGCTATGCTAATATTTTTACCATTCAAGTTTATTTAATATTCTAATAAATAGCGCAACCCTCCAAGTTTATGACTACTTTTCATGAACATATGATCTAAAGAATAAGCTCTGACGCAATGTCATATAAGGATATTATAATATTCATTAAAAAAATTGTTATTTTTGCATATATGTTACATTTTACAGTGTTTTGTTGCTCAAAAGAAAGACAATTAAAAATTATTTCATATTATATAGTTTAAATTACATAAGATAACCTAGAAATAGTAAAAAAATCCCTTTCTTTTTTTGTCGCAAAAGAGAATTCAACAAAGATTTTCATTAAAAAACACCTTAGTGTAAAAATTAAAAAGTTTAAACATGGTCACAAAAAGATTCAATTAGTTTATTAAATGTTTCATTTTCAGCAAATGACGATTAATCTCTATTACAAAGAATAAAGTGTAAAAAGATATTCTCGTTTTAATTTTAAGCAACTTAAAATGCATTTTAATACCTTTTAATGATTTATTTTTTAAAACATCATTTTATAAAATGTTATTGATTTTTAAAGTTATATATTAGAATGTTTTTAAATTTTGTTAACATTTTGTTTTAAATGTAGAAAATTGGTAAATCTAAACATTCAAAAAATGATTTTATTAAATTTTCATCACTTAAATTGCATGTTTGATGAAATTTTCAACTGATAATTCAAGAAAAATCGTTTAAGTTTTATTATATTTTACTTTGAAATGTTAAAAAAATATATTATTGTCAAAATTGTGGAAGTTATACTTTCCTCAAAAAAAGACCTAAAACATGCAAATTAACACGTGTAATAAGATTTTTTTTCTTTCAGGTTTAATTTTAAGTAATTATTGATATTTTTTGTAAAAAGGATTTTATATAAAAAGTTTTAAAACTCGAGTTATGTAGTGGCTCTAAAAAAGGTTGCGAATTTATGCAATTTTCTTGCAAAAAAAAATTCTAGGATTTTAAAAATAGCAAAGGGTGTTATTAGACGTACTTACAGATACAATTGCTAAGTCATTTTGGCCAAACACTAAAATAAAGTTTTGACATCTGAGGGTCTAACCGTGTTCCATTTTTCAATTCTTCAAAAATGTTTGATAATCGATTTAATGGGCTTATTTTGAATTTTGAATAAAAGCGTTTGATTATTTAAAATTCGAATTAACTGTACATTAAAAGCGTTTTACAAAGAAATATTATTTGTATCTAAGGGACTTAGAGTGTCTAATTAGATTCGAAGATGTAGGAAATTAAAGATTCTGAGTTAAAACTGAGCAAACATGGAGGAAGAAAGGTAAATAACTGTATTGTGTTAATAAAAATCAACCAAATGGGTCGCAAGTATTAACACAGCAAAGTAGCGGAAAACAATTTAGTAGCAGACGAAAAGGGTCATTGAAAAAAAGGGGGGGAGGGGTATAAATATATACTATAGATCTGTTGGTATAATAGGCACAAATAATAGCCATTAGTATTACCATATGTAATTTCTTAATTGTGAAAGCCATCATTAAAGAATATAAATTATTTGGTAGTCTGGACTGAATAATTACGTTCTTTTCTTTGAGAGTTTGTTATACAGATACAACATCGCTTTATAAATTTTCTTTTAGTCAAATCTTTAAATAAACGTGAGGACTATTATGATAGAGTTACTGCTGCTTTAAAAATTGTATATAGTATAACAAGAATCCTCATGCACGCTAGGTTTCAATTCGATTGGTCGATTTATGCATACATAAAATAACGATTAGAACTACTCGGTTGGGAGACAGAGGTAGAAGGGGTAGAAGGTTGAGGGGTGTTTACGATCTCCCAAAACTACTTCAAAGAAAGTAACATCACCATCAATAGATATTTTATGACCCCCCCACCCCCCCCATAAAAAAGCATGGGCGTTCTTGGAGACAGATCACAGATGCAGAGAAGATTAATGGAAACTAATTTTAAATAAAATATAAAAACCTGAGGAACTGTAGAATATCTTCTAAGATGATTATAAGGAAAAACACCACAACTCCCAGTTCGAAGATTTTTTCCTCTAAAAAAATAGTAAAATTTTGTTAGTGTCGCAGTTAACGCCAGTGGATAATCAGTAAGCACCATCAACTTCTTAATTATCAATGTCACAGCTTTTTGTGACAATAACCATAAAACTAAGCAAAAAATTATAAATAGAATAACGGACAGTGATTGCCACTTTTACCACAAGCAAAAATACAGCCACTGTGTTTTTGACAAAAAGTGGGAATGTTTTTGTTAATTTCGTTTTTTGCTGTATTATTGGCAATATTTTTTTATTCACTGTCAAAATTACACCTTTACTGCTGTCATAAACACAGTTTCATTGTCATTTTCACCCACGAGGCTGTCAAACTCACAGTTTCCATGACAAAAATACACCTATTTTTATATCAATATTAAGTAAAGTTCAGTGGTCAGGTAAGGGGGGGTTAATGCAACTATCTCGTAATCAGTGAGCAAATAGCACTTAGAATTCGAATTTTGATCTGAAATTTTGCATGAGTAATCCTTGGTAGGTCTATTTTCCCTGAATTGAACAAAAAGTTGAAAAATTATCGGCTAATGGCTGGCGGCTCAGCCGTTTAGCCATTTTAAAACTATTTTCAAGGCAAATCATCTTTGCTGTTCCAAAACGTTTTCAAAACGGTTCTAGCCGCTAGTTGCTTGTACTTGAAATCAAAAAATGTTTTTTTTTGTATTATTTCACAAGATTTAAAGCAAAAATATGTTTCAAAAAGTTGATTCCTACATAATTTATGGCAGATTTGCCCTAAAAATAGCCAAAAAACGGCGAAACGTCTGAGCCGTCAGCTGTTACTTTTCCAACTTTTTGTTCGATTTAGGGAAAATAGACTTACCAAGGATTATTCATGCAAAATTTCAGATCGAAATTCGAATTTTAAGTGCCATTTAATCATTAATACGAGATGGTTGCATTACCCCCCCCCCCCCTTTATAAAGAAAAATTCACTTTATTCTTTATATATTTATATATCATAAGTACAGGGAATATTCACAAAAAAAAGCATTGCCCTTAAAGAGTTATGAACGATTAAGTTGTTCAAATTTAGATCAGCTTTATATAGGTCCCAATATGATTTTAGGATATTCTATTTATTTAAGATTTAGGTTTTTTACTGCCCTGCCTTCACTAGATGGTAGAGGTTCAGCCACTGCACTAGTTAAAAATATTTGGTTGACAACGTTTGCTCGATTTATAAACATTAAACAACGTAAGTATTTCTTCCCAATATCTTTATTTAGCATTTTCCTACAAATAGCGCAATAAAAAGGAAAAAAACTAGTAAAGTAAGTGAAAAACAAGCAAGGACAATATCCATAAAGTGCGAAGCTTAACATATTAGGAGATTATACAAATAAGGAAAAAGGAGATGTGAATCTGACAAACAATTCTATGTGGAAATTTCCTCATAACCCCCTTCCCTTTTTTATCCCCCTTCTTACACATTTCCCTTTAGTTACATCAAAAAACAAGTTTTACGCAACAAAATATTTTATTTTCAGCAGTTTCCAATGGAATTAATTAGCTGAATAGCAGCCCCTGCTACAAATGAACATAGACATTAGACAAGTATACAGAGTGTGTGGTCACTTTTTGGCAAGTTAGGGAAAACGTTCGGAGGCGATTAAAACTATCCTGAAACTGTGCCCTCAGGACCCTCCCCAAACATAATAATCTGCTCCTTATGTGTTGTTTATATTAGTACTTGCCCTTTTATTGATACTGAAAAACTTTTAATTTAATTTTTTTACCCCTCAAACAAGTTTTTTCTCAACTTAATATACCTAATCAAAAAGTGAAGTAATTAAAAAAATGTTAAAAAAAAAATTTTATTCCTTGTGAAAAAATCATTATTTAATACCTATATTTGCGACAACTTTTACTCTATAAATTCTTCCAATTTTTAACATCAACAAAAACCCCGCTCCTCTCGGAGAGAATCGAACCCGGTACTCACGGATAAGGAAACCAACATTCTATAATTAAGCTATGAAAGAATCCAATTATCAATGGTGAAAAAAGACATAGTAAACAAAAACTTATTTCTTATAGTATACTTTAAAATTTCATGGATTTTCATGTCTGTCATTTTGGCTCAGGGGTAGAGGTGAGGTTCCAGTTGGAAGGTTGTGTGTTCGAATCTACCCAACCTCAAAATATAATTTTCAATGTCTGAGATAACAAGTAATATTTGGTAAAAGTAATAATATTTTTTAAAACTACATTATAACAACATTCACTTAAAATATAAAAAAGCTTTTTTATAATTTGCTTAGAGAGTAGATATCATGACAATTGATAAAATAGTAAAACTTTAACATTGGAGGAGTTGAACCTGCAATCTTCCTATCCATACCCTAGCGCGATAACCCCTACACTAAAGAAGACAAGAAATTATGCAAGAAAATTTAGGTATAGAATACAATAACCTCTCTCCTGTACTCTGCACATAATTTTTCAGTATGGCTGAGAACCGGTTATAATCCAACGAACATAAATCGGTTTCGAAGCACTACTGTTATATGTTATTTTTAAAGGAAGAACAACTTGATGTCTATTATCCCATAATCAAATAATAATTTTTCCTGCACGGTCTAGATCCTGCAACCATTGTAATACAACACTTTGACGCTAACCACAAGACTAAAAAAGAAAAGAATTTTTCCAAAAAACGTTGACTAACCAGTTATGCATTGTATTATAAACAGCTTTTCACGGAGATAAATATGTACAATTACAAGATCAAAGCCAGTTAAATTAGTCACGAAATGCCAAAGGCAAGGGCTCAAAAATTGGTTTTAATTTATTCTTAGGAGGGTGGTGGAACCCTCACTCAAAATAGTTACAAACCTTCCCAGGAACTATGATAAGCTAACCTGTAAAGGAGAACTATATTATTTCAGTAGTTAGTGAGATTCTTTGGTACAAATAAATAAACAGAGAGCCAAACAAACATCCTGCTACTTTATTATATGGATGATAGCTACAATCTTTTAAGTTACTTGCCGGGATTTGAACTGGAATTCTTAGATAAGTTACGTAAAAATTTGCCCCAAGACTACAGCGGCACAATTAATTCAATGTGATTTTTATATAAGTATAGCGAAAAAAGACAACATAATCATTTTCATAACATTTCTCTCTCTAATCAAAAAGAATATTAGCTGACACGGAGTTAAAACCTTCCAACTAGCACGATAACCTCTAAAAGAAGAATAGGTATAAAACAGTAAAATTTAAGTCAATGAGCTATGAAAACAACCGAACATTCTTGGTGAAAAAGACAAAGTAGACAACATTTTCAACACTCATTGTTTAAATTCACCATATATATAGTAATCTACTCTGTAGCTCAGTGGATAAGTTCAACTTATAGTTATAATCCCAGCAGTCTGAAGCATATCGGATCAAAACCACCTCAGTGAACAAAAATATTATTTTTTAACATTGATAACATCGTAAGTAAAAAAAAATAAAACCAATTTTAAAAAGTCACTTAAAATCTTGGAAAAAGCAATTAAAAAGAGAGAGAGAGAGAGAGAGAGAGAGAGAGAGAGAGAGAGAGAGAGAGAGAGAGAGAGAGAGAGAGAGAGAGAGAGAGAGAGAGAGAGAGAGAGAGAGAGAGAGAGAGAGAGAGAGAGAAAAAAAATTTCAGAAAATAAAAAAAATAAATATTTTTGTTCTTTGACCGCGGAGATTTGAACACGCGACCTACAGATAAAGTAAAATCTAAAAGAAAAATTTTACTGTTACTCTACCACAGAGCTACGTCGGTGCTTAAATGTAAGGAGAAAATAGACATATTTAATCCCAAGAAACACAAATTTTTTGAAGATTTCCACAGATATAAAAATGTACAGAAGTAAGATTAAAAATGACATTTTTTGCACCGATGTCAACAAAAACTGAATAGAATATGATCCCAAATAATTTATCAGTATGACTGATATCCGCTTCTTATCCACCAGAAGCGATACTAGAAAAAGAAGAACTCAATTAAATTAATATTATAACATAGTAGACAATATTTTAATTATATAGTCATTGTTTACAATTAGACCAATTTTCAAAATAATATTTGGTGGTGCCAATAGCCCTGTGGTTAAACACCAGTAACGTAAGATCTAGAGTTCCGGTTCAAACCTCCAATCTTTCATCAAATTTTTGGGGGAGTTGTGATTTTATTGGGTGGGGTGGAGGGGGGGGGGGGAAGGCCAATTAACCTCCATTTTTAATTTAAGTTTTTAATTTTGGGGTGGATTGTAATTTTTTTCTAACGTGATTTTTTTGGCAGTGTGATAATACCCTCCCCCAAAATAGTTATAAACCTTCCGAGGGCCCATAAGAAACTATCCTGTATAAGAGCACCATATCATTTTAGTGGTTAGCAAGATTCTTTTGGTACCAACAGATAGACAAACAAATGGACATCATATTTTACTTACTGATGTAAGAATAGGACAGCTTTTCTACTAAAACAATTTAGTTCTAATAGTTCTTTGGTACAGTGACTGCAGAGAACCATCTATCATCCAGGTTCTAATCCCCTAATTGTTTTTTGGGGGAAGGGTGATTTTAGTTATTTTTTGGTGGGAAAAGAGAGGGGAGGTCAAGCAACCACCAGTTATAATTTTAGTTTTTTTTTTAAAAATTCAAAAATTTGGATTTAAAAGAAGAATTAAATCAGTTCAGTTGTTATCGAATTCTTAATCTACAATCAAAATAACCCTTCATACTTACTACAAGGTTTTAAAAATATTCGTTTTCAATACTTGGAGGAATAGAACCGAAAACCTTTCTATCACGAGACTGCCGCTCTAAGCCCTAGACAGTAGGTATAAAGATATGTTAGACGAAAATTTAGGTGATAATAATAAAAATAAAGTAAGTTTTGCTAGAGCAAATCTCCTCTAACTTTTTTACACCTTATATTATTATTCAACCTTTATTTTATATCTTTTTTTTCTTGAAAGAAATATTACTTATAAATGAGAGGAAACACTACATTATAGTCCATTGTCCATTGCAGAATAAAAACCTATTAACATTCAATTCTTAGTGGGATTGAACCTCGAACCTTTCCAATACAAGACTGTCGCACTAGCCCCTAGACTAAAGGTGAAGAGAAATTCAGGAACTTATTTAAATCAACTAATTATAATATAACAATCTATTTAACAGAGAAATAGGAATTTCTACAATACCCCCTCTCATTCCCTCTCTTTCTCTCTCTCTCTCTCTCTCTCTCTCTCTCTCTCTCTCTCTCTCTCTCTCTCTCTCTCTCTCTCTCTCTCTCTCTCTCTCTCTCTCTCTCTCTCTCTCTCTCTCTCTCTCTCTCTCTCTCTCTCTCATGCTGTATTAATCACGGAGGTTTAGTGGGCATAATTTTTGCATAATGGAAATAATAAACAAGGATATTATTACAATGAATTTTTTTGTGTAAAATCTTATATATTGTAAAACCAAAAGAAAGTAAATAAAACATTGATTAAATCTAGCCAATCGCGTGATAATTTTAGAACGCGGACTCTAATAGTTATATAAGCAGACGCCTTAGCCCTCAAAATCACTCAGCCAATGCAATAGAAGAAGGAATCTTTTAGAATACTGAAATTGTTATAGATTTGTGTTTTGAAAAGAAAAGTTTTATCAGGGAGGGATGAGACATCATAATATAAACTTAAAATCCCACTAATTAATTTTGAATGCTTCGTACACTAAAAAAAATATAGAAATCTTCCTTGAAGGGTAAATAAAATCAGGGGGGTTGCGTAATTTTACATTTAACATTTTGGGAGTTGCGTGATTATCGCAACACAACATTTTGAGTTTTATAACATGTTTCTTTTTTCTAAAAAAAAAATTTAAAAAATATAGTAGGATCCCATACCTAATATTTTTTAAAAAGAGAGGCAAAATTATAAATATGTTTTTAAATAAAATAATGAAACTAATAAAGAGACGGAAGAAAAGGGATGATAGAAAGGGACATTAAATCTTTAAAAAATATGAATATTTGTAGTTTGATTTTTTTCTTACTTTCTTAGTCAGAGATAAGACAATGGAAGAAAAAGTTTAATATTCAGGGATAATACAATGAAAGAAAAGATTTAAAAGGCAGTGATAAGACATTGGAAGAAAAGAGTTAATAGTCAGGTATACGACAATGAAAGTAAAGGGTTAATAGTCAGGGATAAATAGCTATTAGTTGGGGATAAGACAATAAAAGAATTGAATTTTTTAGGTGGTGCCTGCACCACGATTTTTCTTGAAAAATTTCAAGAGTAAGATCACCAGAACATTTGAAAATTGCATTAATTGATGATTATGTAAATAACATTGTATTCAAGGATGTATTAATTTGAATTAATATTTGTAATATATAATAATTGAAATACAAAATAATATTTTGATCCTACAAATAATACATCAGAAGATAGTAAAGAAACGCGCAGCCAATAGCGCGCTCATAGCGCGCTCTTGGCTAGTGTTAAAATGGACTTCTTACTTATGATTATAGAGTTGCTGCGCTTTCTAAACTATTACAAGTCAGGAATAAGGTATAACCAACAAGCAAATAAATTCGAAAATTGATTTGGGGGGCAAAATAACGCAACCTTTATTATATTGCCTTTTTCAGCTGTCGTTGGGGAGCAAAATTTGTATTTCACCATAGATAAAAAAATATGTAATCGCGGCATTGTGTGCATCATCAATAACCAAAACAATCTTTTAGTACCAGACAATAATAATTTTATATATGACAATATAATGAAAAGGACTGTCCATAAGATTTTTTTTAAATTTTAAGCATACTCTATATATTAACAGAATCAAGATCTATCTCTTTGAAAATTCTGACCTCAAACTATAAGGTTTTTTGTGCTCCTTTATTGGCGACCTGTATAGTTTTCTCTCCTAGTTTTGCCTCCAACATCGCTCTATGTAGCTCAGAATAGAGTTTAAATTTTCAATGGGCTCCAATTGCTATGCTTCAATATAAAATCCGAACAGAAAGCAATTGTTATATGAATAAAGTTAAAGTTATACTTTTATTTCTTTTTTTCCTATTGTACAGTCCTAATTGAGAGTACAAATACAAGTTTTAGATTTAAAATATGGATATAGTAGATCTAGATGGTCAATCTGGCCTCTTATTCCGTCAATCTTAACAATGAATTTCTAAGCAGACAAAACCTTTTCGTTTATTTATACATATATAGGATTTGTTCCATTAATACACATGATAATTTTTTTCGCTATATAATTTCCTGAAAGTTATTCTATCATTAGAAATTAAACTATGCATATCTGACTTATATTTGTTTTCTCATATGTTTCACTTTTCACGAAGCTAAAGAAAATGCTTTATCCTAAGCTGTATCGGTACATTTTCTAACCATTAACATTGCCTGATTATTCCTTAACTGTTTTCCTGTTGACTGATTTATAGATTATGTATCTAGATTATATCTAACATTGAACCACCCATGAGGACCCAATAAAATATTTACACGTAGTTCACCATATTACAATGGATATAGCAAAGGTGGATATATTGACAGGGGAAAATTGGTCGTCAATTTAGGTTGCTAATAAACAGGGATATAAAGGGATAAAAGACAATGACAAATAAATAGATAAATTGATGTATACCCCCAATGATGCTACACAAAATAACCTCTGTTTATTATAATTAGTGGTTGAAACGTTTAGACATTCAACTTTATGAACCAATCAAGCAAACTTCAGTAAAATCACCAAAGTTGTTTTACCAACGAATAAAAAAACGTTATTCACGTATGGTCCCTCAGATGTCAAAACTTTATTTTAGTGTTTGGCCAAAATGACTTAGCAATTGTATCTGTAAGTACGTCTAATAACACCCTATGCTATTTTTAAAATCCTAGAAAATTTTTTTTGCAAGAAAATTGCATAAATTCGCAACCTTTTTTAGAACCACTACATAACTCGAGTTTTAAAACTTTTTATATAAAATCCTTTTTACAAAAAATATCAATAATTACTTAAAATTAAACCTGAAAGAAAAAAAATCTCATTACACGTGTTAATTTGCATGTTTTAGGTCTTTTTTTGAGGAAAGTATAACTTCCACATTTTTGACAATAATTATATTTTTTAACATTTCAAAGTAAAATATAATAAAACTTAAACGATTTTTCTTGTATTATCAGTTGAAAATTTCATCAAACATGCAATTTAAGTGATGAAAATTTAATAAAATCATTTTTTGAATGTTTAGAATTACCAATTTTCTACATTTAAAACAAAATGTTAACAAAATTTAAAAACATTCTAATATAAAACTTTAAAAATCAATAACATTTTATAAAATGATGTTTTAAAAAATAAATCATTAAAAGGTATTAAAATGCATTTTAAGTTGCTTAAAATTAAAACGAGAATATCTTTTTACACTTTATTCTTTGTAATAGAGATTAATCGTCATTTGCTGAAAATGAAACATTTAATAAACTAATTGAATCTTTTTGTGACCATATTTAGAATTTTTAATTTTTACACTAAGGTGTTTTTTAATAAAAATCTTTGTTAATTTCTGTTTTACGACAAAAAAAGAAAGGGACTTTTTTACTATTTCTAGGTTATCTTATGCAATTTAAACTATATAATATGAAATAAATTTTAATTGTCTTTCTTTTGAGCCACAAAACACTGTAAAATGTAACATATATGCAAAAATAACAATTTTTTTAATGAATATTATAATATCCTTACATGACATTGCGTCAGAGCTTATTCTTTAGATCATATGTTCATGAAAAGTAGCCATAACTTGGAGGGTTGCGCTATTTATTAGAATATTAAATAAACTTGAATGGTAAAAATATTAGCATATCCTTTGTTAATTCAAATGCTTTAGGTATATTGTTCGGAAAGTTAGTTAAAAAAGAGAGAATTTGCTGTGTATACTGTTGAAAGACTTTCAAAAATGTGAATTACAAAGCAATCCTAAAAGATCGGGCCGTAGGCGAGTCTTAGTCGATTGGGGGGGTGGGGGGGGGGGGTGGGGGTGGTTAATGATCACCTTTTCCAACCAATATTCAATCAACTTCTATTTAACACTTATCAGTCGGTCGCCTGCCCCCCTATTATCTCAGCTCCTATTTGATCAGGGCTCAAAAATTTTGTGCATGTCCCCTGTTTCATAATGAATTTCCGACTATAAGTGAATCAGATTTTCGTTATTAGTATACGAGGTAAAAAAAAGAACATTTTAAAAAAATTATTTAAATAAAACCCAACGTGTATTGGCAGTACAAACATCTTAATGCTAGCAGACATATGTTTATCAACATTTGCAGAAAGCTATTTCCACAAGAAAAATTATTCAGGTTTCTACCTCACAATTTTAAATATTTCTTTTTGATAAAATGTTTGACATATATCGTATAATCATTTACCAAAAAAAATATTTTGATAATTTAGATTTCAGAGAAGATTAATCCTTTCAAAAAACTAAGACGACATTTTACATCTTCTGTCATGACATTTTAGAAAAAATATAAAAAAAAACAAAATTTAGTATGAAAACTATTTTCATCGATTTTTCTGAAGGTATTATCGTATTCTGTGGCTTTGTTATTATCATTTACTTATATTGAAAGTGCCAAACATTGTACCCTAACTTATTCATTTAATAAAAAATCAACCGTGTATTATAAAATAAGACTAGTATAATAAACAGTCAAATGGCCCCTTCCTCCCTTCTAATATGGTACTCATTTATTAGTCGGTTCGTTCATCCAGTAGGAGGGGAGGGGATAAGGTCAAGGATGTGAATTGTGGGTTTCGTTGTTTTATCCAGCTAACAGTAAATTGTTCTGAAAGTGCACGAAAATCTGGTGCACCATCCATGTAATAATAGATCATTTACCATAGTGGGACTGTTTTAATGCTAAAAATTGTATCTTCGAAAAAACAGGTTTTAAGCAAGTATGGTGAAATAGGGTTAAATAAATTCGCTTGTTGGTTATAGCTAGCTGATTACAAGTATTACCATACAAATATTGAAACCCGAAGGACAATTCTAACATACTTAACAGACCTAACCTAATCAGAGAAAAGCTTCGCTTTTAATAATCTCCAGCCTTCATTTTACTCTTAGTGTCTGAACATAAATTGATTAAGATAAGCCCTTTGATCATTTGACATTTTCTTTTATATTTATCTTATTATAGGCGTAGATTTTTTTTTATAAAATAAATATAAATTATAAAAGAAAGAAGTATTAATTTGAAAAGGTAAATTATAGTTTATTTTAATATTTAAATCATATTTTTTCATGGTAAAGAGACGGTTTATCTAAAGAAAATCTACTTACCTAAATTCTTAACTAGCTATTATAAGAAAAAATGCTACCCGCGTCCGTGGCTCAACACGAAGTGCATACGATCGTCGTCGGGGAGGGGATAGGTTCGAATCTCAGCTTAACACCGCGTTATAACAAAAGACATTATAAATGGTTCCTGCTGCTGCTATGTCAGGAGTGCGACATTAATAGTTATATTAGAGTAGGAAGAATGCCTTGGCCCAATACAGACACAACTCATTACCATGTACAGTTCATAAGAGTTGGTTGTCTGATGGGTGTTACTTAACCTAATTCCCCAGGTGTTTGGTCGGAAAAGGAGATATTTGGAATCTTGGATCCCCTTACTTATACTGGGATGTTGGACCTGACGTTAGAGTGTCATGGACACACACTAATTTAGAAAAGCTTTGCTATTAATAAAAATGATAGGCAGGACTAACCTAGCCCAACCATCTCCATAAACATCGGTCAGTAAATACTTTTCTCCTCGCATCAAACTAAAAAGAAAATTGGGGTATAGTCCTTTCCACGACATCCCTCCATAAGGGGCGATTAGTCGTATTTTTAAAATGGCTTTTTATAGGGTATTTTAGGTTAGGTTAGGTGATTGCCCCACAGGGTTAGGTAATTGGCCCCGCAGGGTTAGAGCTCCCCGCAGGGGCTAGAAATAGGAGAAAAGCTACTGTGAAAAATACGAAGAATCGCTCCTTATGGAGGGATGTCGTGGAAAGGACTATACCCGAAAATTGTTCAATAGTATTTTTAAAGAAAAAGCGTCATTACTATCTAAACCATCTTACTATCTATAAAAAGAACAACTATGTCCATAAGAAGCGTAGTAGCTTCAAGTCAATATGAAGATTTATATGAAAAAGATACTTTGTAGCAAGATTTTGTAATATTAGGTTCTTTGATTTTTAACTCATCAATCTTAAAGCGGAGAAACCATTTATAAGTTAATGCAAATTAATTAACATTATACTGTACGAACATGCCTTAGTTTTATAGCAGCCGTGCAGCAAAAAAATGCAATGGAAAAAATATTCCATTGTTAAAAACTGGGTCAAAAATGTGAAAAGAAATTCTAGAAACAAAACTATTATTGTATAAGTTCAATTTAACTACAATTACATTTATCTAGTTAAGATTTAAAATAAAACAGATCAAAATTCTGCAATTCTTTAATAAGGGATATTTACTATAAGATCCTTTTTTAGTTCTCTGTTAAATTTTTTGTCTAGGTAATTTGTAACAGTAAATTAACAAACATACTTATGCTCTTATTCATCTTTCTTTTTACCCCCCCCCCGAAAAAAAAAATTATATTGTTGTAAAATTCATTAAAGGCATAAATGAAAATGCTACTTTTGAGCAAAATTAGTACTTTTCTATAGGAGAAATACGAGGGTCAAATATTCATTTCATGGATATTTCCCCTTTAATTTATCTAGCCTAACAACAATAGGTATGCAAAATATTGTTTCCTATGAAAAAACCACTTAAATTAGTCAGAAAAAAAAGAATGTTTATGAAGCCGAAGACAAAAAGTACTCATTTTAATAACATGACTTTATTGTATAAACAAACTGATGACTTGTTAGAATAAAACAAGGAAACACCGTGCATTGGGCTTGGACTTAAATAGATAAAATAAAAATAATATGTTTAAATAAACTGTGTTGAACATTCAATATAAATAAATTAATTTTACCTAATTTCATCCACTTTTTGAGCGTGATAATCACAGATGGCTTCATACACCCCTTGCATTTGTTGTCCCCTGGTGCTGGCAGCTGCGCCACTTGGCACTGTTCCACCTTGTTGTTCCTTGTTGTTGGCAGCTGCGCCACTTTGCACTGTACCACCTTGTTGTCCCTTGCTACTGGCAGCTGCGCCACTTGGTACTGTACCACCTTGTTGTCCCTTGCTGTTGTCAGCTGCGCCACTTGGTACTGTACCAATTTGTTGTCCCTTGCTGTTGGCAGCTGCGCCACTTGGCACTGAACCACCTTGTTGTGAGTTATTTGGCGGGGTACCACAAAAGGGAACATTTGAGTATTGTTGTATGGGTGATTGAGTTCTAAACAGTTGAGGGGAAGAAATTGGCTGTAATATTTCTAAAAAAAATATTAAAATTAATGATTTTCTTAAAGCTTTTAAAAATAGGTTTTGGGTTTAAAAACACCTCCCCTCTTCACGTTATTATAACTTTGAAATAGAAAAATATTCTAAAACCTGCCTGCAAACCAACAAGGTAAGTTGGTCGATTAGCGTAAATTAAAATGCGACGAACCTGTATTTGAGAAAGATCCACTTTGCAATTGCATTGAATTCACCATGGTATTCTGATACAAAGACGACATATTTGGCGGATTTATTGCATGCTGACTTTGCGCATTAATTAATGCAGCTGTTGTGCTTCTTGGTTGATTTGTTGGATTGTTGGCTGGTTTGGAACTTTGAATGGCACCTCCTTGCGTTTGGTTGGTTACTGGGGATAAGATTGCACGTGGACTCAGCTGCCAGTCCTACACAAGGATAATTATGTTCATATGTAATGGAGCAATATCAATAAACACATAATTGATAATAAAAAAAACTCTCAATACTTTGGGAGTAAGAAATCTTGGAAAGTTTTCAAATCCTTACACAGTATGTTTTTCTTTAAAGGAAAAAAAGTATTACTTATTTTAACCAACTTTTTAATTGGCTTGAGGAGTTTTGTATAAAAAAGTAATAGCAGTTCCTTGCAAGTTATACATACAAAACCGGGTTTTCCATATGATTTTGGAAAATTTAATGGACCAACTCCAAATTTTGAGGCCATTATTCTGACTAAATACTAAACTCCCAAAGCTAATTAAATGATGAACATAAGATATTAATTATGATTATATTTCTGTCAATGGTAAGTGGGTTAAATCAAGCAACACTTTTGTTCCTTTAAAAAAGAACACACTGTACAAGATTACGAAGGTTACTAAATGTCTTAAAACAGGTGGTCTTTTAGATAACATCTAGATGTATTCATTTTATTAACAAAAAATTCAACAGAACTGCCAAAACGATTGAAGTAAAGTAATCTTTGCAGAACAAAATTTAAAAAAAAATAGGAATTACCTTAAATAAATCTTGTGATGATTTGTTCTCGATGGAATCTAAAAAATCAAAAACTTTAAGAATAAAGGTAATTTACCTACCTTAAGTAAAATTTGAAAAACAAATTAGTAACCAACACTTCAAACTTTTAGACAAAATGAATTGAAAATGTTGGCTAAAATCAAAATACATATATATTCACATTAAAATATAAAATAAGGGGCGGGTTTTAATGCAACCATCTCGTAATCAATGATTAAATTGCACTTAGAGTTCGAATTTCGATCTGAAATTTTTCATGAGTAATCCTTGGTAGGTCTATTTTCCCAAAATTGAACAAAAAGTTGGAAAAGTAACGGCTGGCGGCTAAGCCGTTTAGCCGTTTTTTGCCTATTTTTAGGGCAAATTCATCATTAATTACGTAGGAATTAACTTTTTAAAACATATTTTTGGTTTAATTCATGTTAAATGATAGCAATAACCATTTTTTAAATTTCTAGTACCAACAGCTACCGGCTAGCACCGTTTGATAAGATTTTTGAGGACAAAAAGTATTATGTGGAGATAGGTTTCGTGACTAATATGCTATTAAGATTGGCAAAAATTGGCAAAACGGCTGAGCCGCCAGCCGTTAACCGTTACTTTTCCAACTTTTTGTTCGAATTAGGGAAAATAGACCTACCAAGGATTATTCATGCAAAATTTCAGATCGAAATTCGAATTCTAAGTGCCATTTAATCACTGATTACGAGATGGTTGCATTAAAAACCCCCCTTAACATCTATTCTAAAGAATTAATAGATTAATTAAAGTAATGTATTTTTTAAAGTGTCAATAGGTATATTATTTAAATATTTATCATGACGTACAGTACATAATAATAAGTTTTTAAATAAAAAACACTTGAAAACCCACATGATTGAAGTACTTATTTTCAAATGAAAGATTAAGTGAAACCTTTTCAATTAATGAAACACAGACACAAAAACGTGAACTTATTGGCATCAATTCGTTTAAAGTTTAAAATCTAAATTTAAAGTTAAAGAACATCTAAATTAAGGACGGACGTACAGAGCGACTATAGAAAAGCTTAACAAACTGCCCTTTATAATTTTTATATATTTTTGTACTACACTAAATAAAGGTCAATTAAATTGCAAGAAAAAGGAAATGATAATTACATCTTATTCTTACTCTATTTCAATTATCTTGTTAAAGGACAAGGACGTCACCAAATGAGTGTGCATTCCTCACCGCGTATGTTTAGTACTATAAAAATCACTATCGCATATTAAGACAATTCCCTTTTGCTTCCCTTTTGTCGAATCTTTTTACAACGTGGGTGGGGATAGTGTAGTCTCTGAGTTTAACCATTGCGGGGTATTACCTGCGGTGCCCTAACTCTGCGGGGCTGCCCTATATATCTAACTTAACCTAAGTAATAAACATACAAACAAATGCTCCCTCCCCCCCTTATCTTCAATTTATTTCAAAACTAAGAGAAAGAGGGTATATTACTTGTGACCAACATAACACTTTATGGGAAAACGTGCCTTATTTAACAGCGGCCCTCTCTTATTGCTATTGTGTCTTGCAAATATGAAACACAATGCGAATATGACAATGTGCAAAAGTGAATGCACAAAAACAAAATAAGACCTTTAATGCTGGGTGATTGATGCTACGTGTTCGACCTTTATTATCATTTCATTTTATTAGCATTTTGTTTATCAGAAATAAACTGGCAGATGTATAAAAACAAAAAGATTATTATCAACACTTTTTTTTGATTTGAAGATTGTTATTTCAACAAGATTATAAAATATAAAAATATTTCCTACTATATGTATTATGTATAAAGTCCCAATAACAATAACAGATTAACAGATTCAATGAAAAAAAAAACCTTTTTTGAGACCATCGTTTTAAAGGTCCAAGGGTCATACAAATTGCGGGAAATATGTTTGTTGTTGAATATTTAGGAAAAGTACAAAAAGGCACAAAAAATAGCTTTTAAACATAAAAAAATTCTCTGGACGTTTTATCCTTTTTTCAAATGCATGCTTAAAATTGAATAAATTAGTATTTGTAAACATGCTTAGAATAATTCTCTACAGAAGGGAATTTTTTCTGAATCTTTAAACAGGGCAGCGATTTATTTACCTAAGTAACTTAAATTGTAGCTCTTCTAAACAAGTGTATTTATTTTTTAATTTTCTTTTTTAAATTACCTTAATTATTAAAAAAATATAAATATGGAGGTGGCGAAGGGTTTGGTAATCAAGAAATAGGTTTGATTGATACGACTTTGCCATTTCAATCAATCAACCAATATATGAAAAGGAAGGGAGGCGGCAAGAAAAAAAGTGAATAACCTACAGCAATCCAAGACAAAATTAAAATAGCCCAAAACCATCCCAGGAATAATTTATTTAACACTAGCGGCTTCGGCTTTGCCCCTAGAGGTAATTAAAAAAAATGGCGATGCAACCTCATATTTTGAACATATTAAAAAAAACATATTTTGGTGCTGCTAACCATAATTTTATGGGTTTCTTAACGCTTTCTTTTCAATCTTTAAATATTTTTTTTTTTGGAGGGATGGGGGGTGTCCCACCCTCCAAGAAAATAACTTAAAACCACCACAGGACCAGTAGGTATATTCCCTGAAGAGTAGAGCCCATTCGGTTCAGCAGTTACCGAGATCTTAAGCTTTAGACGGACAGACAGATGGACAGACAGACATCGTTCTACTTTGTATTATAACATAGGTTAAAGCATAGAAGTTCACTGATGGAGAGGGGACAAAGAAATAACCCTCCTCAAACATTGTAACCCTCAAAATATGAATATATTAGAGATTATCTTTATAAAAAAATCAACTTTGTATCTTCAATAGAAACCGAGAAAATCATGTACAGACAGACAGACGGCCGGGCAGACATAATTATTAAGGTACAGTCATTTCGTTTCGTCATATTTTCACAGTAGATTTTCTCCTATTTCTAGCCACTGTGGGAGCCTCTAACCCTGCGGGCGGGGCAATCACCTAACCTAACATAACATATAAAAAACTGTTGTGAAAATACAAAGAAACGCCCCTTAAGAGACGTTGTCACGAAAGGGACCATATCCAATTATTATACAATTCGTATTTAGTGACACTGCCATTACCAGGATATAACTCCTCCATGACGAAACACATTTTTTTACACCCACTCAATTCACTTTTATAATAATTTGAATTAAATAGACAACGCCATAAGAATTTCTTTTGAAATTCAAGTATGTGTATTTAATGAATTTTCAATTAGATAATTTAATATCATCTGTAAATTCCATTCATGATTAGAAAGTGAAAAAAATATTTTAGTTATACAGCAATGATCGTATACTCTTATATCTGTTTTACAATTTAGTTAGTGCTTTCTTTCAAGGTGCGAGCTCAGCATCCCCCATCCTTTATTTGAAATAAATTTAAGTCAATATGAAGCCTCTTTAAAATAAGAAAATTGGTGTTGGCAAAACTCTTCAATGAGAAGTAGTGACGAAAATAACCCTTGAGAGTGTCAAAACTTAATAAGTCTAAATAAAATTGTACATAAATTTGTTGCAAAATTTTGTAAATACAGAGTGCAGAAAAAGGACATACTTTAATTGTTAGGATTTGACTAGGTATAGAAATGCCTCGCTAATAAAATTATGCTTTGTTGTTCTATGAATCTTTATTCCAAAAAATCAGATGAATATGATAATTATATCATTCAAAATTTTGTTGTAATAAGTTAAAATTAGCATGTTTTTAATAAACTTAAAAATTTCTGGTAACGATTAGAGTTGCTACGCTTCTTAACTCGTACCTAACTGTTTTGCATCATCATGCAATATGAAATCCATTAACCATACTAACCATTACGGACGGACGTACTGACCCTAATTATAGATAAGTTTTGCTTTTAAAAATTTTAAATAATAAAATTCTCCTTATTTTCTCCTACCTTTGTGCATGTTGGGAAGACTTGTCTGAGAGCTTGACATCATGTGATTTAGGAATGGATTTGTATTCGGTTTACCTAAAACAAGTAGTTGCAATTATTATAAATTTTGATATATTTTTTTTTTATGCAGGATTCTTTCAGAGTTTACAATGCCGCAGTCCACCGTCTAATTTTGGAAAGTCGCTAGCTTAGCGCTTATTTGTTAAAGAATTGTTTAACGATTTGTCATCAAATGCCTGCTTAAGGTCAAACTACGTTAAATTAGCCAAAAAGTACTTCTAAAAACTTTTGGGGGGATTGGAGGTCAAAATCTTGGCTTGGATTTATCAAGTAAAAGTGTTCATTTTGAAACATCAACATTAATCTATTTAAATGCTATTTAAAGGCTAGTGTTGTTTTTCTCATTAATTTATTTAGAATATACCATCATTTCAGAACCCTGATATAATATACATGTAAAATTTTCTCTAGTGCTTTTCATTAACTTTTTTGCATTTCATTCTTTGTGAAGCAAATTTTCATTAATAAATAAGTAATTTTACGTAACGCAGCTTCTTTTTAACTTTGATTTGTTCGACCGTCTCTATAATGGAGATGAGACACTAAATAGTGAAAAAAGCGGTCTTTTAAGTGCAGATTCCTTAAACTATTAGGTATTTTTTTTTTGGTGTAGATTTATCCAATAGTATGTCAGACCATAGTCATACTAAGACTGTAGGTATTTTTAGTGCCTTTAAGTTATGACACTTAAATTACAAGAATAAATGGTCATTTGTCCTACTGTCTTATTTGAGAGCTTCTTTTTTTTTATTTATGTTATCATCCTTGTTTTAAATTAAAAATAGTAGGTAATATTTTTAGAATTCAAAGTACAGTTAGGGAGTTGAATCCATTTTTATAGAAGCAGAAATATAATCTATGATTATGGTTTGGACCCTCTAAAACTGTAATCTACCCTTCCACTTTCCCCTCTCTTGGTGAAGATATCTTCAACGCCGATACGATTTTTGAAATATAAGATTCCACTTTTGTCTCTCTTGTTAAAGATATCTTCACCAAGAGAGGCAAAAGTGGAATCTTAAATTTCAAAAATCATATCGGCGTTGAAGATATCTTCACCAAGAGAGGGGAAAGTGGAATCTTACATTTCAAAAATCGTATCGGCGTTGAAGATATCTTCACCAAGAGAGGGGAAAGTAGAATCTTACATTTCAAAAATCGTATCGGCGTTGAAGATATCTTCACCAAGAGAGGGGAAAGTGGAAAGGTAGATTACAGTTTTAGAGGGTCCAAACCATAATCATAGATTATATTTCTGCTTCTATAAAAATGGATTCAACTCCCTAACTGAAGTATGTAGGTCGAGAAAAAATTCAAAGATTTATTTATGATGTTAAAATATATTTTTTTCTTATCTGTTTTCAATAAAGCATAACAAGTTTACAATAGTAGACCATTTATGATTCTGGACTTTGTACAAGAAAATAATTAACAATACATTTATTCTTCATCACATTACCTATCTACAAACTGTCTACCTTTCTATCTACCTACAATTTAATAAATATATTAAAGATACCAAAAGCTATTGAATTTTTTGGCCTGTACTAATAACTGTCTAAATGTTGTATGTATTTTCATCTAACGATCTAACTGTCTATCTATCTATGTCTAATTATAATGAATGTTGTTGCGAGGTGATAAATTTTTCATTTATTTGTTTTTTTCTCCATCTATTTGTCTTTCTGTTTATCTACTTTTTATCGTGTCTTGCCATTATAATTCCCCTTTATATATCTAAGTATCTATCTGTCTGTCTATCTATCTTTGTACCTGTATTATATTGAGAATTATTGTGATGTGGAGAGCTATTCAATGATTTATTCCCTTGGGAAATATTTGTTCCATCCATTATCCTCGCGTCATGGCATGACATTACTGGGCTAAAATATACATGGGTGTCAAATAAAAAAAAAAGAAATATTTCAGAGAATTCTATGGGAAAACTCAAAAAGATAGTAATAGATAAAACACGTTTATTATAGATAGTAATCTTTGTTGATGAATAGCTATGATACTAATTCTCACGGAAGCTTTATATTGGGAAAAAATATCTATGCTTTATCATTTAATTTATTTATAATAGAAATAACTAAACCTTCCCTCCAGGGGCCAAACCAATAAAGACAAGGGGCTAAGGAACCCGATTTTAAAAAGTATTATGAAAAAAAACTTCTTTTCTTCATGTGTTGACAACCACGTTGCAAAAAGCATTGACATTTATTGCATCAATTATGGCGACAACGAGACAACATATTTTGTAACTTAATGCCACTATTATTTTTTATGGAAATACTTTAAAAACATACTTATCATAAACAGGAAACAAGAAAAATAGCAAAAATTACCTTTTTCTACTTTTTTATTAGCCTTTTCAAAAATCAAATTTTCAATTAAAATATTTATTTTATTTATTCCCTACCCTTTACTTTTTTCCGCTGTTTTTTTTTTTTTTTTCATAAAATCGCCATGATTAAAGTCATTTTAGATCTTAGATTCGTTAATGTTATGATTTTGTAGAGTATACAGATTTTTTAACCTAAAAAGTATCTCCGTTTGAATAAACTACTGTTCTTAAAAATTTCACTTAATCTTCTTATTTTTCTCATGTTGATCATAAATATAAAACATTCATATTCTATTGAAACCATATGCTTGATTAAAAATATTTTAAGTGTAAAAATCTAAATATACTTAGTACTAACAAAAATAAATTATTTCTTGGTATTTGAAGTACTTTCAAAAGCTTTAAAAGTACCTACATATTTTTCGATGCAAAAATCAAAATTGCAAATCTATTTATGAAAATCTGAATAAAAAACGTACTTATACTCTAAAAACGAATATTTTCTGTTGAAATATTAATCATTTTTGTTTTTAAATGCAAATCAAAATGGTAAAGGACAAGTTTTTGTTTAGAACATTTTATAAAATCAGAGCTGAATCTTTAAATCACCGATCTGCCAAGCGAGCCATTTTAGAAAGTAGCTCACCTCATATCAATCTTTAAATCGAAATGGCATTGGTGATCCGGGTCACTAAGCGGCTCGCCTACGGCTCACCGGCAAAACTCGTATTGTAATGCCACCGAGCCGAGAAGTGATCCGTATTTAATATTTTTTCAATTCATTTTAATACTTTATTGCAAAGCTATTGTGAAAACATTTTCATAATTATTAAATTAATAAATTATATATTGTTATGTATGAAATACATGAAATTATATAAAAATTTATTGAGTGTCGCTAGCGATCTGGCCACACCGAGCCGTAAATCTTCCCAAGATCAATGCTTTTTTTAGCAATAGCTAAGGCTCACCTTCGGCTCACCTCGATATGGCTCACCACTAAATGATAAAGATCCAGCTCAGGATAAAAAAATACCTATCACTTAGGTATCAGAAGAGTAGGAGCCTAAAACAGGCGAAACTGATTACAATGCTGGGGTTAGAACATCCAAACAAAAGTGGTGCAATCAAATAGTTGATTGTCTATTGTGTGTAACTTATACCTGAATACAGCAGAATGTCTCCTTGAGAAGCCAAGACTTTGATCCAACATTCTCAATGGCGCAAATTTGTCCTACACAAATAATATTACTTTTAATCTTACCTATATAATAATTCAAAATTAATTGCGTCCTAAAAATTCATTAAGTTCCAAGCATTAACATAATAATATCCTGTTATTTACTTCAGATTATTTTTATGTTCTCACCAGAAAGACTTAGCAGTATTTAACACGCTGCAAAATTTTTTACTAAAATGTACTCTGAAATTATTTCTTTTTCATGAATCTGTAATCATGAATTTGTCAAAATTATGTTTTGTTTTCAAAAATCTTTATAATCCTATGGTATAAAGTTATAAGGTTGCTTGTTTGAGGCTAAAGGCTCGTTTGCTTGTTTTCATGGGTTTTACTTTTCAGGGAAGCCCTATTAATGTCTTAAGAGGTTTTAGGCTGCTTTTTTTTCTGACCTTCCCAGACCATTAATTACAGGCTAGAGGCGAAGCAACAAGTGATATAAATAATTTTAAATCAAATACTTATACATCATTAAAGTAATCTTATTTTTCCTGACTATTATTATTTGAGGATAAATTTTGTTGGTTAGCTTGACTTGAAGGCACAGTTGAATTATTCCATAGAGAAGCAACTGTATAATTCAATCAATTAATGAATTCCAATTTTGGAGGAGGATACCACCATACTCTAAAGGAAAATCGCCCCTAGAAATTACAACCGAATTTAATTTTATTTTCGATTTGTTTTTAATATATTCTTTGCCTACCTAATAACTAGTGGCTACTAGGGGCGATTTCTCTCGGAAGGATTTTTGAAACCTTCTCCAAGGTAGTTTTAGACATTACCAGGACCATCTGAACCTATCGGTTCTGCGGTTAGCGAGATCCTTCAGCACACACAAGACAGATAGACATCATGTTACTTTATTATAATAATGTGCACCCCCTTGTACACTCTACAGTTGTATCTTGTAAAATTATCCATTGTTTTCGATTTTTTATTCATACAATGAAATCAAATTCATTTATTTCCTACAGAATTGTTCATTATTTTTAGGATGAAATGCAAAAGCGACAAAAACTTTACTTAATTGTTTAGAAGAATGTTTTTTTTATTAACAAGCAATTGGTTGAATTGAATTTTTCTATTCGTGAAATCTTCAGTTTAGTCTATGGCTGGTTTTAGGCTATTATTCAGCCCCTTTCTAGCCTTCAGACTCTAGAGGCTAGATGTAACACAGCCAGTTATACAAATAAAAAAGTCTTTTTACGTCGCATTATAATGCACGTTATAAAACTTTCTCATTTCTTTCATTGTGTTGCCGCTTAATCTAATGAAACTTATCAAATTTCAGTATTTTTAGATCTTTTTCTATACTACGAGTAAAAACTCTTTTTCACCTTACTCTGTTGGTATCGTATGTTTTCGCAAAAAAACGTTATTTACAATGGATGTAGAATATACGTGGATACCATGAGAGGGCTAAAATTGTCTTCAATTTAGGTTGCTTATCTAGAACTCGTTTATTAGTCAGTTCGTTCATCCAGAAGGAGGGGACTTTTACTTTATTGGAAAACATGAAAATCTATATAAATTCAAGTTGAAGGCCAACATTGTAGAGCTTTAAATTAGCTTTGCTTCTAAAAAATTTCATTCATTTTCAAAGATATAAAAAGCATACAAAAAACAAAAATATTTTCCAATTTTTCAATTGCTAAGGTTATTCATTATATCTACGCTCGTTTATTTTTATTTATTTTTAGATAGTAATAATATACTATTTATTTATGATAGGTTTAAATAGTCTAATTTTAAAGGCAAACCTTAATTAGATGAGATCTTTCCTTAAAAATAGCTCAAATCGTCAATTTATGGATGTAAATTTGCATGATGACTCCTGTAACAGTTAGGTACGATTTGGAAAGCTAACATTTACAGAAAATCAGTACGTCCACTATTGGTTATTCTTTTAGATTTTTTACGGCATTGTTTTATATGAGAATTATCCAATTATTTTTGTTTTAAAAATGTTGATTTCTATACAATTAGGTACAATGCTATAAACCTTATTCAAGCAATTACTTTTTTACTATACATTTGTCAATGTACGTTTGTAATACAGTTTGTTCAACTCTTTTTTTATGGATGTAGTCAAATAAAATATATAAAAATATATTTTTACTACTGATAATCTATAGATTAAATGAATATTTGTATGAATAAAAACATTCATTTCTTTTCGTGTTTTTCTAAATGAAACCAAGAAAACAACATCCATAATAGCGAAGCTCAGCAAATAACACAGACATACAAACATTGACCATCTTGAAGTGACGACGATTTTGAATATTAATAATATAACGGTTAATTTACATAAAAAATATTTCACGTACTTTCGTTTATATGCTTAATCTTACAAATACTGCGCTTATTACATGGAGCCTAATTGTTAAAGTTATTAACATTTAAAAAGTCATTATAAATTCTCGCTTCTAATTTGTCCAACTGTTTCAGGAAATATCAAATAAAGTTGAATTCGATAAGACGAATATAACATATTATTAGGGATGGGAATCCGTCGAATTTTTGGGCCGGATTCGGATTCCGGATTCTGAAGGAATCCGTCAAAAAAAGTGACGGATTCTTGCGGATTCCGGATTCTTATTTTTGGCGGATTCCGGATTCTAGCAGTATTTTAAAAGGCCGTCCGTCACAGAGGGATAGCTTTTTTCGTTAATTTATCACTATGTTACTTGGTTGAAGCCTTGATTTGTTTAAAGTGTTGACTTCCAGCATAACTAAAACATTTACATCACATTAGTAAATTTAAAAATTTAAGTGCTACGTATGTCCTAAAAATGTGCTTGGTATTTTCTAACCTATTTAAATTAAATTTAGCCTACCAATTTAGAATCCGGAATCCGCTATAAAAAACGGATTCCGGATCCGGATTCGGATTCCAAAATTGGCCGAAAATTGGGCGGATTCCGGATTCCGGATTCGGATTCCGGATCCGGATTCCCATCACTACATATTATATTAATAATCCGTTAAACCTACGGACGGACAAACATGAGGACTAATCATATATGTAGAAATGCTTATTTTTGAAAAATCATTGTTCACTCTTATCCAAAATTAGGTTTTCTTCATAATAAGGAAAAACCAAATATTAAATTGAAGAACAATTACATTCCATAGAAGCGAAATAAAAATTGTCAGATTGTTAGACAGTAAAGATTTTTAGCAACGACCAAATTTCAACGTTTTATTTATCTTATGCTCAGCAGATTGTCTACGTTTTAATTCGTACTATTAAATTTCAGGAATCTAAAGGGATAAGACAATGACCGATAAATTGATTTACATCCCCAATAATGATACACAAAATTACCCCTTCCGTAAATCACAATCATCAAACAAATCAATTTTCAATAAAAGTCCCCAAAGTTGTTAAACTAACGAATGTTATTATAAAACTTTCGGGACTAGTGTAATAAACAGCCCATTGTCACCTTCCTCTATGAGCAAAATTAGCACATTTTGGCGCATTTCTTTGTAAAGTAGACATAAAACTATCTAGGTATCCAAAACTTAAGTTTTGTGACATGGCAAAATAACGGATAGGTTTACTGTAACAGAAACCTTAGATTTCATGATCTGTCTATTTCCAAATCAGATTTAATGGCATTAAAATAAACGTCAATGAATGATTAATTATAGTAAATATTCATATAATTACTGCGTGGATAGATTTAAGTTTGGTTCAAAGAACATTGGACTAAATTATACTTGTACAAAACTTTACGAATTTATTATCTCATTACTTGGCTTAAAAATTTGGGTACTTTTATAAAATCTTGATAGGTTGTTTTAAAACTACAAAATGGGCAATTTTGTAAATTGTGAATCATAATCAAGGATTAACATCAATTTATCGTCCATTGTCTTATCCCTTAAGATCCCTGAGTTAGTTTAATTCATTTTCTATAATTGATTGATAGATTCCTGAAGACTGGGGTGATGGGACAATTGTTGTAATGGGCGAAGGTACGCGGTTATGAATACTTGTTGGAGTTAACACAGGCTGAGAGTTCAGGTTCACATTGTTGGTCATGGAGGGGGCAGGTTTGTTTGAGCTTGGCACTGTATAACAACAAGATTAGTTTTTCATAATAAACTTGAAAAACTTGAACCGGTTCACAGTCACATCGAAAAATCATGCATAGCATCGAATTATAGATATTTTCTACGAATGTTAAAATAAAAATCATTGAATTAATACCAGTTTTGTTAGCCGGGGCCATCGGCCACTTATAGACTTATTAAAAAATATTGAATTAGTGGAAAAGGAAAAACAATAGGTATAATATAGAGTTTTGGGCGAATTATGCATTCTTCTCCAAAAATGATAATTAAAACAACCAAGCTAATATTGCTTGGTTCACTTCTATATGAGACAAAATGATACCAACTTTAAATAATTGAAACAAAATAAAATTGCCTAAATATGGTTGAGTGGAAGACAGTCTTTGTGATGACATTGGAGACGCAGTTAAACAACCTAAAATATTATTAAAACGTTCCATTGAAATATTACAAAATTAACAAATTAAGTATTGAAAAAAACAAGGATGACAACATCCATAAGTAGCAAACCACATAAATCATGGAAGAACAAACAGACTAAATGAATTAAAGAGATGTTAAGTTCAATTAAAAAATATGGGCATCTTCAACAAAATTTCAGCCGTTTATCTTTAATAGCAGCCGAGAAAATCGCATTTCATCCACAACGTTACAGACGGACTGACAAAGTGAAATATGGAGTATTTTTTTCAAATCCCAATTTATCATCCTAACATTTTTTTTCATGAAATTGTCCGACAATTTCAGTATTTTACTGCTATAAAAAATCGAAGTAAAAAAAACACTAACTACACAGACACAATTTTTGGAGTTAATTGTTTTAGAGCTCCAAAGGCCAAAAGCATAAATTATAGGTATGACTTTTTATCAAGACCTAAAAACACTTAATATAGTTAAAATTTTTATCATATAAAAGCTTGATATAAGATTTTTGTATTGTACCTGTTGAATTAACATGTGAAGAGACAGCAATGGAATGAGACAAAGCCGGTGATACACTTGACTGTGCTGGGAAGGAAGCTATAGAGGCATTGGAACCTTGTGCTGATAAACTACTGCTTGATGGAGATACTGATGTAGAGCATGACACTTTACTGAAGGATGACATATTTGAGGCTCTGTTGATAAAAATCATTTTTTGAAGGAAATAAAATTTTAAGTTTTATTTAAGGTAGAAAAAAATCCTCAAAAAAAAACTACATATAAAATCTGCTTAATTGTAATGTTTTTTTTCCTTTCAATTAAAAATAGAAAATGATGCATTTAAAAACACATTTAGGCTCAGGCTTATTTATTTTGATGTTTGAAGAAAAAACATATTAATCATGAATTCAATTGTATAGATTCTATTTTTAATAACCTAAGTCGTACTCGTACCTTTAATAAACTGATTTTAATTCAATGAAAAGGTTAAAATATCAACTGATAAAAATAGCTAGTTGATGATTAGCTGTAGCAAATTGCCAAATATGACTGAATATGCTATTTTTGAACGGTTTTAAGTAGAGGTATAACGATAGCAAATGATACAGTAAGATTAAAATAAGCTCTCCACCATAGGAAGGATTTTATTAGATTAAATAAGGGGAATAAATTATTCCAGTATGGCTTTGAAACCGATCAATATCCAATGAATTAGAGCCGGTTCTAAGCTATACTGAAAAATCATGTATTGTATTGTTTGAGAGACAAGTTTCCACTAATGATTAAATACAAATCACAAAACTCTAATTTATCCTATTCTTATTTTTTCATTTCTCCACCCGCAGAAAAGCTGTCTATAATACGATGTGATAATTAACCTTTAATTAAAATTCTTAATGATTTTTTTCCTGTTGAAATTTTGAGGTAATACTTTGGACTCAGAAGAACTAATAATGCTTTCCTGAAAAATAATAATTTACTAAAACAAGGACCATTATGTCCAATGCATTCAATTGTGTCTGTCTTTAACTAGACGTATAGATAGCATAGCAAATAAGGGGGAAATAAGGACAGGGTGACAATAATAGTAAAGTTTAAAAATGCGGGAGAAGGAAATACTGTAAATAACTGTATGGACGCAATTTATGAGCAACTTCCCACCTTATAACATAAACTATGAAAACATTACAAAATAATATAGGCAAGTTGAATAAAACAATAGAGGGGGAAGGGTGTAAATAACTGTATGTTCCCACTCCCACCCCGTGGGCCCAGTGCCGACTTTTAATTGGGTCTTTGTACATAAGCCAATAGCGTCGGGAATATTAACACAGCCTAGTCGCTATAAAAGGGCAGAAAGAAATTTGCTTGCATACCAATAATCCCCAGCACTGGATCCAGGTAGTTATCTGGATTATATACATTTATTATATGAACAATTTCTGAAATTATTTATTGAAAGGTACAAAATATTCAATTCCTTTACTGAAGTAATTTTTATAAACATATATTAAATTCAATTTTCTGTTATCATATAATACAGCTGAATACATAAATATCAGGTATTAAATTCAGGGATATAAAAACAGGTAAATTACAATCAAGTGTACTTGACTGGTATTAAAGTATGGACCTTCAAGTTTAGTCTTCTATTCTAGACAGAAGAACAAACTCCTATAGAGATGCTTTGCTACTAAAATCTTAGTAAATATTTATTTTCTCCTCTACCCCTGATTTTTGTTATTACCAACCTATTCTGTAAACTATTTGGATCAAAGGTAATTGGATAAATATGTAATAAACATTTGCATCAACTCACTCACTACTCGACACATTCATGGCAAGGATCTACAGGGATAAGACAATGGCCGATAAGTCTGGTGTTTGGTTGTAGTCAAATGCTCATATTAATAAATCTTAATTATAACTAAATGTATACAGTATATACCTATATGAAATTGTCAATAATTAAGAACAGTTTGACATAATAAGAGCATTTGAAGGGGCGTCGTAGCTCAGTGGTAACAAACTGAGTCACGGTGATGAGAGTTCGAGTTCAAGTCCCCATGTGGCAACTCGAATTTCTCAGTTGAATACGTTCACACAACTTCCCCTGGTTGTGTAAGAAGGGAGATTATTGAGTGGTTTGGATACTTAATAGTCACGTAGATAATATCTGTACAACCCTTATCCCAAGCTCCTCTGCGGAGAGCGTCATTCATTACGGTGACTTAATTTGGGACACCTGCCATACTCGGCGAGGGTGAGGTAATAATGAGTAGCTCCCTTGAGACAGCGGGTCAAGTCATAATGTACTTGAGCGTGGAGCTTGATAGCCCTAGTGGCTATACAAAAGTGTCTCGTCCTTCTCCATGACTACTTAGGTCCAAACACTAAGAAACAATGGCTACACACACACACACACATAAGAGCATTTGACGGATGAGACACAAAATTACACCTTCTGTAGAAAACAATTAATGTTTGAAACGTTTTGTATCAACTTCATCAACCAACCAATCAAATTCAATAAAAGTCACCAAGTTGTTAATTCAACGAATAAGAAAACCTTATTCTAAAACTTTGGGGACTAGTGTAATAAACAGCCAAATTTCTACTCCATCCCTGTATTCATGGAATACAAAACTGGGCCACGTTCATGAAAACATGAACATTTGAGTTTTAATAACTCTTCAAATTCAAAGAACTTCTGAGAATAAAAGCAGGAAATAAATTAAAGTCAAATTACTGCCCTTTCCATGATGATTTACTCATTTTTTGTGCATTTGTATCAGAGTAAAAAATTTGAAAAATAAAACATATTGATAAATGTAAGTAGAACATTTTTAAATTGTTGAATATAAATAGAATTTTTACAGTTAAAATGCACAACAAAAGAATGACAGTGGAGAATCCATAAGCCCATCAAGTTTTGAAACAAAACTGTTAATTTTATATAATGCTTGTTTCAAATTAAGTAGTTAGGTTCCGCAGGGTAAAGGGAGTTGTGACAAGAAATAAGTTTTGGTAAAAAAAGAGAGGTCTGTTGCCAAGGTCCTTGTTGAGCACAGAACCTCTTCCCCCCCTTTTTGGTGTTGAAATAAATTAAAAATAAAATAGGGGGGGTAGGGGTCTCGCGGATAGACAGGAACATGAAGTGCAAGCATTAAATAATCTTTTCTATTTCTTACCTTAATAAAGCTGTGTGCAGCTACATTCTGATAATTGCTTGGGGTAAGTGTCACCAGACATTTATCTGTATAGTGTCGACTCGCTCCCTTAAAAAAAAGACATTATTATGGCTTTTAAAGATTTCTGGAGACCTGGAGGATCAGGACCTTCAGAATCATACCTAGCTGGAACCTAAAATTGACTTGAACACGTATATATTACAATGAAAACTATGCATAATAAAAGTATAATTGAAATGAAATGAAATGAAATATTTATTTTATGACACATAGTAAAATAGGCATACATATATACATGACATAAATAATCACAAACAAGCAGTAAAATTGATCATGATTAATTAATTACAGTATAATAACAAGGTTAATAATATCCACATAAGACAAAAAAGTTAATATACGTGTCAAAGGACTAAATAATCTCTCTCGAGGTGATATTAGATAGCCTTTGCAAATATCAAAGAAAAATAAACTAAAAGGTAGTGTGAATCTTTTTATTAAAACGAGAAAGTAAACATTTTATTAGGGTATATTACAGGGATATGTATAGAGAAAGGATTTGCAGACGGAAATGGTAGGATGATTGTGTGAGTGTGTGTGAGTTCATATTAATGATTAAAATACTTATAATTAAGTAAAGAATGGAGAATTGATTAAACTAAGGCTTGTAAAACAGACAACATAGAGGTTTTACATTCTTAGGTGGCAAGAACGACAAAGTAGTCTATTACATGTTATATCTATTCTTGAGAGAATACATTTTTTAAGCTGCTTCTTAAATTGATTTAGGTTTAAGGCATTTTTTATATTGTCACGGTCATTAAAACTATTCCATGTATTAGGTAGAGAACAAAGAGGAAGCCTCTCTACTAAGTTGATTCTGAAAAAAGGAACAGTGAGATTATTATTGTTCCTCAAATTATAGTTACCATTTAATTCCCCCCTTCTTGGCCACATGTTATTAAAAGACCTGGGCAACAAGTTATTTATGTACTCATAAATAAATTTTAATTTAAAATAAAGTGATAAAGATTCAAAGGGTAAAATATTGAGATCTTTAAATAAAGGTCGAGAATGACTATAATAAGTTGCTTGCTTAATACATCTTACAGCCATTTTTTGTTTTGTTATGATACCAGTAAGATTTGAATGTGATGCACACGAATAAATAAGGATTCCATAAACCAAATGACAATGAAAAATAGAGAAATACAGAGCCTTGAGGGCTTTTTCAGTAAGTAGACTTTGACATTTTCGTAGACAAAATAATGATTTAGAGAGTTTTTTGTTCAACTCATTTATATGAACTTTGAAATTCAAGGCTGGGTCCAGAAAAATACCTAAAAATTTTATAGCTGGAATATCACTTTCATGGTTGACAAAGTCAATTCTATGTCTAAGTAAAGGGTTAGGGTAAAGGGTATTTGGTTCATTATCATCAAAATAGAGATTGATTTCATTCCAAGGAATAAGAGAGGGGGTAGGATAAAATATAGTGAATTTTGTTTTGTTGGGATGTAATGACATTTGATTAGCCCTAAACCACTGGGAAATATTTTTGAGTTCTGCATTAACAAATTCAACAAGCTCATTCAAGTTTTTACCAGATGCTAATATAGTGGTGTCATCACAGAAGAGAAGGACTTTTAAAAGTGTTGTTTTAGGCAAGTCATTAAAAAATATAAGAAACAAAATAGGACCTAATATGCTACCTTGGGGCACTCCACTATCTATCTCTAATGGATCAGAATCAAAAAGGCCAAATTTAACAAATTGATTTCTACCTGTTAAATATGATTCAAACCAATTGAGCATATTGCCATGGATGCCAAATTTACGTAACTTCACCAGAAGAGTATTTTTGGGAACACAATCAAAGGCTTTACGAATGTCACAAAAAATTCCAATTGTATACTCCTTGTTATTCATAGCTTTACTAACGTGATTAAGTAGGTGAATCATGGGATGAAATGTTATTTGGCTGGAATCCAAATTGTAGTTCATCAATAAGATTATTTTCAGAAAGATATGCTTGCAAGTTAATAGCAATAAACTTTTCTAGAATTTTTGAAAATATAAGAAGTAGAGAAATTGGCCTGTAATCATTAAGATTAAAAGGGTCTCCGCCCTTTTTGAAGACAGCAGTTACTTTTGCAATTTTAAATTGGTCAGGTACTGAACCAAGTTCAATTGATTTATTGAAAATATGGCATAAAGGATCTAAAATATAATGGACAACTTTTTTTAATAAGAATGATGAGATTCCAAGGTTGTCACAAGATTTTTTTATCTCAAAGTTATTAACAATTTCGGTTATATTTGCAGGTGTGATTGGGGGAATATTAAAAAGATTGCCAGATTCTTCAAGATAAGAATCAGGTGGTCTGTCAGTAGGTGGTATAGTCTGTCGAATATTAAGAGCAATACTAGAGAAATGCCTATTAAATGCCTGTCCTATGTTCTTTTCACCAAGAATGTCATTACCTTCAACAATAATTTTATCAGTTGTAAATTTTCTTTTTGAGTTCAAACCAGCTGCATCTTTAATAATTTGCCAACTCTTTTTAAGATTGTTTTGGTTTGAGACAAGAAGATTACTGTAATATAACTTTTTTGCAGTTTTTAAAACTTTGTTATAAATATTTTTATATTTAGTATACAATTCCTTATTCTCAGTTGTTGGAACTTTTGCTAATCTAGATTGTAATTGAAATTTCTTATTCCTAGACCTTAATATACCTTTGGTCATCCATTTTTGAATGAAGTGGTAATTTTTATTAAATCTGATTTCTTTGACAGGAAAGTTTTTCTCAAAAGAAGATTGAAATAAGTTTTGAAAAATAGCATAGCTTTCTGTAGGGTTATTTTTTTCAAAGACTTCATAAAAAAACAAATTACTTAAGTCATCTTTAAAGCTTTCAATATTATTGTCAGAAAAGACTCTGGTGGAAATTACTTTTGGGCTTGGCTTGTGTTTATTAGTGCTAATAAAATGAAAAGTTGAAAAGTGATCATTCAAATAAGTGGTTATTATTCCAGCAACCATTTGATCCTTAATATCATTTGTCCATATGTGGTCAATAAGTGTAGCTGTATTATTATGGGCTGACACTCTAGTAGGATTAGAGATCAGCTGCAGGAAGCCAGCGCTGAAGAGCATGCTGACGAAATCAGCTGTATAGTTATGTACATTGTAAGATAATAAATCTAGATTAAAATCTCCACAGAGAATAGCTTTACATTTTCTCTCATTAATTGAATCTAAAATACCTTGAAAATGTTCCAAAAAAAGCTCAATTTGCATATTAGGTGTGAGATTGTTTACACCAGTGCTAGGAGATCTGTAAAAATTACCAATAACAAATTTTTTCTTGTTGTTAAATTCCAATTCAATAAATAAGCTTTCAATAATTTTTTCATGAAAAATGGAGTACTCATTTAGAACAGAGAAATTTAAAGATTTGTTAATATAATATGCTACCCCTCCACCAACGAAAGTTGATCTTGTTTTAAATACAATCGGATGATACAAAGATATTTCAAAAATGGATGGAATGACAATGGAGTAACATTCTTGTATACAAATGATGTCAAAAATAACCCCTTTTTCTTTCCAAAAATAAATTAAATCAGAAAGGCTAGAAAATTTAGCATTTATGGATTGTAAATTTATACTTAAAATAGAAATGTTTTTAGAGTTATTAAATTTTTCACAAAATTGATCAGGAGAATAATATGAACTATCTAAGTCAATTTCTTTATAAATATCAAAATCTTCGTTGTCATCATATAACAATCTATGAAAATTGATGTTACTTAAATTGTCTGTTCCAAGCCTATGGAATGTTTCATTCATTTATATTAGATCTAATAGTAGGAGAGAATAATAATCCCACACACACACATAGGTGGTAAAGTATACAGGTAAATGAAGGGGGAAAGAGTAATCAAAAGGGAAAAGGGGCGGGAGAAGGAGGGAGGAAGGAAATAATATATACATGTGAGAAAAAAAAGGGTTGAATTTATCATTTACGGCTAAGAAATTTTAGAAGTTTAGGGTGTCCGACAATTTTTTAAAATAAGTGATAAGGTTAAGTTATTAAATCAGAGTTACTTTAATTGAAGAATGTAGAGGAATGAAATTGTTACATGAAAAAAAAGTAAAATTAAAAACTACATGAGGTAGAATTTTAAGATTAAAATGAAATTAATTCTTACTATGAATCAGCATTAAAACGAGAACGAGCAAGATCATTATCATTTGGCAATAAACCTGTAGTTTTCACAACTTCACCTTTAGGAGCTCCATTAATCACATCTTGCCAGCCCTGATTTTCATTTAGGGCATTGATGCTGGCAGCTCCAGGACCATCTGAGGACTTCTGACTCCCATGGGCTCCACGACCTTTCCCAGCAGGCTGACCACCACGTCCACCAGGCTGCCCCCCCCGTCCAGCAGGCTGCCCCCCACGTCCAGCAGGCTGCCCCCCACGTCCAACAGGCTGCCCCCACGTCCACCAGGCTGCCCCCCACGTCCACCAGGCTGCCCCCCACGTCCACCAATCTGACTGCCACGCCCTCCAGATTCTCTACCTTCTCTGCCTGGACCTTTTGATCTCAATTGGCGATTGTTAGAGGGAAGATCTGCTCGGCTTTTTCTACTAGCTGCTGGATCATGAAGTGCAGCTACAGCATTATCAACAACAGCTGATGGCTCAATCCTTATATCATCTACAAAAAATACCTCAGAGTGCTCAGCTTCAGTAGTGCCATCTCTAGAGGCTGCCTGTCCTTTGCTATCAGCCAGGGAGAACCTAATGTTACCATCAAAAGCCCAAGCAGCCTTGACTCTAGCGTCTTCTTTCAAAGCTAAGAGATACTTGTGATTTCTAGCAGTTAGGTCAGGATAGGCAGAGTAATATTTTACCCCCATAGTGGCCTCAGCAGCAGTTGAATTCGGCATATATTGCCTCTTATATCTAAGGAAAAGATTTCTCATGTACCTGGAAACAAATCTTATAATTATGGTTCTAGGTTGATTATTCTGTTTCCTACCAACAAAGTGACCATTTGATAGAAGGTCAAAGCATTTGGGAACGCAGTCAAGCTTTTTAGGACCCCATTTAGTGTTCACATCAAGGACTTCAGGCTTAGGGGTAAGCTTTCTCAACACAGGTTCTATGACAGCATTATAAGCTGTTGTCATACAAGCTTCATCAGCTCCAACTTTGTTGACTAGATCAGAAGGCACAGATAGCCCATGCACAGCGGTCTAAGGCCGGACATTTCGCCAAAAATCAACATTGGAATTCCTCAAAATTAATAATTTATTTTGAAAATATATACCCTATCTCATATGAAACCGAAGAGTTTTTGTCTTTTTAATTACTGGTTGATGAATTATGAGCTTTGAAACATGAAGGTTCAGGATTATTTTCACATCATGAATTTTGCCTTTTGAATTTTCACCATCTTTGGAAAAAATATTTTTTTTCAGTGTTACATTGATACAATGAAGTTTCTTAACCTATTTATATTCATAATATTACATGATATATTAGGAAACTGGGGTTTTAGATTTTTTAAAAACTTTTTTATCCATTTATAGTCGTTTTTTTAAAAAAAATTATGTCATTTCCTAAATATTTTTGCAAAAAATGTTGGCAATAATTTTCAGTTTTTAAAGTTTTTCACCAAAAACCGGGCCCCGCAACATACCAAACCATATATTATTCTAAATATACAGGTATAATGCCATAGTTTCATGTTTAGATTAGGTTGTTGCAGGGCCCGGTTTCTTTTAAAATTTAAACTTAAATTTTAGGGGCTAGACTCTAAAATTCAAATATAATAAAAACATTTTTTTACAATTTTTTTTTTCTCTGTTAATTTTAATTTCTGATGCAATTAAACTGCCCACAAAGAGCCTATTCTAGACTAAGAGACTTTCAGAGATTTAAAATGAATGTTTTAATTTTTAAGGGGGGGGGGGAGGTTTAATGCATCCTTTTCGTAATCCATGCGCAAATGGCACTTAAAATCGGAATTTCGTTATTAAACTTGGCATGAGTATTCCTTGGTAGGCCTATTTTCCATAAATCAAACAAAAAGGTGAAAAAGTGATGGCTAACGGCTGGTGGCTCAGCCGTATAGCCTTTTTTTGCCAATATCAGGGCAAATCCATTAGTTATTACGTAGGTAACAACTTCTTGAAACATAATTTGCTTTTATTCATGTTAAATGTTACCAATAACCATTTTAAAAATTTCTTGTACCAGCCGCTTAACGGCTAGAGAACCAGTTGAAAACGGCTGAGAGTGACCAAGAGTATGATGTGTAGATAGGGCTTGTGTCGTGTCTAGGGGTAGGTTTTCATGGGTGCTGAGCTTAAAAATACTCTCAAAAATAGTGGGGGCTAATTTATATGGCAGCTGGGTAATGGCTACTGCCCAGCTGTTAGCCATTTTACAAGACTATTCAATGATATTTTAACATCAAATGTTTAAGTATAGTCCCTATCCTAACCTAAAATAACCTAACAAAAGCCATCTTAAAAATACGACGAATAGCCCCTTAAGGTGCGTTGCCACGAAATGGACTATTCCCAAATATTTCAGTAGAATTAAACTTCTTCAATTAATTTTCGAATTCTAATTGATTTTATTGGATATATTAACAACAAAATTTTACAATTTCTAGATTTAGCTATTAAACAGCTGAAAACATTAGGTACTAGATTAAGTATTATTACTTATCTAAGAGAAAATAACTTCGTAAAAAAGGTGAAGAAACTTCAATTAGTTGTATCAAATGTATGTTGCACAAAGTTTGGTGACTGGGCATTTACCTTTATATAATCATTTCTACAGTAATGTTTATTAATGCTGCAAGGTTTTTAAACGTTTTATTGCTTAGAAACATCGAATTTAGGCTCTCAGCCACTTAAGAAAATAGTATGAAAATATGAAATTTTAGCGAAGTTTCAAAGTATTTTCTAGACCAGTTGGCTTTTGTTTTTCTTTTCTAAATGAATATACAAGTTGTATTGAGTAATAATAAGGCGCATGCTTTTTATTTTAAACGATTCTATCAACTACAAGCTGAGAAAATTGACTTTGAGTAGAGGTAGGTGAAATGTCCACCAAAATGCCAAAATAGACCACTGTGCCATGTATCCTGACTGCCCAATTTCTTGCATACTGTTCGTTGCTATTGCAATATAGCTCTAGCTTAGAAACATTAGGTGGAGCTTTTTTTTCACTATCTTTAGCTTGGCATATAAGTTCAATGAGTCTTTCTGCTGTCACATTATGCTCAGTGAGAATCTTTGATAGATTCTCAATATTTTTATCACTTTGAATTAGATAGGTATATGAATTCAATCTTATAAAACGTCTTATTCTTCCTGTCACATAACGGCAAATCATATTATTTTAAAATATAAGACAGGCGCTTAATACCAGGGATGTTAAGTGGTCAGACAATTGAAGATAAATTGAAGTATACTCCCACTGATGGGATGACGGGTATATTTTCTTCACATAAACCTTCTGTGGACCTATAAGAAGCTAACTTGTAAATGAGAACCATTTCGGTCCAGCGGATACTTTAATAGAGACAGATACACACACACACAGACATCCTGTTACTATTATAAGTGGATTACCTGTACTTTAGCAGGAGTGGGGGTTCCAATAAAAACTTGGGAAACAGGAGAACCTAAAATAAGTATAAATTTGAAATAACAGGAATAAAAGGGTTCTTACTTCATATAAAATACGGACGTCATTCCCAAATTTTGTAGTTTTTACTAGACTAAATACATTATATTTATTAATTTCCATAGAATAAAAGATGAATAAACTATTTTCTAGTTTAGGTTGGGATGGGAAGGGGGGGGGGTAATCTAGTAACACCCCCTCACTTAAGACTTCAGCTCTCAAAGACACATGTTCTCAAAGTCCTTTTTATAAATGTTAATAGTTCAATACTTCTTGGGTTAACTTCCTAAGAGTACGTTGAGAGATTTTCTCATACCCTGAAAAAATGTTTCTACCACCAGCCTCCCATTATGAATTTAACCCATCCTCTCCCATGACCATGGAGGAACGTATCGGCCTATATCAGAGGACTATATTAGCGCAGTATTAAGGTATAACCATTGAAGAAATAAATTAAAAATAATATTTGAGAGGCAGATAAAAATGTCGTCAATTCTTATAAGTGTTGCCCCCCAACGACATCTGAAAATAACGTGCAGGTATCGTGATTTTTTTCCGAATTAATTTCGTTGTTGGTATAAGCTAATATTACCTAACAACCTAAATTAGCGACAAAATTTCCCTGTCACAATGTCCATGTTTTCTACATCTATTCCTATAGGCTAAAGCACTAGTAAAATATAGGTTTTTTAGCCAAAAAGATGAATACTCTAGAAATTCGACCAGATATCATTTATTTATACCTATATAGAGAGCCCCACGTTTTTATTTAAATCATAAGTGCATGGCCTAAAGAATAAATTGCATTTGAACTTGAGTGTATTTTTTTCTTGAAAAAAAGCTGTAAAATTATGTTTTTAAACTATAAAATTCATTTTAAAAAATCCGCAAGTTGAAAAATTAAAAATCCGTGAAGCTTTTTAGTAATAAAATTAATTCTTAGTGTGATTGTTTCTTAAATGACAAACATGCCATAGTTTGCAATAGATCATTTAAAGTAATTGTGTTGCTTGTGAAAGAAAAGGCAAGAATTGCCAAGTTATTGAGAAAAATGAAACGTTGTTCGTTCTTGTAAATCTTGTGGAAATTAAGGAACTAACAGGTCTTTGTAATACTTGTAAAACATATTTATAAACATATTTTTAATTATGAATTATAAATTCAGTGATGTGTCTATTAAAAGCAAAACTTTTCTGAAAATAGTGTCAGTCCGTTCGTCCGTCCAGATAGTTTTTTTCCGTTAACTTGGGCATGTTTTGTCTTATTGATTTTAAACTTTGAATGGTGATTCCTGTAGTAGATAAGTATTTATGATTTAGAAAACGTGGCAAATGTATAATCGTTACAAGAATGTCCGTACTCAGTTTTCAACAAATTTACTCTAATTTTGTTTTGACATTTAGAACATATATTTTAATTCTATAAGTGTTAATGTTCGTTCGTCCTAGTGACATATTCCAGTATGAGAATCTGAATTGCTATAATAATCTTTTCAAAATCTTTAGGTATATACTTTGAAATTTATTTTAAATTTTGAATGCCATCATAGTTAATTAATGTATTTCTATACAAAAAAAAAACTAATTTTATTGTAGATTTAAAAGAACTTAATATAAAATAAATGAGTAAAACTTGTTGAAATGATGTTAGATCTATGGAAAATAGAGGGTTTTATTGTAAAATATGAAAAAAATTAGGCCATGCACTTATGATTTAAATAAAGACGTGGGGCTCTTTATATAGGCTTAAATAAATTATATCTGGTCGAATTTCCAGAGTATTCATCTTTTTGGCTAAAAAACCTATATTTTACTCGTGAAAGGTTAAGCCAATCTAGTCTAATGAAAAACAGCACAGTTTTTATTAATAACAAAGAAAATCTATTTGGCTTATGGCCTCATCTTGTTAGTCAATAATGTGTCACTCTTGTCGCATTTACCTCAGGAATCTAAAGGGATAAGACAAAAGCCGTTAAATTTATGTACATCTCCAATGAAGAAACACAACGTTTTAAGGGGTTTCAGTAGATTAAAATAAGTTGTTAAAACGTTGGAACACTCGACCAATCAAAATTCATTAGGATTCTCAAAGTTGTTAAGCCAACAAATAATAAAACAAATTTGGGGACTAGTGTAATAAATAGCCCATTTTCCCTTCTCTCTCTGATTTTTATCTGCTTATGTGTATACTCAAAAGTATGAAAATATGATTCATGATTATAGTAGCGAAGCTGCTCAATTAATTCAGTACGTCGCGTCGTTAATATTTAACTTAAGTAGATGTCTCTATCTTTTTTTCCAATTATGCATTAAAGTGATTAAATGAAATTTGATTCCATGGCATTTTTAAATTTAAGATATGTATCTTAAATGAATTTCATCGCAACGTATGCTACATTTTCCCATAAATATAAAGTATTGAGGCTTCTTATAGAAATAATTGTCCTTGTTATAAGGTTTATTCGATACAATAAAAGGTTTTGTAACATTCACATTTACATGACAAACCATTTAGGCATAACATAAAATAACAGTAGTTTCTATTATAAACAACTTATAGATTTTTTTTCAAATCAACTTAATAACACTGAGAAAACAAGGATGATAACATTCATACAAACGATTATAATGATTATACAGTATCTAACCTTTTTAAGTCGTAGCCAACTGTTCATAGAATTCATCACGCAGTTTAAATTCGATATGAATTCTAATATGCCTAACTAAACCATAAAAGTTATCCGTTACGGACATACGACGTACAGACCCAAATTATAGAAGGCTTAGCTGAAAAAATTAAAATTTCAAGCTTTTTTTCCAGTTTTTAATAAAGATTAAAAGAAATTCATATGAGCATAATTAAGAAGTTCGACACTAAATAATGATATTATATGATGCAGATGTAAATAAAAGTAATTTTTACAGTGCATAGAGGTGGTAAACAATACAAGAGTTACGCCATCACTTCCACAAAATAAAAATAAACAGTTTAGTAATATCAGAATTCGCAAGATTTAAAACATTTATATCAAACAGAGGGTATAGTCCCTTTCGTGGCAACGCTCCTAAAGGGGCGATTGTTCGTTTTTTTCACAGTAGCTTTTCTCCTATTTCTAGCCCCTGCTTGGGACTCTAACCCTGCGGGGCCAATTGCCTAACCCTGTGGGGCAATCACTTAACCCAATATAACCTAACCTAAAATAACCTAGGTATCAAAAATATTTTTAAAATACGACGAATTAACATTTTAACAACTAGAGGCTACGCCACTAAAGTCCTCTAAGGATACTTGAGGTGAGGGTGGGGGGGAGTCGGTCCAACCACCACTTATAAATTTGTCTCTATTACTATCAGAGTATGCCGTTGATGGTAAACCTATCTATTATGTAAGATTCCTTATTTTCAAATTGTTTTCATAAAAGTTTTATCTCGGCATAAATAAATAATTACTATTTTTATCACCATTTTGTATTCTTTTCTTTTTGTTTACGTTTTTCATCAATTTCTTTTATACTTTAAAAAATACTAGGTATTTTTTTTGAAAATACTAACATTGTACTTTTAAACATCCATCTGAATTTTAAAAAAGAATAGGATGTTGAACTTTTCCTTAAAGAAAATTATTGTATTGGTATTGTATTCTGTACATATGTCTTAAGTTAGTGTCATATTCTCATTTTCTCATATTCTCTTTAATTATATTTTTTTGGTTTGTCAAAATCATTAAAACTGAGCCAAAACTGACACTTAGCTACCCCCCCCCCCTCCCCAATTACAAAAATGGAAGTGACCTTCCACAAATAATGGTTTGTCTCCCAGGAGCACCATGTGTTTTTTTTTTTTTGGGGGGGGGGGGAGTGTCGAGACCCTCAAAATAATCCAAACACCATGAAAAATCCAGGTGATATATTCCCTGAAAATCACAACCCAATAAGTCCAGCTGTTAGCGAGGTCAGTTGATTTATTCTCCTACAGTAGCATTACGAACTGCCGGACCGACAGAATAACGAATGTACAGACATCAGACAAAATAATTTTTCCTACCTGAAGTTTTAGCACCATCTTGTTTCTCACCTATCCGTAATCTCTAAAAAAATACAAAAGATAAAAATTGAAATGCATATGCTTATAGTTTTAAGGCAATGCTGAGTTCGAGTCATGTCAATGCAACGTCATACTAAAGACGTTAAAGGGGGTCTGTAAGGCAACAGGTTTCATCCACTTCCCAGAAAAGTACTTCCATCAAATGGTTAATTAATTATCCGAAGGATTTTTGCTTGAATTTTCATCTAAAGACGACTAAATATCTTGTAACTAATAACAACCTTTTTTTTATGGTTTTCATGCATTACAATTTAGCAACATCTTTCAGACATAAAGAAAATTAAAAAGCATATAAGATGAAATTTATTTAATTCATTTGTTAGAAAAGAATCATCCTTTTAATGTTAAACTTATTAACAAATGTTATGAAAATAAGATTATCTATAGGATAAATTTTTGCTCAATCCTTGGACAAAGCCTTCATAATTCATGAATGCAAATATTTTGTCTTAAAGAGGGGAGATGGATGTATCACTATGAAACCTTAACCAACACAAAGTTACTCAGTCAACAAATGATACCTACAGCACAATGGGATTCATATCTAGATTCCCAATCAGAAACTTGGACCAATATATATTATTTTATCTGAAGCTAAAGATTTCGGAAACCACTGAGCCGATTGGGTTATTTTAAAGAAGCTTCACATAGGTCTTTGGCTGGATTTAGGAAATTTTATTGTTAGATTAAAGCACCTAGATGCAAGGAGCGCAGCTGCTAGTAAGAACACAAAGTAGGAACAATCCGGTCATATTATTTGTTTAAAAGTGTACACAATTATTGAGAAAGCGCATCTATTTTAGCATTCCATCCATATTTCATAATATGTAATTATTTTTTCATTATACAGTCTAACAAAGTCACAGTGAATTAAAAGTGGCACATCTGCCCTCCCCCTTATGTTGAAGCCTAATTGTTAATGAATTCTTGCGGACAAGTTTAATTAAAATTAAGAATTTCCAGTGACATCAAAGCCTTTTATCATTTAATCTTGATTAATATTTTACTTATTCTCTCCCTCTATTAACACTAGCACACACATAAAAACAAACAAACTCTCACACACTGCTTTGAACATATAGAAAACTTTAACATTATATAAACAAAAACAATAATTATTATCTTAGTAGACAAAAACCCGACTTAGGCTTTAAAAACAGTAAAATTAAGTAAGTACCTATCTAGCCAAAAGAAACCTAGCCTGAAGATAGCTTATGAGAACACGATAGGTCACTAGATATTATTTTAGTGCTTTTCTGAACCAAGTCTTACTTAATTGCCATGTATGTTGTATATGGCCTTGGCCACACGCAACGCGCCCTTTAAAACATCATTTGATTGCAAGACCTTTGTCTGAAAGTCTTATCTGTGCATGGTACTGAATTGCTCCTGTTTTGGGCAAAGGCATTCCCCTACTGTAATTATTATCATCGAGCACCTGACATATCAGCAGTAGGAACCACTATTAAGGTTTTTGGTTATGATGCTGAATTGGGTCCAGATTCGAACCGACAACGATCACGGGTTAAAATCCTGTGCTAAACTGCTAAGACAATTAGGTACTTTTGCAAAAAGCCTCCGCACCCTCCCCAACTTGTTTTTTTTTCTAAATTAAGTCATTAAAATAGGTATCTGTAAAATATAAGCTTTAACAATATAGTTTACTTTTTTTGTGTCAAAGGTTGGATAAATTAATCTTTTCCTGTCCCTAGAGTCCATTTCACCAATGCAATGTAACAAGGACTAATCCAATCGTGGCAAAACATTTCTTTGTGAAAAGTAAACAAAGCAGATTATGACATATTCTCTCTGTACCCAAAGATCCATGAGTTTTGGAATCATGGTGTCAAAAAGACGCAAAAGTTGTAACCCCATAGAAAATAAAAGCCTCTCCTCAAAAGGAATTTATCACCTTAAAATGGGTCAAATGTATTTTCCGAGTCGACATCTCACCCTTTTAAATCATTTTTTTTTTTTGGGGGGGGGGGTGTTTTAATCTAGAGCGATTTCTAATGGAAGGATGGAGAATCGAGATATCCCTCTTCCCCAAATTAGATAGAAACCTTTACAGAACATAAAGAAGCCCTCCAACCCCTCCCCCTCAAAAAGCCCCTAGAGTCCTAGATTGTAGTAGCCTATAGAATACATTTGAAAAAGCTACGCTACTAAAATTAAAACTTACCTCGAGCATTCTATTGAGAAGTATATTTGAAGGAAGAGCTTGGATATCACCAGGTACAGGTTGTCTGCATTCAGGACAGTGCAGGTACCCATGCTTACCATAAATGTCCTAAAATAGTTGCTTTATACCCAGCTTATACCAACAACGAAATTAATTGGAAAAAAAATCACGAAAACTTTACGTTAGTTTCAGCTGTCGTTGGGGGGGGGGGGGCACTTAATACATTGACGATCTTTTTATCTGCCCCCCCCCCCAAAAAAAAAAATATTAATTTAAATTTATTTCTTTTATTCCTCCAATTAAATTCTAGTTGTGCTTCTAAAAGAAAGATAGCTAAAAATTGACTGGATGGTCATTTTGTACATTTTGAAGACCATACTTATCATATGTGTCTTAAATCATAAAGATGTATTTTGTAAAATGACTAAAGATGCTGCAATGTTTTACTTTATTTTTATTAAAGATTGATATAGATAAAATCTCTCGTAAAATGCCAAATTTAGCGAATAGAGTTAATCCATTAGGGACATATGGACCGATAGATATGTAATCATGATATCTTTTAAAAATAATTCAGTACCTGTAAGCACTTTGTACAGAAAGTATGTTGACAAGGTAAAACCTAAAATATTAATATCTGATAGAAATTGAATATTTACTATTGAGGCAATGTTTCCACAACTAACAAAATACTAAAAGTAAAAAATGATGCTTTGATATATCTTTCAAACATTTACTTAACATTATGATATTATGATTTACTTACACTGTAAAAAAATATATTTTGAGGAAGTTATCTGTTCACACAAATTAGTTACGTCGAGGCAATTCTTACGTTCTTACTGTTAATGACATTTTGACATCTTTCCTTATGACGCTATTTTAGTCAAGATTGATCTAATAGCCCTCAGACAACTAGCTGGAATTGTTTTACCTTATTTTGTAGGCTCAGGGTGTCCAGACAAACTGAACACTCTAGCACATCCTCCAGACTAAGTTGTTCCATCCTGCAGTCCTGCAGATCCTAATCTGCAACATATCTAGTATCTATCTATCTGAAATTTTGTAAATGCAATACAACTGTTTAAGTACAGGGTTTGGCTAAATTGTTTGTTAAGCTTTACAGAAATGAATTCATTGTTTAAAATCATACTCATAACTTCCTAAAAAAAAGTTAATTTTTATAAAGATTACATAAAAATATGTTAAACATATAATATAAAAAATTTCCAGGAAAATAAAAATGTTCTAAACTTCTTTAAAAAATCTCCCAAAATAAAAAAAAGCTAAAAAAAAAATAAATTGAGAAATCCATGTTTTTTTAGGATTTTGTTGAAAACAATTAAACTTAAAAATAATGCTTTGCATATGGTTTTAAATATTAAAGGAACAATTGAATTCTATCATATGAAGCAATAGAGCAAATCATAACATTAACGTGGAACAGAACATTAATAGAGAAATATAACTTTAAGGGGGGGGGGGGGGGGGAAGTTCTGACACATTTGCGTAAACCTGGTGTATAGGCTTTATCTTTGGACTGAGAGGATAGGTTATTAGGGATAAAATCATTCTTATATGATGAATTTCCCCCAGATTTGAGATTTTTTGGATAGGCCTCCAGGTTCCGGAGCAACAGGCATCTAGGTGGTCTCTGTACAGGTAAAAATTAAAAATAAGATTTTTTTTGATGTGTTAGAGGTTACCTTATAAAACAAAATATGCTTCTTTTTGATTGTTATTCATATATATTTGAAGAAAAAACATACATATTTTGTCTCATAAGCTGACATCTAACTCTTATATTTTCATTTTTACCTGTACAGAGACCACCTGGAGGCCTGGAGCTCCGGAACCTGGAGGCCAATCCAAAAAATCTTAAATCTGGGGGAAATTCATCATATAAGAATGATTTTATTCCTAATAACCTATCCTCTCAGTCCAAAGATAAAGCCTATACACCATGTTTACGCAAATGTGCCAGAACTCCCCCCCCCCCCTTATTATAAACTTTGGTCTTGGTTACATGACATTCACAAACAATAGAGGATTCAAAAAGAAATTAATGAAAAAAAGGAACTTATTAAGAAAGAGATTTAGAAAGTTTCAATCCTTAATTCAAAGAGGTTGAATCTTAAGCGTAATTACGTTCGGTGTTTGGTTGTAGTCAAATACTCTTATTAGGTCAAAGTGTTCTTAATTAGAACCAAGTGTATAAATATGAAAAGGTCCACAATTAAGAACAGTCTGGACTTAAGAAGATCATTTAACTACAACCCAACACCCAACTTTACGGAATTACGCTATAAAATGACCTTCTTTGAAATAATATGCTTCAAAAAGAAAAGCCTATACTATTTTAAATATGTTTTTTTATGATAAAAAAAATCAAACTTCTTTCATAAAGAGTTCTTTTTTTAAAGAAAAATATATATGTCATTTCTACAATGAGTGATTAAAATAGTTCTTTCAATTTCTTCCTTTGAAAGTGTCTAATTGAAATTTTTGTATAACTTAATTGAAAAGATATATAAAATCCTTTGTTGCTTTGTTAAATATGAATATTGGAATTGCGACTAAGAAATCTTTATATAATAATATTTAGACTTATATCAATCAAATAATGGTTTAAAATTATCACAGAAATAAATAAAAATGCAAATTTTCAATAAATTGTAATTTGATTACATTTTAGAACAGTATGTGCTACATTTAACATAAATTTAATTAGGTTTAGGCACAAAACATTAGTGATAACAACAGAAAATAATTCTATAAAATTTTAAATCTTTAATATAATAAACTTTATGTGTTAAATCTATATTAAAACCACCAGACAATTTAAATTTTGTCTTTATCTAATTATGAAATTTGTTAATAAAGCTAATATAATATTGTGTTTAAAAAAAGGCTTTGAAAAGTGATTTAGAAAGATAAAAGGGACTATGCAAGAATTTGAGCAAAGTGATCTAAGCACCTTTCAGCAATCGAACAAAAAATAGTTAGGTTCTAATGCGTTTTTTAAAAGAAAATTCAAATGTTAGTTTTGTCGAGTTAATATCAAATGTTTTGTTTAGTACAAAATATCATTAGGTATATGCTTTAAAAGGAAAAAAGATATGATAATTTAGTCAAAACTGTTTTTTTCTGTTTTAAAACCATTGTAGAACTTTCTGATTTTCATTTTTGTTTCAACAACGACAACAAACAAGTTTTTGACGTCACTGCTGGAATGTGGTTAGATCACCTGCTCTCATTCGTACATATTATCCATTATAAAAAATTAGAGTATTTCATCACATGAGTAAATAATTTTATTTTTAATTCGACAAAAATAAAAAATGCATTGGACAGAAATATGAGATTTTTATACTTGTATGAAAGTTATTTTTAACTTTCTGATTGGTCCATCAGGTTAAGAAAAGCAAAGGTTAGAAAGAAGTATGCTAGGTTATGTCAAGGATTTGAAATATGAAAATGAGGTTAATCTAATTTTGACAGATTTTATTTTTTCCTTTATCCATTTTTATTATGCATTGCCTAAATTGTTTTCGGCTCTTTTTAAAAAAAGAAGTATATGGAGTGGACCACTATAAGATGAATAAAGCTTTCCTCAATTAAAGCTGCAAATAATATATTTGGAGAAAAGTTGATTAATCTTTCACAGGAACCTTACTTTTCTGGTTTTCTTTCAAGGGAAGGGACATGGAACTGTAAATTACACTGGTACCCAACGTTTTTAAATGTGACTTCTTATTTGATTAAACTTTGATTATTTGATACTAAACTTTAGTATAAAAATTTTTCTTCTAATAATTTAAATTTACAGAAAGGATTATTTTGTTAATCGCAATTGGGTTTTACATTGATTCATCGTCCACTGTCTCATTCCTTGAGAACCCTGGGTTTTCTTGTAAACTTTACCCCAGTTGACTAGATGACAACGGCCCCTGCTTCTGATCTACTCTCTGGCAAGGAAGTGCTCTCCCTCCATTCATTTGTCAGGGGGTCAAAACATTCTACAGCGGATATTGTTATCCTAAACAGATAAGAATCATTATTATCCTTAAACTAAACTTAAACAGTAACAGAATGTTTGTGTGTTTGTACCGAAGGATCTCGCTAACCGCTGAACCGATCGGGTTCTCCTTAACAGGGTAGATTCTCATTGGTCCCAGGAAGGTTTATAACTATTTTGGGGGAGGGTACCTCCACCCTTCCCAAGAGAAATAAAAAAAATCGAAATTTTTTTAATATTCAGGAGACTTCAACGTAACATAAAGAGGTATCGTAAAATAAAGAATTATCGTAGAGACTTTAACAAACAAAAACATTTAAAGTGCAACTAGAGGCCTCTAGGGGCGTAGCCGCTAGTAGAATAAATGCCTCTGTCATACAAAGTTCCTTGTTGGGCGCTAAAACTCCCCACCATCTTATTTTTAAGAATAAGGTGAGGGTAGTTTTTTTATTTCTTCATTACTTTAGGTCATGTTAGATTATGATATAATATTTGGTACTGTAAAGCCCCCCCCCCCCCCGCCCCCTCCCCCAAGGATTATTCGTAGGAAACTAAACTAACCCCCGCTTAATTTTAATTTATTGAACAATAAGAGGGGGAGGGAGGATATCGGTACTCAACAAGCACTTTATGTGAAAGCACAGAAAATCTTTAGCATTACATGGCTGTCTGTTTGTTTAAACTTTAAAGTTTGCAGACATTTGTCGGTTGAAACAAATCTTAATCAAATTAAAGAAGGGGTGTATTATCAATTCGCCCCATCTCCCACTCCCCGCTTGAAGAAAAAAATTCAAATTTAGGATATATATACATATATTTACACCGTATGAATTTGGGAACGAAATAGAGAAGGGTGGGGGGTAAAATTTCACTTTGCTTGGAAAACATACACCCTTCAATAAAAGTTAAACCATGCTGGCAAAAAAGTTACCGAAAAAAGAATGTATGTATAAGAAGGGGGAGATAAAATAAATGTTTGAATTACATCATTCAAGTTCAAATGAAGAACCAATGCATAAATCTTTGTGGTATTTCTTTATTCAGGTTCTATTATAGACTATAATTATTTCTGTTCCAATAAAATTTATGGTATTAATATACGCAACAGATTACCTATTGAAATCATTCTAAGAATTAAATATAGAAATCTATTATTAAAATTTTTAATAATCTGTACGAAGGCGGGGGTGGGCGGATTTACATCTTAAAATTAAATATAAGGAATTTTTTATCTAAGTGATTCTAACCCAATTTTGTGAAAGATTATAAAAAATTACAGGAGATGGCGATTTATCCCCCCCCCCCCTCCCTTATTTGTATTTCACTGCTGCATGTAATTAAAGTAAGGCTAAAAATAATATCATGGAAATTATATATTAAAAGTAAAACAATAGAAGGGGAAAGGGTTGATTAACTGTTTGTTCACGGGTGTGGACCCTGTGCCGACTTTCAATTAGGTCTTTGAATATTAGCCAATAGCGTCGGAAATATCAACACAGCAAAGTCGATACAAAAAAGCAGAAAACAATTTTGCTAGTGGTCTAAAAAGGTCCCAAACACTTGGACAAGTTAGTTGTCTGGGTTATACGTCTACATATTATACTTATATATTTATTATTTATTAAATTGTTCTATGTAAAACAAAATTTAGAACTGTTAATATTAAGTATATAATTGGTTTTTTTTAAAATTAATTGTATTGCAACAAAACGAATGTTATATAGAATAATAAGTGTACAAATTTTTTTTACAAAAGCTAGGTATTTAATTTCTTATTCAAAATCAGAAGTTCTTTCTGTGTGTGGTGATGAGTTGCGCCTGTTTTGGGCCAAGGAATTCCTCCTACTCTAATTATTTAGGTCACGCACCTGACATAGCACCATTTTTAACGTATTTAGTTATGACGCGGCGTTGGGTCGAGATTCGAAACTATCACCTTCCTGACAACGAGCGGATGCGCCAATTGTTAAGCCACAGTCACGGGATAATAATTTTTACCTTGCTCTATAGAAGTTGACTTCACTGATTTGATCTCCACCAACTGCGTATATTTTGCCGTTACTTGCAGTCACTGCTGGCGAAGCCCTTCAAAATATCAAAGAGTGTAATTTTTTCGCGTATTTTCCCTCAAGTTGTGTGGTAGCGTTTAGTCAAATGCGCTTATTAGGTCAAACTTTTATTAATTTTAACCAAACGTATATTATAGATGAAATGTTAATAATTAAGAACAATTTGACCTAATAAGCGCATTTCAATAAACGGTAATCCACAATTTTACGAAAAGTACGCGAAAAATAACCCTCTTTGTCTTTAGTAAGAAATGACAATCCGAAAGCGAATTTGTTTTGTATCAATCCATAAACACAGTTCCTTTAATTTAACCAAGGTATGAAAATTATTATTTTATCATAAGTTTATAATCAAAGCCTTGATCGTCAAACGGCGTAAGACGTGAAACTTGTTTAAGCTTTTCAGCTGATAATTTTGGTTTATTGTTCATCATTCACGTCCATTTTTTTATCCTTTAATCAAATTGTCTTTATTAAGGAACCAGGAATGACAATCCGAATACGAATTTGTTTTGGATTAATCCATGTTTCTAAAGGGATAAGACAATGACCGATAAATTGATGTACATCCCCAATGATAATGGACATTACGTATTCTCTTTATTAAAATTAGTGGTTGAAACGTTTGGACTCTCAACTTAGTGAACCAACCATCAAATTCAATAAAAATCCCTATTACTTTTTATAAAGCTTGATTGGTTGGTTCAAATTAGCAGTGTTCATGTTTTTCAACCAATAGTTCTAATTTACTTCGGGGTAATTAAAATGTTCATCATTGGGGTTGTACCTCAATTTATTGTCCATTTTCTTATCACTGAAGATCCCAGGAAAGTATGGATTACCTTGGATGATGCATTGGTGGAATATCTTCCCATTTATCTGTAAGAAAACTATATCTTTCTCCAGACTAAAATTAAAATAATCCTATTATATACCAAAAGAAGGAAGGTTTTTTTTGTCTGTAGCTCAATATTTCGAAAAACTACTGTACCGATTGAGTTCTCTATTCAAGGAAAGCTTCACATTATTAGTATTAGTTTTCATGAAAATTTATCTTGAGATGTTGGAGGTATCCTCCTCCAAAACAGTTTTAAACTTTCTTTGGACCTAAAAGAAGCTTCACTGTAAAGGAAAACAATATCGATCAAGCGGTTACTAAGACCTTAAGCTACAGACAGATTAAACAAATTATTACTAATGATGAACGACGTTTGTGTTAAATGCTATTATTATATCAAAGTGGCGTTAATCCTAAGCTTTTTCTTGTAAGTATACAATATTAAGATTGCTTTTTTATTTTATGACGATTGGATATAAAGCTTATTTTGTACAAAAAAAAAACAACACGTCATTTATAAATCCATATTACGAATAAAATAAATATTCATTATTATCTATTGCCGTACAAAATATATAAAATCAAAATAAAAGTATTAAAATAAGTAATACGTCTTCATTTTTATTTTTATAAATATAATATAGACAGAAAGCTTAAAATAAAGTCCGTGTTCTTATGGTCAAATAAGAAGAGATGGGATAGGACAATGTATCTCAATTTTTACTTTGGTTGTCTTGAATTTTAAGGGGTAGAGCAAACGGAATTTTATTATTTTGAGTGATTTTCAGCTTTTAGATGATAGTTCCTGGTTTATCATTTTATCAGAACAAATAATTTTAAGAGGGGGGGGGGGGGGATAAGTTTGTACATTTATAGGAAATAAAAATTCAGTATCAAATTTTGCCCTGGCCGTTTGGGCCTGTTTTTATAAATATCAACCTAATTCTTTATGTAAGCTCTCTTATATGATTGGATCTACCTGTAAAATTTTTAAAATTGAATTTTGGGACTTTCCCTCTAGGGGATAGTGGGGCAAAAGACCCCCCCCCCCCCAAACACAAAAATTTCCAGTTGAGAGCTTAATTTTTAAGATATCGAGCTGATTTTTTAAATGGAAGCTTTAATTGCATAAATGAGTTGATTAGCCATCCCATATTTCATTTTTGCACTTTACTTCTAGGGGCTTGTAAGCTCAAAACTTATAAATATTGTATTTGGGGGGGGGGGGGGGTTTCCCCAAAAGCCCCTTTAAGTAAAGTGCAAAAATGAAATAAGGGTTGGCTAATCAACTCATCTATGTAATAATAGGTTCCATTTAAAAAATCAGCTCGATATCTTAAAAAATAAGCTCATAACTTAAAATTTTAGTGTTTGGGAGGGTCTTTTGCCCCACTATCCCCTAGACTGAAAGTCCCAAAATTTAATTTTTAAAAACTTACAGGTAGATCCAATCATATAAGAGAGCTTACAAAAAGAATTAGGTTGATAACTATAAAAACAAGCCCAAACGGCCAGGGCAAAATTTGATACTGAATTTTCATTTCCTATAACTGTACAAACTCCCCCCCCCCCCTTATTTAAAAGAAACATTAGCAGACGATAAAGTATAAAACTTTGTTAAATATATACAAACGCATTGTAATTCTAATAAATCCTTAAATATAATTATTTTTTTTTACCTGTAATACTTCATTGTGTCTGTTAGTGCCTCCCAGAACATACAGATGATCATCTAGCACTACACAGCCCATCTGGGACCGGGGCACCAGCATCGAGGCCAAGGTACGCCACTCTCCGGTCACAGGATTGTAGGATACTAACTCCTACAACAAGAACACGTGTCTTGCACAGCAATTATAAGCTAACATAAAGATTATACAATAATAGTGAGGATTGTGTAGGAAAGAAAAACAGGATATTTTTTAAAAAATCAAGTAGTTAAGAAAGGGAGAGGTAGGTTGTGCTAAAAAGGTGTGAGTTTTAAGACTTTAAAATAGGAGTAGAACACTTAAATTTTGTATGACAGTTGCTCTAATATAGTACAATAAAGTACATTATACCCCATTAAAGCAACTGCCAAGCCAAATTTTAAAGTTCTACTTCTATCTTAAATTCTTAAAACTCACACATTTACGGAATTTTAGCACAACCTACCTTCCCCTTTTTAAAAAAATGATAATAAATTACTTCAAATATTGTTTTAGAAAACTAATTTTCAAATGTAAAATATGTTTCATAATTCTTAATTCCCAATAGGAATTAAACTGTTGTCACACGCGTCATAGTTGTTGAATTTTAAATTGTTCCTCAATCATTAAGAAATTAATTTCTCTATAGTTAACATGGAAAAAGGGATGGTACAATGAATCTAAAAGGCATAAAATTGTTAAATAATTTCCTTTTTTTCTTATGAAACTGTTTCTTTTCTTGTTTTTCTTTTTTTGATAATATTTGCCCCTGCCAAAGTCTTGACTTTTTATGAATAAATCTATTTCTTAAGAGTAAGACCATTAAGCCATAAATCTTAAATTAAATCTATTGTCCAATGTCCAATCGCTTTTATCCTTGAGCTATACGCATTGGCAACCATTTCATATTTGCTATAAGAATTAATATTTTAACATTAATTCCTATTATTAATTTATAAATACAAGGGGGGGGGGGGGAAGTTCTGACACATTTGCGTAAACGGTGAGTATAGGCTTTATCTTTGAACTGAGAGGATAGGTTATTAGGGATAAAATCATTCTTATATGATGAATTTCCCCCAGATTTAAGATTTTTTGGATAGGCCTCCAGGTTCCGGAGCTCCAGGCCTCCAGGTGGTCTCTGTACAGGTAAAAATGAAAAAAAAAATTTTTTTTTTAAAGTTAAAAATCAACTTATAAAACAAAATATGCATATTTTTTCTTCAAATATGTGAATAATATTAAAAAAGATGCATATTTTATTTTATAAGTTGACCTGTAACTTAAAAAAAAAAAATTTTTTTTTTCATTTTTACCTGTACAGAGGCCTATCCAAAAAATCTTAAATCTGGGGGAAATTCATCATATAAGAATGATTTTATCCCTAATAACCTATCCTCTCAGTCCAAAGATAAAGCCTATACTCACCGTTTACGCAAATGTGTCAGAACTTCCCCCCCCCCCTTAAAAAATCAGGACATCAAATAACTTCTAAGTTAAGATATAAATGTTGCCGACCTAACATTGAACGATTGAAAATGTTAAAGTAAAGCTTGACAAAGGTTCTTGGATGGATTAAGGCTTATTTATTTTAAACTTAATATTTGGGATGGTTTTTGGCTATTTACCTACCCCCTCGCTACTACTAGATGTTAAGAGAACAGCCGCAAGTGTGATTTAAAGTTAATACCTGCATATGTCTTCTACTATGAGTACAGCCTCCAACAATATAGATTAGACCTTGGTAGGTTACTATACCCATACTAAATCTGGCATCCTAGAAATTAAATATGGAGTAATTAGATCAATAATTTTAGTTTAAAATAGAAATATAGTTTAAGATCAAAATTTACAAAAGGGAGGCATTTTTTCGCATATTTTTCATAAAATTGTGTGTGACGGTTAAGTCAATTGCTCTTATTAAGTCAAACTGTTCTTAATTATGACCAAATTTATGCTCAGCATTTTGTCATGAATAAGAACTGTTTGACTTAATAAGAGCATTGTATCTTGAATGATTTAGTAATATCCATGGATTTTAAGAGATTAGACAAAGTTACTTCATAGGTAGATTAAAAATTATTGGCTAAAATGTTAGAAAGGCTGAGCACTTAAATGACAAATGGTACGTTGCAAAATATCATTTGGCAGGAGAAATTATATTCCAGTATGCCTTCTAAACCGATTAATAACCGCTGGAATAGAACCGGTTTTCAGCCATACTGAAAAATCATGTATAGCATCGTTTTAGAGACAATTGAATTTTCTACTAATATCAAAATAAAAATCATAAAATTAATAATACCAGTTTTGGTAGAACATGCCTTATAATATTATATTTTTTTAAATTTTAAAGCCGCGGAAAGCTGTCTATAAAATGATACGATAAATAACTATACCTGCATTTTCCCCTGCATTCTCCACTCGTTAAGGCCAGGATCATACATCTCAATACTGCCGCCAATATCCTCCCCCACCCACCCACCAAAAGCGTATAGAAATCCGTCAACCGCGCACAGGCCAAACTCGCAGCGAGGCACCATCATAGGAGCTATAGGGCTCCAGGAGTCCTCTGCTGGCTCATATACCTGGATTAATATGTAAGTATAGTATAGTTTGATAGATATTGGTAGGTAATATTATTGTTATTGGATCCAAATATGATTAGGTACAAAAAAACTTCATTTTTAAGATCCCTCCTTATTTTGTAAGGCATAAAAAATGGCTGCAAACAGCAGAGAGTGAATCTTTTCAGTTTTTTCAGGTTAGGTGCGACAGATTGAATATTTACCTTTATGAAGAATATATGTGTATTTTACTACTATAACTACCATTTCCCACTTAAAACTAAATTTTAGAAATTTAGTATGATTGTAACAGATTTAAATCTTCTTACCTCTCCATTAGCTAGAATTCTACTGTCAACTTCACCACCACAAACAAAGATCCGTCCAGAAATAATGGCAATTCCTGGCAAGATTCGTCCTATCTCCATGGAGGCCACCCTGAACAAAAAAAAAATGTTAAAATTTGTACATAAAGCTGAGCGGCATTAAAGGATAGACTGATTTTTTTCACAAAGGGAACTTTAAAGTACCTTCCAGAGTTAAGACTTCAAGAGAATAGTGTATTAAAGAATAAGTTTAAGTTGTCTTCATTGGTTGGGATTTAAATACTTTAAAGGTCTGACTCCATGTTTTATTATAAAAATTATGTTTCTAAGATCAGGGTTTATAAAAAAAAACAATTTAAAAGAAAAGAACAAACCAGTTTGTTTTTTGTTTTAAACAGGTTTTTTTTTTAAAATAAAAAAACATGTTTTTTTTGTGTTTTTTTTAATAATGTCCAAATTATAATATTCTAATTTAGTATTAAGTTAATTATCTGAATAATTTATAAATTTGTATGTCTCTATTTCACTGTGTCTACTGTTGTATGCTATTAGATATAATCACCAAAGTACAAGATTTAAACTATTAAAAGAATTTTATATCAGGTATTTAGGTTTTTGACGCTTATTTACTGTATTATTTACATTATAAAAAGATATAACTGGAAAGATAGGCCTTTGTTTAAATATTTTTTTAAATATTTTTTAAGCTTGTTTTTTTTTGTTTAAACCAAGAGGTTTTTTAATGACAAACCTGCCCAAGATGTATTATTCGGGTATAAGGCATTTAGTCATTCAAGTATAATATCTAGTTTGTAAACCTATCTTCATGTTCTTAGTTTATGATATTTAAATTAACTAATAACAGACTAGCATAGGTATATCCTATTATATAAAGTAGTAAGATTTTATTTCACTTTGTCTATAGCGAAGGATCGCGTTAACCGCTGAACCAAAATGGTCCTCCTTTTCAGTTAAGCTTTTTATAGGTCATGGGATGGTTTTAAGCTAATTTGTCTTTATAAAAAAAAGTCTGGGTATGATTTTAGGCTATTTTTCCACAAATTCCTTCTAAAATAGAGCCCCTAGATGCTAGGGGTGTAGCCTCTAGTATAAATTAATTTAACAGTAGTATCGCTACTAACACAATAAGATTACCTAGTCCACTCTTCTGTAAATGTATCAAAGCATTCAACAGTTTGATAAGTACATTCACTGCGGGTCCAGGCACTTCCTAACTCTCTTCTTGATCCTAGATAGATAGATAAGATAGTTTAATAAGTACATTCACTGCAGGTCCAGGCACTTCCTAACTCTCTTCTTGATCCTAGATAGATAGATAGGCAGATAAGTACATTCACTGCAGGTCCAGGCACTTCCTAACTCTCTTCTACATCCTACATAGATAATTAGATAGGCAGGTAGATAGTTTGAAAAGTACATGAACAACGGGTCCAGGCACTTCCTAACTCTCTTCTTGATCCTAGATAGATAGATAGATAGTTTGATACGTTAAGTACATTCACTGCGGGTCCAGGCACTTCCTAACTCTCTTCTTGATCCTAGATAGATAGATAGATAGTTTGATACGTTAAGTACATTCACTGCGGGTCCAGGCACTTCCTAACTCTCTTCTAGATCCTAGATAGATAGTTAGAAAGATAGATAGACACTGGACAGATAGATAGTTTGATAAATGATAAGTACATTCACTTCGGGTCAAGGCACTTCCTAACTCCTTTCTAGATCTTCTAGATCCTAGATAGATAGATAGATAGATAGATGGTAGATAAATAGATAAACAGAAAATTCAAAAATCACAACTAACGTTTAATCTTAGTTTAATTTTATATAAATGATAATCAAAACTATAGATAAAGAATGAAATCATAAAATTTCTTTATTATTAGAAAGAATTAGGTATACCGTATAGGTAATTATTTTATGAAAACATAGAAATTATACCTAATAATTTTCCTAAAGACCCCAACTAGATTTTTTTTTCTTTTTATTTTGATATTTTTGAAACATTTCGAAAAAATTTATTCTTTGGTCATAGGAGAATTTAAAAATTTTTTTTTATTATATAGCAGCCAAATAAACCTTACTTTCCTTAAAAGAAATCATTTCTCCATCCGTGCAATTTACAAAAGGACGGAGAAAACTATATAGAATAGATACTTATTGTTAAAGGGAATCAGAAAAAAAATCTAACATATTGATCCCCCTCTTAAAAGTTATGGAGTGGCACTAGATTTTAAAAATTTAAGGACTTATCTTATAAGAGTTAAATTCCTGGAGGAACTCCCACTTACACTTACATAAACATAACATTTAGTAATTACAAATTAAATCATAATAGGATAGGGGAGGAAGGGGACATTGGACTGTTTATTACACAAGTACCAAAAATTTTTATAACGTTTTCTTATTTGTTGGCTTAACAACTTTGGTGATTTTTACTGAATTTGATTGTTTTGTTTATTTAGTTAAGTTTTCAAACGTTTTAACCATTAATTTCAATTTACAGAAGGGGTAATTTTGTGAGGTATCATTGGAGATCTACATAAATTTTTCGGCCATTGTCATATCCCCTTAGATTCCTGAGTAATTACACATTAAACTAATAGGTATTTGTATGTGTCATAATTTCAGTTTCGACTTAACAAATTAATTTACCAATTATGACATTGTACAGTTAGAACATTAAGACAAAGACAAATCGATAAGCCATTTGTCTCCCCTAGGTGTTACTATAAAATTAATATAAGTTTTTTAAATAAAACCCACCCAATTATATGTAGATATTTAGATAGTAAGACAAGTTATACCTAATAAAATGGAAGATATAACAAGGATGACCACATCAATTTGTAAGGAAACCAACCCCCCCACAAAAAAAAATTTATTTGACAAGCGGATAAAGTGATTTATAAAGCAAATGTTCAGTTTTCATAACAAAGAAAAGAGAGATAATATGCAAAAACTCAAAGAAAATTCTAAATCCTTTATTTTTAATAAGGTTTATATCTTTGTATTCATGATCGTCAGACAGGCGGACAAAACAATGTTATTGCATTATGGACTGACTGACTGACGGACAAAGTGAGTTATAGAGTAGCTTCGCTTCTAAAAATAACTTAAACTTACCTCCAATAACATAGATATTCTTTTTAGCACACTGTCTGGGTTTCACATACAGAGATACTAAACTTCCTACACACACAACAAACATTTTATTCGTCATTTTAATATTTAATATACTTGAGATATTCAACTTCCCTAGAAAATAGCTTAAAACCACTACAGAAATTTATGGATTATTCTTTTAGAATCAAAGTTACTGAGATCTTAAGTATCAGATGGACAGATAGACATCGCAATACGTTGTATTATAGACGATACCTAAGTATAATTTTGCTGAAATGGAGAACCTAATCGGTTCTGTAGTATTGAAATCTTAAGCTACTGACAAAAAAAACTTACTACTTATTAATATGTAAATACTCTTTTATTTCATATTTGCGTATTGCCATTATATTTTAACAATTTCTTCAACCATATTACTCAATAATTCAAAGTATGAATTTCATTGATGTGTCTTTATTTTAATTTAAAAAAGGATTATCTTAGTAAAAATGCCTTTCTTTAAATATGAGATTAGGGAGGGACAATCTTGACAAAAAAGCGACTCCGGCGACTCATCGCTTGCTAGCCAAATTTGTTTTTTTTTTAAATCTACCTCAGGTAAATTTTAGACATTCCACAATGAAATGTGAAGTTTTGGACCTCACATCCCCCCCCCCCCTACAACAAAAAAATTGTATTCCTCCCCAACCACCAGAACATTTTTCCTTCCCATTTAATTAACATCAATTTATCGTCTATTCTCTTATCTCTTTAGATCCCTGTATTCACAATGGTGCTAAACCGAATTGCAACATCAATCGAATTCTTTCTTTTCAACATTAAATAAAATTTATAAAAGTGCTTCTTTTCTAAATCTAATCAGTGAAACCCAAATAACTCAAAAAAAAAAAAAAGATGTTAGAGCAAAAACATCATTACTGTTATTGAATAAGAAAATATTGGAATACATTAAAACTTGGGTATCAATATAAACCTGATTTACATTAAATTGCAAATTGTACCTACATAATTGAACATTATCTTATTGGAAAAACTGGGAAAGGTAAGAAGAAAAACAATACATTTTATCTAATTAGTGATCTTTATACTTTATTACTTATCCTTAGGTACTTACTTATGTAAAAAATATCGCGGTTTTTTTTATAAAATGTATCTCTATTCCTAAATTAGATAACATGTTCCTTTGATCTATGCAGCATGGTAAAGCTATTGTATCAGTGATCTGAAAGGATAAGACAATGGCCGATAAATTTATGTACATCTTCAATGTGAATGATGATACAAAAAAATACCCCTTCTGTAGATTACAAGTAGTGGTTAAAACGTTTAAACACTCACTTAATTAATCAACCTATCAAAATAAGCTAACGAATAAGAAACCTTTATCATAAAACTTTGGGGACTAGTGTAATAAACAGCACAATGTCACCTCCAATCTCCATCCCTGTATTTTATTCATCATATAGAAAATTTGTGAAAGCATTTGTGGAAAAAATAATAATAGATTTCTAGTTAAAAATCTAAGGGGGGGGTTTTTAATGCAACCATCTCGTAATCAGTGAGCAAATGGCACTTAGAATTTGAATTTCGAGCTGAAATTTTGCATGGGTAATCCTTGGTAGGTCTATTTTCCCTAAATCGAACAAAAAGTTGGAAAAGTAACGGCTGGCGGCTGCAGCTCAGCCGTTTAGCCGTTTTTTGCCTATTTTTAGGGTAAATTCATCATTATTTACGTAGAAATCAACTTTTTAAAACACAGTTTTGGTTTAATTCATATTAAATGATAGCAATAACCACTTTTTAAATTTCTAGTACCAGCTGCTAAACAGCTAGAACCGGCTGAAAACGGCTGGGAGCGGCCAAGAGTATGAAGAGTAGATAGGGCTTGTGACATGTCTAGGGGTAGGTTTTTATGGGTGCTGAGCTCAAAAATACTACTAAAAATAGTGACGGCCAATCCAAATGGCAGCTGGGTAACAGCTGCAGCTCAGCTGCGAGCGGCCAAGAGTAGAATGAGTAGATAGGGCTTGTGACCTGTCTACGGGTAGGTTTTTATGGGTGCTGAGCTCAAAAATGCTACTAAAAATTGTGGCGGCCCATCCATGTGGCAGCTGGGTAACGGCGGCAGCTCAGCTGGGAGAGGCCAAGAGTAGAATGAGTACATAGGGCATGTGACATGTCCAGGGTTAGGTTTTTATGGGTGCTGAACTCAAAAATGCTTTAAAAATAGTTTCGGCCAATCCCTATGGCAGTTAAGTAATAGCTGCTGCTCAGCTGCGAGCGGCTAAGAGTTGAATGATTAGATAGGGCTTGTGACGTGTCTAGAGGTAGTTTTTTATGGGTGCTGAGCTCAAAAATGGTACCAAAAATAGTGGCAGCCCATCCATATGGCAGCTGGGTAACAGCCGAAGCTCAGCTGCGAGCGGTCAAGAGTAGAATGAGTAGATGGGGCTTATGACGTGTCTAGGTGTAGGTTTTTATGGGTGCTGAGCTCAAAAATGCTACCAAAAATAGTGGCGGTCCATCCATATGGCAGCTGGGTAACGGCCGAAGCTCAGCTGTGAGAGGCCAAGAGTAGAATGAGTAGATAGGGCTTATGACGTGTCTAGGGGTAGGTTTTAATGGGTGCTGAGCTCAAAAATGGTACCAAAAATAGTGGCGGCCAATCTATATGGCATCTGAGCAACAGCTGCAGCTTAGATGGGAGCGGCCAAGAGTAAAATGAGTACATAGGGCTTGTGACGTGTCTTGGGGTAAGTTTTTTGGGTACTTAGCTCAAAAATGCTCCCAAAAATAGTGGCGACTCATCCATATGGCAGCTGGGTAACGGCTGCAGCTCATCTGGGGGAGGCTAAGAGTAGAATGAGTAGATGGGGCTTGTGGGCTGTAGCTGTTACACAGCGGCCATATGGATTAGCCGCCACTATCATTGGTAGTATTTTGAGCTCAGCACTCATAAATACCTACCCCTGGACACGTCACAAGCCCTATGTACTCATTCTACTTTCGGCCGCTCCCAGATGAGCTGCCACCGTTACCCAGCTGCCACATGGATGGGTCACCACTATTTTTGGTAGCATTTTGAGCTCAGCACTCATAAAAACCTACCCTAAGACACATCACAAGCCCTATCTACTCATTCTACTCTTGGCCGCCCCTAGCTGAGCTGTAGCTGTTACTCAGCTGCCATATGTGGATTGGTCGCCACTATTTTTAGTAGCATATTTGAGCTCAACACCCATAAAAACCTACCCCGAGACACGTCACAAGCTCTATCTATTCATTATACTCTTGGTGGCGCGCAGCTGAGCTGCAGCTGATACCCAGCTGCAATGTGGATGGGTCGCCACTATTTTTGGTACCATTTTTGAGCTCAGCACCCATGAAAACCTATCCAAGACACATCACAAGCCTTATCTACTCATTCTACTCTTGGCCACTTGCAGCTGAGCTGCAGCTGTTACTCAGCTGCCATATGGATGGGTCGCCACTATTTTTGGTAGCATTTTTGAGCTCAGCACCCATGAAAACCTACCCCTAGACATGTCACATGCCCTATGTACTCATTCTACTCTTGGCCTCTACCAGCTGAGCTTCGGCTGTTACCCAGCTGCCATATGGATGGGCTGCCACTATTTTTGGTACCATTTTTGAGCTCAGCACCCATAAAAACCTACCTCTAGACACGTCACAAGCCCTATCTAATCATTCTACTCTTAGCCGCTCGCAGCTGAGCAGCAGCTATTACTTAACTGCCATAGGGATTTGCCAAAACTATTTTTAGAAGCATTTTTGAGTTCAGCACCCATAAAAACCTAATCCTGGACACGTCACATGCCTCATGTACTCATTCTACTCTTGGCCTATCTCGTCTGAGCTGTGGCCGTTACCCAGCTGAGCTGCGTCCATTACCCAGCTGCCATGTGGATGGGCCTCCACTATTTTTTTTAGCATTTTTGAGCTCAGCACCTATAAAAACCTACCCCTAGACACGTCACAAGCCCTATTTACTCATTCTACTCTTGGCCGCTCGCAGCTCAGCTGCAGCTGTTACCCAGCTGCAATATGGATTGGCCGTCACTATTTTTAGTAGCATTTTTGAGCTCAGCACCCATAGAAACCTACCCCTAGACATGTCACAAGCCCTATCTACCCTTTATACTCTTGGCGGCTCCCAGCCGTTTTCAGCCGGTTCTAGCCGTTTAGCAGCTTACTAAAAATTTTGAAAAATGGTTATTGTTATCATTTAACATGAATTAAAACAGAAATATGTTTTAAAAAGTTGATTCCTACGTAATTAATGATGAATTTGCCCTAAAAATAGGCAAAAAACGGCTAAACAGCTGAGCTGCCAGCCGCCAGCCGTTACTTTTCCAACTTTTTGTTCGATTTAGGGAAAATAAACCTATCAAGGATTACTCATGCAAAATTTCAGATCGAAATTCGAATTCTAAGTGCCATTTGCTCACTGATTACGAGATGGTTGCATTAAAAACCCCCCCCTTTTATTCTGACATATAATCTTATCATTTTTTAGTATGAACGAGATTAAATTTTTATCAAATTTAGTTTGAAAGGTCATTTCCATTTATGATTAAGTAATACATTTTAAGAAATCCATGTATCACTTATGCTTTTATTAACCCGCGACCGTGGCTCAAACATGTAGAGCATCCTCTCGTCGTCGGGAAGATGATTGGTTCGAATCGCAGTCCTACATCGCGCCATAACTAAAGACGTTAAAAATGGTTCCTACTTCTGCTATGTCAGATGCGCAACATAAATAGCCCAAAACAGGGCAACTCATTACCATGCACAATTAGGACTTCTCAGACAAAGGAAGACCAATCATTGGGTTGGTTGTCTGGTGGGTGTTCCCACTTATACTTATACCCAAAGCGTCACTATACCCCGTGTCATCATCATTCATCATACGATTTTCCACTATGAAGCCTTAGTACAAAATGACGACGAATTATCAACGATCAGACTGACAGACCAATATAAATTAAGTTTAAGTATTAATTAATGTAGTAGATATATTGACAAAACCAATAATCTCTGTCAATTAAGGTCATGAATATCTAGTTTACATGTCTGTCCTAACTAATGTGTCAGGAAAAACAAGTTTCTTTAATAATGAATAACAGATCTGAGAGAGGGGGGGGAGGCAATGGGCTGTTTATTACACTAGTTCCCAAAGTTTTATAATAACGTTTTCTTATTCGTTGGCTTAACAACTTTTTGGAAATTTGATTGGTTGATTCATTAAGTTGAGTGTCAAACGTTTCAACCACTAATCTTGATCTACAAAGGAGTTTATTTTGTGTATCATCAATTTATCGACCTTTGTCTTGTCCCATATTTTGTTTTCAATGTTCGTTATTGAACCCAAACATTTTCAAATTTACTACTTATTATATTTTTATTTTATATTTTTTATAACCCTCAGAAAATTGCCAGTGTTGATCTAATACAAAGATTCTAAGCCGTTCAAAGGTAAATAAAAATATATTCGGAATTGTTTAATATAAATCTATCCCTATTGGTGGTTTTTAATAGGATTAAAGTTTGGTTAATTAAAATGTAAATTTCCTCGTTGGCTAACAAGGTCTCTGCGAACACTACACAAGGCAACCTAAAACAAACAAGTCAAGGTCAAATCCTATTATAACAGTAACAGGATGTATGTCTGTCTCTGTATGTCTTAAATATAACAGGAAGTTCATCTCTCTCTGTTTTTTAAAGTAAGAGGATGTCTACAAGTAACATAATATCTGTCTGTTTCTGTGTGTCTAAAAGAAACGAATGTTTGTCTGTTACTTTGTGTCTAATCGTAACAGGATGTCTGTCTTAAAGTAACAGGATGTATGACTGTCTCTGTGTTTAGGATCATGTCTGTCTGTGTGTCTAAAAGTAACAGGATGTCTGTCTGTCTCTGTGTCTGAAAGAAACAGAATATCTGTCTGTTTCTGTGTGTCTAAAAGTTACAGGATGTATGTATGTATTTGTGTGCCTTACACTAGAAGGATGTCTGTCTGTCTTTGTGTGTCTAAAAGAAACAAATGTTTGTCTGTTTCTTTGTGTCTAATCGTAACAGGATGTCTGTCTGTCTCTATGTGTCTAAAAATAACAGGATGTCTATCTATCGCTGTGTGTCTTGAAGTAACAGGATGTATGACTGTCTCTGTGTGTAGGATCATGTCTGTCTGTCTGGGTGTGTCTAAAAGTAACAAGATGTATGTATGTCTCTGTGTGTCTAAAAGAAACAGAATGTTTTCTGTTTCTGTGTGTCTAAAAGTAACAGGATGTCTATCTTTCTCTTTGTGTCTTGAAGTAACAGGATGTATGACTGTCTCTGTGTGTAGGATGTCTGTCTGTCTGGGTGTGTCTTTAAGTAACAAGATGTCTGTCTGTCTCTATGTGTCTTAAAATTTGTTTGGAGGGGGGAGGAGGGTTATCATTCCTTTACCCCCCGGGCCCCCCCCCCGTCTATCTATTTCTTTTTAAAATTAGTAGACCTACCTTTAATGATATATCATTACAATTATTGACATAAGATTCCAGCAACTTAGAGGCAACCAAGGGAAGGCGAATATGTTTCAAAACATCAAAAATAAATCTTCTCCTAAAATATTTAGTTTGTTAACTGCATTTTTATCAGTACATTCCTAACCTGAAGATATTGAAAACAGTTAAAGGTCCAAGAATTTAGGGTAAGCTTTATATTGATTCTTTGAAGGATTTAGTCTAATTCCTTGGTTATTAATGTATATGGGCATTTAATTGATATAAAAATTTAGTAATGCTTGTTTGATTCTGATGTCCCAAGATAAGATTATTCAATTTGTCAGTTTATACTCTCCTCTTATGTTATTTTATTTATCCGAAGCACAAATTCTGTTTTTCTTTTTAATTAACCATTACCATATTGATAACGTTTACAACAAGGTCAATTTCATTAAACCGACTGACTATCACGGAAGACTTAGTAGAGTAGATTAAGAATGTGAAGGGTGTCAAACCTGTTAGAGATATCATAATTAATCCAGGCCATAGCTGCACAAAACACCTAAATAAATCAAAATGTTGATATATCTGTCATATGAATCAAGTACCTAATCAAATATTTTTTGATTATTTTAAAAGCTTTATATGGGCCTAAACTTATTTTAAATAATTTCTTTAAAAACCGAGGGATTTCGATAAAAATAGTATCTTTACTATAAATGTAGTGGGTATAGTCTAGTTAAGAAATTGGTTGAAATGTAAAAAAACGAGCCATTTATATCTTATTTTAATTTATCTTTTATGACGATGTTTGTTTTTGTAGATTTTGATTTGAGAATCTTTTAATATTTCACCTCCTGCTTGTGTTCAATAAATAAACTTACTTCATTTTCAATTTTCTATCAAAAAAAGTCCTGTTTGTATATAGTTCTGTTTAAAAATTAATCTTGATTTACAAACCTGATATTCCGAGTCGACTCTAAGATATTCAGATGAGATCAACTCACACATTAATGTCTGCACAAAGTTATTATTGCTTTCTTTTAATCATCAAATACTCTCTTTAAGTCAAAGTGTTAGGTATTAATAAGAATTTTAAAGCGACAAGTAAGTAAATGAAATATTTTTCATTTAACCATAATTTTATCGTTGACTAGCGGGTACGCCCCAAGAAGCATCTCCAATTTTCAAGATAGAAAAAAAGTATTTTTATGTTAGATAGGATGTACACTAAGTGCAGTCAATATTCTCTAAAATGGCTATAACATTTGGAATGATTGTGCAGCTATTACCTTTTATGATACAAATAAGGATTTTAATTGCCAATTATCTGAAAAGTTTATATCTTTGAGCTAAATTTTTTTTTTAATTTTATAACTCTGCTAACCCTAAATCTTCATGCGGTTTTTAATATCTTTGTTATGATTCAATCCACGCATATAACGATTGCTTTAATCGTTTTCCAGGTCCCATAACTGTGCTGCTAGACCTTTATTTTTTAAAAATCGGTTCAGAAATAAGGATTTTAGAAGCTATAATATTAGAATATTAGTTGTTTGATCCTTATCCTATTGGGGAGTCTGATGGAGGTCAGGAACAAAGCCTAAAACCAACCCTAAGACATTTATAAACCTTCCCTTAAAAGTGTAACCAAATTGGAACAGTATTAGCAAGCTGTTTTCGTTATCGGCCGGCCGGAAATCGGCCGACTTCGGCCGGATTCGGCCGATGAACATAATCGGCCCAAATTTTCTTCATGTTAAGTTTAAAAATATCGTATTCGGCTATTCCTCAGCCGATTTAGTCGTCTAAGGTGGCAAAAAAATAGTCCTGGTCGTAATAAATTCAAATCCGTTGACCAATCTAAAATCCGTCCACTGGTTGTCGCGTAACGATGTTTTTAAAGTTGTAGACATGATAATAATTGCATAAAATAGAAGTAAAATTTAAAAATACCGTAGCCGGTTATTCCTTGGCCGATTTAGTCGGCCAAGGTGGCAAAAAAATAGTCCTGGTCGTAATAAATTCAAATCCGTTGACCAATCTAAAATCCGTCCACTGGTTGTCGCGTAACGGTGATTTTAAAGTTGTAGACATGATAATAATTGCATAAAATAGAAGTAAAATTTAAAAATACCGTAGCCGGTTATTCCTTGGCCGATTTAGTCGGCCAAGGTGGCAAAAAAATAGTCCTGGTCGTAATAAATTCAAATCCGTTGACCAATCTAAAATCCGTCCACTGGTTGTCGCGTAACGGTGATTTTAAAGTTGTAGACATGATAATAATTGCATAAAATAGAAGTAAAATTTAAAAATACCGTAGCCGGTTATTCCTTGGCCGATTTAGTCGGCCAAGGTGGCAAAAAAATAGTCCTGGTCGTAATAAATTCAAATCCGTTGACCAATCTAAAATCCGTCCACTGGTTGTCACGTAACGATGATTTTAAAGTTGTTATAAATGCTGCGTATATTATAAATATAATAATGTCGTCTTCGAAATGAAAATGTCACTCTAAGAAAATTTTTGAACTACAAACAAGTAACAAATGTGATTTAGATGGACCTTTTACCATAAAATTACTTTTTCATAAACTAATTATTATTTAACTACCTTTTTTAAAGTAGCTGCAACCATTTTCCACCCAAAAAAAATTATTGACTGCACTTAATGTACACTCCCAGAAAATAGTTAAAAACCTTCCCTAGACCTATAAGAAGCTTCCCTGTAAATGAAAACCATATCTGTTCAGTGGTTGGCGAGATCCTTTGCTAAAGAACCAAAAAGCTAACTACTTTATGTAAAGGGATTATTATAAGATAAAAGCAACACACAAAGTTTATAAAACTGAAACCATTGAACTTAAAATATTTGCTTATATTTAAATTTAGTTCTTTTTGGTTTTGGACATTTTAAACTGCTTAAGAGCAATTTAATTACTTTGTTTTTTTTTCCGTTTTATAACGTAAAAAAAGCAATAATAATATTCCTTGCTGAGCTCTAAAAATTCCTCCTCTCTAGCCACAGCACAGAAATTATTGTAGATAAAACTGATGGCAAAGTCCCGCAGGGCTACTAAGTTATGGCCCTCCGCAAACCTAAACAGACAATTTTAGAATACCTATTAAGATTTATGTATATAAGACTTGTATCGAAGAATCTTATATATTATTTACATCAATAAAATGACTATATCCATAAGTAGGCAGGTCTTGAAAAAAAATAAACAAGAAACACAGGACACACAAATGGATTAGGTGAGTTATAGAGATGAATCTCAGTTATAAGGGGAAAATTCACAAAAAAAATCAGGCATCTATCTTAAATAACAGAGAAAATCACAGACGATCGGACAAAGTGGGTTTAAGGTTACCTAATCATTGGTTATTGGAATTTTAACAACTTTCACAGTAACCATTTAAATTTCATTTCTCAAAATAGGCAAGTTTCAAACTTACATAGGTTTAGTAAGTACATTGAAATAAATTCTAAAACCATATTCTAAATTTACCTCCAAATTCCAATAGCATTTGATTCGTGTAATTCTGTCTTCAAGAACTCAGAGCATATGTCTACAACCTAGAAATTTTTTAAAACATTTTTTTGTTTGAAATTAAACCAGAAAATGAAAAAAAAATAATGTTTCATATGGATGCGAAGTACTTGTTATCATTCCTTTTTAAGTAGTTGTTACGCTTCTTAGATTATCACTAATCATTAAAGGATTTGTATACAGGTTTGATTTCAACAGGACAGTTCTAACATACCTCTTTTAATTGAATCATGTCAGCAGCAACTAGAATTTCTTGTACACAACTTTGGTCCAATTTCATTTCACCAGTATACATGAAATCTACCAAATTCTAAAATAACAAGGATGACAACATCTATAAAAGCGAAGCACTGAAACGGTAGGACAAACGGACATTAACACTTGTATAGTGTCAGAACTGAAAAATCATAATATAAATGTATAAGAGTCAAAGCAAAATTGTAAGTAAATTTGTTAAAAAACTGCTTGATTCATGATAATGTTTATGGACATACTTACATTTTAAGGACTTGATTATAGAGTTGCTTCGCTTATAACATTATACTTTGTTGTCCCAGGAATCAATATACCAAAAATCAGATCAATCGGATGATTAGATCACATAAAAATTTGTTGTTAAAAAAGTAAAAAATCAACATGTTTAAAATGGACGTACGGTCATTCTGGTAATGATTATAGAGTTGCTACGATTTCTAAATCGTACCTAACTATTAAAGAAATCACCATGCAAAATTTGAAATCGATAGGACAATTCTAAATTAACGAAAAAAGCTATCCGTTACGGACGGACCTACCCTAATTATAGAAAAGCTTCGCTTTTAAAAACATTATTTAACAAGAGTTCTGTCTGACTATCTATTCTATATCTACATTGCAATCTATCTATCAATTCTGTTTATCTATCGAAACAGTACATGTAACGTGGATGCTATGTAACAGAAAATTAAATTTCTCTCTACAACTGTAGGTAAAAAAAATCAATGTTGAAATTAAAATAGCCCACGAATGAAGATCAAGATAGGGATATAATAAGTATAATCCATTTAGTTAGGATCTAACGTTAAAGGGATGGGGAATATTTATTTACTGGTATTTCTTTTGTTTACGTATGAAAAGAATTATTTTAAAATGTCCTTATGTAAAATTAAGGATATAATATAATTTTCCATCCGCTAATGTAGGGAAGTTTTTATACTTGTTTTGGGTCAACTTATTTCGATTCCAACACATTGTGTTTAACATCTTATCAACTATATTTTCTTGCTATCTAAGTATCTAACCAGCTGTCTAGGTATCCTTACCTGTAGGACAGAAAACTGTATACCCTGCAGAACTAATTTCTGTCTGGCCCTCATTCTATCCGGGCCTCTGTATTGTCTTTCCTCACTCTCCATGAGCCCACTTGTAAACATGGCATGAAAGTATGGAGTAGCTGCAGCCACTATGTTTCTAAATAATACATCATTATAGGAAGTTTTAAGGAAATATTTGTTAGGGATCTAAAGGGATAAGACAATGGCCTATCAATTGATGTACATTCCCAATAATGATACCCAAAATTACCCTGTCTTTAAATTACAATTAGAGGTTGAAACATTTAACACTGAACTTAATAAACCCACCAATTTTAAATCCTGATTAAATTAAATAAGTCTTTACGTTTAGAAGCCAACGAATAAGAAAAAGTAGTTATAACACTTTGGGGAATAGTGTAATAAACAGTCCATTGTCCACTTCCACTTTGAATATATGTGTAATATAGGTATTGAATTGTAGAAAAAAAATTATTAGGTCCTAAAATAATAGAAATTATTACAGAATAGTGAATAAAAAAAGTGACAGTAAAGGGTCAAAAGTATACTTGAAATATATGCGTATTTTGGCAAAAGTACACATTTTCTGAAATTCCTACTCCTAAAGACCCCTGAAAACGCAAGTCTTATCAACTCTTCTTAAATGGAATTACTGTGTAATTTCAAGAAAAAAAGTAGGTTGAATAAATGAAAAAGGGGATGAATTTTAATTAAGTAACCACTAACAAATCTTTTGGGTATAGTCCCTTTCGTGACAACGCCTCTCAAGGGGAGTTTCGTTGTATTTTCACAGTAGCTTTTATCCTAATTCAAGCCCCTGAGGGGGGCTCTAACCCTACGAGGCCAATTGTCTAACCCTGCGGGGCATTCACCTAATCAACAGCTAATGTGAAAATACGACTAAACGCCCCTTAAGAGGTGATGTCACGAAAGGGACTATACAACTTGGTTCATCACAATATCTATATCTCTGTCCCTTAACTTACTTGTTAGCTAGGATAGGAGGTGAGTCAAGACTTGAGTATAATTCTAGATCACACAAATGTTCATCCTTGCGTAGATCATGTAAACTCTTCAGCAGCTTTGTCGGGTAGTCAGAGTTCCTTAATATCAAATCAATCAGTCAATAATCATACCTGTAAGTAAAAAAAGTAACAAGCCCTTTTCACTCCACAGGGGGGAGCATAGGCCGCTGACAATTCGTCAGTGTTTCTGTAACAATGTGGCTTATGGATATGGGATAGGGTTGTCAGCCCTAAGCCCTATGATTGCGGTGTAAAGCGTCCATTTGCCATCAGACAACCAACCCTTTGATTGCACGACCTTTGTCTGAGAAGTCCTAACTGTGCATGGTAGTGAGTTGCGCCTGTTTTGGGCCAAGGCATTCCCCCTACTCTAACTATTTATGTCGCGCACCTGACATAGCAGCAGTAGGAACCATTTTTAACGTCTTTAGTTATGACGCGGTGTCGGGCCGAGATTCGAACCTATCACCTTCCCGACGACGAGCGGATGCGCTACGTGTTGAGCCACGATCGCGGGTAATCATACCTGTAGTGTACATCTATATCAAGTATAAAACCAGGAGGAAATCAGTTCAATTTTTTATGCCCTTGCCGCACCATAATTAAAAATATTAGAAATTTACCTACTACTTGTGTGTCATATGCATGACATTGTCGCTTGCCTCATTAAAAATTAGGGATTTCTAGACAAAGGTCGCGCATTCAAAGGGTTTGTACTTTGTAGTACACAATAGATAGGCTGTTAGTGCCTTAATACCTTTTCAAAAAGATATATTTGTTTTTATTAATCAGACCCAAAGGTATCATTATTTATCAGGGCGACCACTCCAAAACCAAAAAAATATAGTATTTTTATAGTAAATTTTTTTTCTTCATATAGTATATATAGTATATTTTTTTTTACTCATATAGTATGATATATGAATTATTTAGTAATACATAGTATATACATCATCAATAATAGCTCAAAGCAAAGTTGTTATCAAAGCAATTTCACATAGAGGGGGGGGGGGGGGGGATTTTGCAACTTTTGCTTACTCTGTGATTATTGGGATAAAAGATACTTTCACATATATTTTATCATTTTTTGGATAGGCCTTCAGGTTCAGGTCTTGCAGAATGAAAGGTTGTTTCTAGACAGGTAAAAAAAATAAAATTTTTGTTTGAATAGTAAGAGATCAACTTATTAAACAAAATATGCATCTTTTTGGATATTATTAACATTGAAGAAAATTTTGAAGAATAAACAAAATATGCATCTTTTAGGATGTTATTAACATACCTAAAGAAAAAAAATTTAAATCGGCCTCAAATTTCTGGTCCTGCAGGCCTCCAGATCCACTCTAAACAGGTAAAAAATCAAAGGGGGAGGTCATTTTCTAGTAAATTCCGTAAAGGTGTGTGTGTTATAAGGCCTAAAAATAGTAGTAGAACGATAAGGTGCTCTATATATGTGTATTCCCTATTGAATAGAACAATAGGGAGCACCTTATCGTTCTACTACTATTTTTAGGCCTTATAACACACACACCTTTACACACTTTTACGGAATTTACTAGAAAATGACCTCCCCCTTTCTTATTTGAAGAGTTAGAGGTCAACTTATAAAACAGATTATGCTATTTATGTGTTTAAAAGAAAAAATGACAATCGACCTCCAGGTTCAGGTGCTGCAGGCCTCCAGGTGGACTCTGGACACGTAAAAATTAAAATTTCTTATTTATAGAGTTAGAGGTTAGTTTATAAAACACTATAAGCATCTTTTTGGACGTTATTTACATATCTGAAGAAAAAATACAATTGCCCTCCAGGTTCAGGTGCTGAAGGCAGGCAGGCCTCCATGTAGACTCTGTCCAGCGAAGACCTGGAGGCCTACAGGACCTGAATTTGAAGGTCAATTTAAATTTTTTTCTTAGATTTGTTGCGTAAACAGTGAATATAGGCTTTATCTTTGGACTGAGAGGATAGGTTATTAAAGATAAAATCATTTTTATATGATGGATGAAGTTTCCCAAGTTTTAAGATTTTTTGGATAGGCCTCCAGGAGTCCAGGTTCGGGAGCTGTAGGCCTTCAGGTGTTCTCTGGACAGGTAAAAATAAGAATTCAAATATTTTTTTAAGAGATAGAGGTCAACTGTAAAAAAAAAATATGCATCTTTTTTCTTCAATTATGTAAATAACATTTAAAAAGATGCATATTTTGTTTTTTTAAGTTTACCTCTAAATCTTTTTAAATTTTTAAAAAAAATTTTACCTGTCCAGTGACCAATTGGAAGCCTGCAGCTCCTAAAATAGGAGGTCTGCAGCTCCTAAACCTGGAGGCCTATCCAAAAAATCTTAAAACTTGGGAAAATTCATCATATAAGAATGATTTTATCTTTAATAACCTATCCTCTCAGTTTAAAGATAAAGCCTATATTACTGTTTATGCAAATGTGTCAAAACTTTCACCCCTCTTGTTCTTTTTTTTACAGAGAACAAGGAAATGTAATCATTTTTCTCGTATTTATTTGAATACGGTGGATAAGAACTGGTTCTCATCCATTCAAAAAAAACTATGTCTAGCATCGTATTACATCCAGCTTCCTAAAAATATAAAAATGTACAATCATAAGATTAAAACCAGTTTTTTTAGCCTCTGCCTTCGGCACCTTGGGGCAAAAAAAACTGATTTTAATCTTATAATTGTACATTCTATATCCGCGGAAAGCTGTTTATAATACGATGCGAGAAATAACTATTTCTCTATTCCTTCTGGTTGTTTCTGAAAACTTTATTTAGAATTACTCTGTATTTTCTTCATATATGTTAATAACATCCAAAAAGATACATATTCTGTTTTATAAGTTGACCTTGAACTCTTAAAATAAAAAATTTGAATTTTTACCTGTCCAGAGTGGACCTGGAGGCCTGCTGGACCTGAACTTGGAGGTCGATTTCAATATTTTTTTTTATAGAAATGTTAATAACATCTAAAAAGATACATATCCTGTTTTAAAAGTTGACCTATAACTCCTAAAATAAGAAACTTGATTTTTTAACTGTCAGGAGTGGACCTGGAGGCCGGCAGGATCAGAATTTGAAGGACGATTTAATTTTTTTTCTTTGGGTATGTAAGTAACATCCTAAAAGATGCATATTTTGTTTAATAAGTTGATCTCTAAATCTTTAAACAAAAATGGAAAACCTCCCCCCCCCCCCCTTTTAAGTTAATTCTATGGAAAAAAATGATATTTAAATCATAATCACAAACATTTTTTCCATCTCTTTCTTACTGTACAGCTTTATGCATTTTTGTCGTATCACAGTAGCTTTTGAAAGGTTATTTTAAGTTAGGTAAGATAAAGATTAATGATTGCCCCGCAGGGGCTAGAAATAGGAGAAAACCTTCTGCGAAAATAAGACAAAAAGCTCCTTAAGAAGCATTGTCACAAAACTGAAAATATCCGTTTTTTGTACTTCAAATGTAATATTATATAGTATATATAGTAAAGTTTGGTCAAATAAAGGTATTATTATATAGTATATATAGTATTTTTTGGTCATATAGTATGATATAGTATCCAAACTCATCCTATATAGTATAAATAGTATATATAGTATGCAGTGGTCGCCCTGTTTATAATTTGTACGCCATGTTGTGTGTGTTTGTTGAATCACATGACGACATCAAGAGCAAATAAAAATACCTATAAGATCTTGAGGATTGTCCAGGTTTAGCCACCTCAGGAGGCGGTGCACTGCCGGGAGGAGGCGACGACACTCCCCGTTCCGCCATCTTGGATGACGTCACAAGTCAGCTGATTTCAAATCAGTTCCCGCATTTTTTCTTCATTATTAGGCGCATTTTAAAATATTGAGTTTTATGATAAACTAAACTACTTTGAAGCTTACATTATTACAAAATTGATCTGAAATTATCAAACGTTATCAAAAAGTTTCGAAAATGATATCAAATTACCATAAATATTAGTCTTTTAAACAGTGTTCTGGAGCCGGAGCCGGGAGCAGCAACATTTTTGGTGGAGCCGGAGCCGGATCCGGAGCCGTATTTTTCGTTAAAAACGGCTCCGGCTCCGGACTAGCTAAAAATGATTTTTTATAGTAATATTATAATTTGGCAACGGTCTATTTCCATATAATAAACTGAAAAACTATTGTTACTTAACAAATAGACACACATCCTTCTACTTTTATATAGCTTTAATCAAATAAAAGCAAAATATTTTATATTATTTTTTTTATTTTATCAAATTCAATAATGAAAAAAAATTGATATATTAATTTTAAGGTAGGAGCCGGAGCCGGAGCTGGAGCCGGAGCCGGAGCCGCATAAAAATTATACGGCTCCGGCGCCCTGCTTTTAAAGTTTATCATCGTCGAAGGTAGAAATATATTGACAAAAAAGTAGTAAAAAAAGATTAAATATTACGTATTTTTACAAGGCTGTAAAAAATAATTGTAGTACCTACGATTTTTTTCTACATTTTTCTGGCTTTTAGTCTCTGATAAATGTGTTAATACTGTTCATTCACGTTAAGCTGCACAGAATTAATTATGAATACATAGAATACAAAATTAGAAGTTAATTAAATTCCTTTCTATGAACCGTTGATCTATATAATTTCCTAATAACAATAATAGCACAGAAATGGGGATGGATATTCAGTGATTTTAATTGATTTAATTTATTTAAATCTTGTGCGGTAAATAAGCGATATAGAATCTTTAAAATATCTTTTAAAATGGAAAAAAGATTAATTAAGATTTAAACTAAGAATGTTTTAAAATAAACATAACATGATTCAAATTGATCGCATCACTAGATATTATACATATTTTATGTCAAACCTTGGGTAACATTATTCAGGGGTATGTATTCTGCACAAGATTCATTTTTTCCCCTGCTGCAATTTTTAAAAAGTTTTTCCCTTCTGGTTATTTTCAAGCATGGAAGGGGGAAAATGGAAAACAATTTCAGAACTCTTTATTCTTTTTATATTATCCCCCCTCCCATACATTGCATTGTTTTAGTTTTTCAAGGAGGGGAGAAAAATGGAAAAAAATGTTTTCATTTCTCTTAATTTTTTTATTCACCCCCCCCCCCCCCTTTTAACAGGGTCAATTTTGCAGAATATACACGCTTGACATTATTTTTAAAAATTTATGACGTCATTGTATGAAGATAATCATTATATACTTTTATAAAGAAAAGCAAATATATCAAACTTTTACTAAGATTGGTTTTAATGCTTTTCTTAGAAAATTTTAAATAATACAAAATCGAAAGAAATAATATTATATGAATCTCAATTAAAAATGTTTTCCTATGAGCCTTTAAAAGTTTCAATTTTAAAATATACTAGGTAACATTGTTTTAATGTTAGCAAACACTGATTTGACGTAGAAAAATATAAAAATCAAAGAATAATGAAGTTGATATCTTCATAAATTGTTTAAATAAAACTATAACAAAGTTAAAAAAAAAGTGCATACCTAATAATTATAAAGGACGGAATATTAGTTAAAAATTACACTGAAATGGTTTTAAAAATATTAAACATTTAAACATTTTACACTAAGATTTATGTCATGCACTAAAAAGCAGCAGCGTGGAGCAGAAAGAGAGGGGGTACAATTGGCTCTTCATTACACTAGTTGCCAAAGTTTTATAATAACGTTTTCTTATTTGATGGCTTTAAAACTTTTGGGACTTTAAGTGATGATTGGTTGTTTCATTAAGTTGAGTATTCAAACGTTTCAACTACTAATTAAAAGGAGCCGACAACTCATGTAATCCACAGCAGATTCGCCGAAATTAACGACGACTCCACATCGCTGCTAAAAAGTAAATAACAGATATTTACCAGATGGTATTATTATTACATTAGTCCGTAAATTGGATAATGAAAAATTCTAAGAATAATAAAGAATTTAAGATTAAGTCATATGTTACAATTATAATACTGAGATCTATAAGATTTAAATGGCTTATTTAAGGGTAATGGTAATTAACAGAGGTAAATGATTTATAAGGCAGTATATTTGTTAAATGTACTAAGACAGAACTATCATTTTTAAACAAAAAAAAGCATTGAACAAAAACTTTAAGTGCTATTAACTTTTTATTAAGTAAGTAATATTGAGAATTTATAAAAAAAAATTCACTGCTTAAATATTTTTGTTCAAGTCTTTTATTTGTTAACTAGCGGCTACGCACCTTGCGGCCTCTAATGCTACTTGATAGATGGTTGAATTTAACAACCCAATGTTTTATTTTATATTAAAAAAGAAAGAGTTTTTTTTTGGGGGGGGGGAGGAGGGAAGGAGTTTCTAGGGGCGATTTCTCTTGGGAGGGTGATGGTACTCACAAATAAATAGTTATTAACATTCCAAGGACCTATGAGAAACTACATTGTAAAGGAGAGCCATATAGTTTCAGCTGTTAGCGAGATCCTTTGGTACACACAGACAGAGATCCTTTTACTTTATAATAAGGATAAATAACTGTCCTAATTCATTGTGTTTCCTGATTTTTGGCAGTAGCTTCTTTTTTTTTATTTTGCACGCTATCCAAGATTCTTGCATATAAACACATATATACCTATATGGTTTAATCTTGCTGTAACTTGACTATAAGTTCTCTCATATCTTGTATTTCATCCCTAAAATAAATAAAAAATTCTGTATATCTATCTATTTAATTGGCAATAAAAAATTTTAAAAAGGGGGGAGGCGGAAGTGACACTTTTTTAAACCAAAACTAAAAGTCCAAGGAACTCAACTAAATAAAGAGTTACAGCTCTGAGATTTGACATTGCAGTTGCTTTACAAAGGTATACTATGGAACTGTGATAAAACGGCGGCGAAACCGCCGCTCTCGCCAAAGACCGCTGTTTCCCGCCGATTTTTTTCGCCAAATGTATATAAGGAACGACAGGAAAGTGGAAGGCTGCTTGCTAATGCAGTAGAAGAGAAGTGTGGTTTTACTAGAAGTATGATGCTGTTTAATATATTTGCACTTGACACATGTTTAAAATAGGGAAAATATAAGTGAAATTTTTATGAAAAGAAAAGTTTATCTCAGATGATTGAAAACTGTCTAATTTGGCTAGAAAAGGCAAAATAAATTTTGGCGGGAAACGGCGGTAGCGGCGGTTTCGCCGCCGTTTCTTCACAGTTCCATAATGTACATCTATAAAGCAACTACCATGTCAAATCTCAGAGCTGTAACTCTTTATTTAGTTGAGTTCCTTTGACTTTTAGTTTTGGTTTCAAAGTGTCACTTCCGCCCCCTCCCTTTAAATAGGTTAATTTAAACAAAACAAAAAATTTAGTAAGTTTAAATAATGACTGAATAATATACCTAAAGTTTTTTTGATACCATGATACTTTTTGCTCGTGGGAAATCAGAGAAAAATATTATATAAATCCATAAAAATCTTAGGTGAATATTCTAGGATCAAGTAAAGCAGAGTATGCCAACAACCTGTTTTTGGCATACTCTGCCTTACTTGTCGAAATATTGACCTACTCTGTTTTTTCTTGAGTTTGGGGAAAATTGGCATTCTCGGCTTAGCTTGAGAGAATATTTACTTCACTTTATAATTTATTGGCATACTCTGTCTTAATTGATAATATATTGGCATACTATGTGTCTTGGTACTTTCATAGTGTGTTCCTTGCGGGATCGAACCCCCACCTAATTTTACCTAAACCTTACTAGAAATATGAGTAGAAGACGACTTTTGTAGTTTGAAATCATATTATCTAAGCAACGAAGCGCAGCATAGCCATATGTGTGCGCCCCACGCGCTTTCTTCCTTTGTATTATTTGATACCCTCAGCACGGCACATGTTATGTGACGAAAAATCCTGTTCTGCATAGAATGAATGGTTTGCTGTGTGATTTTTTACCTCTATATACTTCCTGGCTTGATATGAATTAAGACTGGTGAGTATTCTTTCTTTTTAACCTTTGAATTTTGAAGATTAAAGTGATTTTTTTTGGTTTAAGATATAGCAAATTGATTTCTTTATTTTTTCATTAAAATAGACCAAATCATTGACTTATTTTACCTACGAATAATTTTATATATTTTTAAAATGATTCTGTTTGAAATTTATCAGTTTCTATTAAAAAATATGCACGTTTTCTTATTTGTTGAAACATTTTTAATATTTTGTATTAATTTTGTTATTCCTTTTTTAGATCCCACCGTTTCATAGTGGTAAATACACTATTTGTAACTGAATCAGTGCCTTATTCATTGGAAGTAGTGAGTTTGATTGTGCTTCTGCACTTTAAGATCTCGTAGACGGCCACGTAGGCCTAAGCACCGAGATATTCGGCCCAAGTACCGAAACACTATGCTTACTTGATGAAAAATTGGCGTACTCTGCTATTCTTTATGAAAAATTGGCATAAACTGCTTTACTAATTGTTGTGTTTGGCACATTCTGCTTGACTTGATCCCAATATTTTCTCCAATGTTTCATATTACTAACAAACAGTCAAACACATCCAACTACTTTCGTAAATAGTATCAAAATAAAAAAGAAATAATCAACTAACCTATGTGAAAGTAAAAGTTTGAGATCTTTGAGTAATGTTTGATATTCTTTGGAATTCTTAACATCCAATTTTCTATCTCCTTGCCGTGAAAGCTCATACGATAACTTCTCTTTTACTATGTCAAGTTCTAAAGAAATAATAACATTAATAAATTGGGATAAAATAATCATTATACAAGGACCGATTTTGTTCTCCTATATAGTGAAAAGAAATCGCATCTGCAAAATAATACTCCCCCATCCCCCTAAAAAAACTACAAAGGAAAGTGTAGGGTCGACTAAATCCTACCCCCCCCCCCTTCCCCCCCTTTCCTTTTCTAAAGTGTCCGTAAAGCCTCAAGAGGCATAACCGCTTACCTGAACATTTTTGAATATGATCAAACTTTAATGTTTCTAATTCTTTGGTCAACTGTGTCAGTCTCTCCTTCTCTTTGTACAATACCAGCTGATTTTCAGATAGCTGCACCTGAAAAATAACAAGGATGCATTGACAACACACATAAATAAGTGCTCTTTGGAGTATATGAAGAAGCAATGGATATAAAATACGAGAATATATTGGCAGGGGAAAATTTGTAGTCAATTCAGGTTGCTCATATGGACCTCATTTATTAGTCAGTACGCACAAGCAATAGGAGGAGAGGGGATGCGGTAAAGGAGTGGATGGGGGTACAACTTCCAAGTAATTATAAATCGATTAAATGAGCTAACCGAGTTGTTTGGAAACATTAATTTTTAGGCCTAAATTAAACCATACGTCGATAATTAATAAAATTACGTATGTAGACGTTTACTGTTTATATATATTTTCCAGTAAAACATTTAATTTGTTAAGATAGAAATAATAAATCTATAATAGTGCAAAATATAAGTTTTTTAAAATTTGAAAACTAATCTAAATTGCAATTTTGATGAAAAATAGTTATGAATAATTTATATGTTTATTTAATATTTATAATGATTTGACTGCAGCCATGCGTAATAAAATCTATTTTATTTAATCCTTCATTTGAAAAACTTATTTATTTTCTCAATGGCTAACCCCTGTTGGGGTCCTTAACCTGCGGGGCCCATAAATGTGGTGTCCTAACCTGACTTGACATAAAATACAACAACAAACGAAGAACTTAACTCCCCCCCCCCTTTTTTTTTATTTTTTTCAGAATGCAAAGAAAGGGTGGGGGGGAAGGGTTCGTAATCGACTAAGCAATTTGAGGTAAACCACCTATTTATGAGACGCACTAATAAGTACATAAAATTCCTGAGGTGGATTCTTTAAAAAAATTGCCCCACTAATCGCTTAGTGGGGCAAAAAATAAAATCATAGAAGGGTTATTAACATATGATTTTGTATAATTTTTGTAGATTTTTATGTGATTTTGGTGGATTTTTCACGAAAACAATTTTGCCGAACTAAGCGATTAGTGGGGCAAATTTTTTAAAGAATCCACCTCTGCATGGTTTTATAGTAAGTTGTCAGCGGAATAGAAAAAAAATGTCTTGAGATTAATACTGCCCACAATATCTAACTTTTTATTTTGGTTTCCGTGGACATTTTCTAAACATTCAGACTATGTTATTTCTTAACAGATAAGAACCGGTTTTTATCCAGCGGAAATTATTTGGATGCGGAGGTTCATTTAAAATAGTATTTATTTCTACCTTATTACTGTTTAATTCAGCTGTTAATTGGTCAACTTGGGATTTCATCTGGTTTCTTTCAGCTGATAACCTAAAGAAAAATTACTTTTCCAGCTTTAATTTTTTCTTATATAAAAGTAAAAGGTAAAAGTAAAAGATCTCCCTAACAGCCGGACCGATATGGTTCTTCTTTATATTAAAGCTTCTTACAGGCCCATAGAAGATTTATAAATATTTTAGGAGAGAGTACTTTAACCCTACCAAGAGAAATCACCACTGTAACAAGGATGACAACATCCATAAAAGCGAAGCTCTGAAATGGAAGGACAAACGGACATAAAGACTTGTATAATGTCAGAACTGAATAATCAGAATGCGAATGTATAAGAGTCAAAGCAAAATTGTAAGTAAATTTGTTGAAAAACTGCTTGATACAGGATAATGATTATGGACATACTTACATTTTTAGGACTTGATTATAGAGTTGCTTCGCTTTTAATATTGTACTTTGTTGTCCTAGGAATCAGTATACCAAAAATCAGACCAATCAGATAATTAGGTCACATACAAATTTGTTGTTAAAAATGTAAAAAAATCAACATGTTTAAAATGGACGTACGGACATTCTGGTAATGATTATAGAGTTGCTACGCTTTCTAACTCGTACCTAACTATTACAGGAATCACCATGCAAAATTTGAAATCGATAGGACAATTATTAATTATAAAATGCCTAAATTAACGAAAAAAGCTATTTAAAAAAGTAAAAAAATCAACATGTTTAAAATGGACGTACGGACATTTTGGTATTGATTATAGAGTTGCTAAGCTTTCTAAATCGTACCTAACTATTACAGGAATCACCATGCAAAATTTGAAATCGATAGGACAATTATAACATGCCTAAATTAACGAAAAAAGCTATTTAAAAAAGTAAAAAAATCAACATGTTTTAAATGGACGTACGGACATTTTGGTAATGATTATAGAGTTGCTACGCTTTCTAAATCGTACCTAACTACTAAAGGAATCACCATGCAAAATTTGAAATCAATAGGACAATTCTAACATGTCTAAATTAACGAAAAAAGCTATCCGTTACGGACGTACGGACGGACGGACGGACGGACGTACGGACGGACGGACGGACCGACCCTAATTATAGAAAAGCTTCGCTTTTAAAAAGTTCCCCATCCCCAAAGTTAAAAATAAAGTTGAAAGTGGATAGTTGACTGAACCCCTTTACCTCTTTCCTTAAGTTCTAAATATAAAATTAGTCACTTTACAATGAAGTTTGACACTATAACAAACATTTAGAACAGAAAACACCTTAGATATGCTAAAACTGCTCTTTATATTCTAAAAATATAAGGAGAAAAAAATACAATGAAAATAATTTACCTCGTCATGTATTCTTGACTTCTAATCTGTTCCGTAACCAGCTCTCTTATTGTGGATAAATATTGCTCCCTGAATAAAAAACAAAGAGGATAAAATTTTATTGTTTTATTACATGAATATTTTTCATGAAAGAACCATAAATTTATAAATGAAATTGCGTCTAGACAGATGTTTAATGTACTATTCTTTAAAAAGAAAAATACAGAATGAACTAGTACGGTTGAAACTAATTAACAAAGTGGCCTTAGAAAAGGCAATACTCCACCCAAGGATATTAGGTTAAGTAACATCCAACAGACAACCAACACTTTGATTGCACGACAATTGCTCGGAGGTCCCAATCATTTTTTTAAAAAACTTAAATTACTTTAAAAATAAGAGGTCTACAAAAAAAACCGATTGCATATCTAAATTCTATAGAAAGTTTTACATCTACTACTTACTAAACCGACTAGCTTAAAAAAGTTAAGACGCCTTCTTTCAGGAAATCATTTTTACTTGTTGACCTTTTATAAATTCCTTTAAAGTGAAACCAAAATACGCAAAAAAAAATTTAACGCTTTGGTTTATCCAATTAACAGAATGACTGTCTTATACCGAAAAATCTTGGTAACCGATGTACTGAGATGGCCCCTTCTTTACAGAAAGGCTTCATATAGGTCACAGGAAGATATTTGTTATCTTTTTTGGGGGAGTTTATCGTAACCCTCCGATAAGTAATCGCCCCTAGTTAAAAAAATAATCTTTTAAAAATAAACTTCGACTTACCTATATTTGGCATCGAGATTATTTTGAAAAATGCTAGTTGACAGTTCTTCTAACAACTCCAATTGCTTTTCCTACAAAAAGAAACTTGAATATGATTAGGAATGTAAGGAACATTGTGTTCAAATGTTTTTTTTTAAACAGATAACTCAATTCCCAAACAAGTTTCTGGGATGTTTGAGTTTCTGTGTTTATATCAACATAAATTAATTTCAAATATAATTTAGAAAAAATTTATTATTATAGATATATAATCCAGATAACTTGTCTGTGTTAATATTTTCGACTCTATTGGCTGATATTCAAAGACACAAATGAAAGTCATCACAGGGTCCACTGGGTGGGGACATACAGTTATTTAACCCCTCCCCACTCTATTGTTTTACTTTAATGCTTTTAGGCAACAAAATATTTTACACGTTATTTTTCACAAAATACGAAAAATCCCACCTGCATTTGTTTGGTAAACGTAGAAAGTGTGGATAATCCCTTTTCTGATCTAACCTCCAAACCATCAAATTTTAATCTAAATAAAAATGTTATAATCAAATCATACCTAATAAATGAAATACAATGAAGATTTATACCAGAATTTCGAGGAAAAAACTTTTAATCTATTGTTATCCTTTTTGCTAATTCTAAAGAAAATCTAATCTTCGGAAAAAAAAGAAAATACAATGAAATTACTGTTTATACCTAATCAAAGAATGTTTTATCCTGTTGACGTGATTTCCATATATGTACTTCTTTATCAGAGGTGATGTTTTTATAAACTGCGAACCAAAAAAATAGGCATATCTGAATTTGTAGAATGGCAGCTTTAATATTAATTTAGGATGATTTTACTGTAAATATAAAATGTAGATGCATCTTTTGGTTACAAGTTTCCACCGTTAATTTTTCATTAATCAGCACCACGGAAGCACAAGATCTCAAAAACAGCATTTTGGTTAAAAACTGGTGAACCAAAAAGATATGCAAATCCAAAACAAATCAATGGAAAAAACGATTTTTTTGCACTTTTCTTCTGTTTTAAAGATTGATTCTGATAAATTAACAATTTTTTAAGGGATTTATACATTAATTATTATGAAATGTAGTATAAGGTAGAAATTAATGATTTTTTAAAATAAGAAATATTAGAAAAAAAAGAAATTTGACCCCTATCCCTTTAAAGGACAGCTGCTGACCTCCAGTCCTATGGATGAAGCTAAATACATGTTAAAGAGAAAAATTACTCCCAAAAGTATACAAAAATGATTTTTAATGTGTTGAAAAAATCCATTTTAAAATCTTGATTTTGATGATGATGGACTTTAAGATGCTCCTAAGGGTAGTGATGGTGAGCCAAATGTTATCAAAATGCATGACCATGATGACAACTTATATATTGAACGATGGTCCAATTTTTGTAGTCATAGCAGCCTCCAGCCAAGCAGTATTAAAAAAGAAAAAAATTGCAATTTTAATTAATCCAATTCATAAGGTAAATACTGTTATTTTTAGAAGATGTTTATATTTCTTGTCGTGAGGCTCTATGGAGATTGCTATGGCTACAAAAAATGGTACATAGGTTGATAGACAAGTTGTTGTAATGGGCATGTACTTAGATAACATTTAGCTCATCATCACCACCAACAGGAGCATCTGAAAGGTCATCATCCTCAAAATCAAGATTTTAAAATGGATTTTTTTAACACATTAAAAATCATTTTTGTATACTTTTGGGAGTAATTTTTATCTTTAACATGTATTAGGCTACATCCATAAGACTGGAGGCCAGCAGCTGACCTCTAAAGTGATAGGGGTCGAATTTCTTTTTTTCTAATATTTCTTATTTTAAAAAATCAATAATTTCTACCTAATACTATATTTCATAATAATTAATGCATAAATCCCTTAAAAAATTGATTATTTATCAGAATCAATCTTTAAAACAGATGAAAAGTGCATTGATTTGTTTTAGATTTGCATATCTTTTGGGTTCACCAGTTTTTAACCAAAATGCTGTTTTTGAGATCTTGTGCTTCATTGGTGCTGATTAATAAAAAATTAACGGTGGAAACTTGTAACCAAAAGCTGCATCTACATTTTATATTTACAGTAGAATCATCCTAAATGAATATTAAAGCTTCTATTCTGCAAATTCAGATTTGCCTATTTTTTTGGTTCGCAGTTTACATTTATGTATGGTTCGTTCGTCTGTCTGTAACGACAAATTTAATGATAAACAAAGAAATATTACAATTGTCCTTAGAATTTTAAATTTTGCATGTTAATTCCTATAACAATAAGGCATAATCTAGACATATAAAATCATTACAAGTATGTCCTTTCGTCTAATTAAATATAGTTTTATATCTTTTTGATAAAATGTTTTCTATGGTTTTTAGGAAAAGTTATAATGTTATTAGCTAAGCATTTCTTATGTTCCTTTGTCCGACTTTCTGAGCGGCTGTGTTTCGCTTTTATGGATGCAACAATCCATATTATCATAACTATTTCCTTCATATTTTCCTTCGTGACAGAAAAATACATTGATAAGTAAAAATAAAGGTATATGATATCTCTTATTAAAAATTTGACGTATAATGTCAAAGTACTATAAAAGACATGATAGCAAATAAAAATAAAAAGTTCTTGTTCAATATATAATATTCTAAGAATTGTTAGCTGACAGCAAGTAAATAATTCAGAATTCTTTTCACTTGTCCCTAAGTTAAAAAAGCCTAAGTTTTTTTTGGAGGATACAATATTCAGTTTGATGGGGGTAAAATAGAAAGTGACATTTTTTTACCCCTTAAAAAATTTGACCCCTCGGGAAAAATTATTAGGGGTTAGGTGTTATATGTCATCTTAATTAGTACAGTGTAGCTAAAAAACAGGTTACTTCACAAAAGAATCGTGATACTAGTTCAAATTGTAGAAATGTTACTTAACCATAAAACTTACCTTATATTACTAAATTCATGTCTAAGGCCAGCAAGGGTTTCATTAAGGCTGAGGTTATCTTTGGCATACAGCTTAAACTCATTTGTCAAGTCTTCACAGCGTTTCCTGAAATTTTAATTTGCTTAAAACTCTGCTATGATCAATGGATTTGAGATAATAGTTATTTACCGCATCGTATTCTAGACCGCTTTCCGCGGATATCAAAATGAAAAATTAAAGTTTAAAAGTGAAAGCCCGGGTTAACAAAACTGATATTCTTTTAAAATATTTGTAGAAAATTGTATGTAATACCAATAACCAGTTCTAATCCAGCGGATTTTAATCGGTTTCAAAAGTCAAACAGGATATTATTATAATAAACTTCTCAATTGAATCTTTACTGAAATGTTTAATTTTCCTATTGTTCTTTCTAATTATGATAATTAGTGATTACATTTTCTGGAATAGGTACCTCTTAAGTGTTGCTACGGTTAAACTAAAAGAACCTTCTCAGAAAATAACAGCCGTTTAAGAGATATTTGTGCTCAGACAAACAAACAAAACTTACCTGTATAAATCACATTCATTTGATTTCTTGATAAGATTGGTCTCCAACATTTTCGAGGATTTTTCAAATTCTTGAATTCTATTTTCCAGGGTTTGATTAAGTTGGTCCATACTTCGCACTGTTTCTTTTATCTTGTATATTTCTTCCTCTTTTATCTAGGAAAAATAAACACCTTGAACAATTTAAAACAAAGGGAAAAGTAGGTTGCGGGTAAAATCCGTAAAGGTTGTGTGTTTTAAGTTAAAAACAGTAGAAGAACGATAAAAATTTATGTTAACTTTCAAAAAAAATTGTTTTCTATAGTTCTTTTCAATAAGAAATACACATATTTAGTGAATATTATCGTTCTACTACTTAAAACATAAAAATTTTAAGCCTTAAAACACACACTTTTACGGATCTTACCCGCAACCTACTTTTCCCTTTTTATTTGTTTATCTGTGTATCCTTCATATGCATAAATAGTATTAAAATATACAAACAGATAAAAAGGTTTTACAGATTATATTTTTCCCCCAATTTTTAAATTTTTACCACGCAATACGTGTTCAATAAAGCTTTCTCTCCTTCACTGCGTCTGTAACTACGTAGGTATGTTTGTTTTATATTGTTAATAAGTTTTTTTGACGGAATGTTAAGATTAAAAGATTTTTGTTTATCTGAAAAAAACATATGCCCAAAAACAACCTAGTTTTTGTCAGAACCAACTAAAGCTTCCAGAAAATTACAGATCCAACAGTTAAGCTGTTTAATTAGATTTTTTCTGGGCAAACACACTTTAGAGAGGGAGAGGGTGAATTTGACACTTACCTTTCTGTAAGGATAATCTTGGACGAATAAAGAGTACAGTGTGACTACGTTTATGTGTAACAATATAGAATTATGCAGAAAAAGCATTTTTGTTTGAGTTCCAAGAATGACACATCCTCGCTTACCCCCTTTACTGCATTACAAAAAAATACCTTAATTTGAAAATGTAATGCATCATTTTGTTGTCTCTGTGATTGAATTGTGTTCTGTAGTCTGTCTATATCACGTGCTATTCCGCTGAAAAGACAAGAAGTTTAAAAACTATGGTACCTTTTTGGCAGGTATTGCCAAAAAGTAACTAATTTTTTTTAAAATCAGCTTATTTTTATTAAAGACATTTATGTTCATGAATAGTTTAAATTACATTTATTTAAGAATAAAAAGAATAAATTTTAAATAATAAGAAGATACTACCTTAATTTATCATTTAATTCTAGATTATATGCTTCAAGTCTTGAAGTTTTACTTTTTTCTGAAGAACAAAAATACTTTTATTTTCTTGAAATTATTCTCGAACCCACAAAAAAAAACTATTATTTTCTAGAACGTTAAGTTCTATTTTAATTAATTTTGATTCTAAGTAACAAACCACTTCAACAATAACATTAATAAAAAAGTATTTTTTTTCCTGGATGAACATTTTTATAGATTATAAGTTCGGCATATTCAAAGATAGACATATCTTTTGGGTCTTGTTCTAATAATTCTTTGTACCTAAAACAATCATAATTAACTTATATTCATGTTCTTTAGACTTAAACAAGGCGTTTGACGATACAAATACAAACAAAGGGAGAGGTCATTTTCTAGTAAATCCCGTAAAGGTGTGTGTTATAAGGCCTAAAAATAGTAGTAGAACGATAAGGTGCTCTAGATATATGTATTCCCTATTGAATAGAACAATAGGGAAATTTTTTTTTTTTTTTGATAACCATACCTGGATTATCTAAAAAAAATACGAAATTTCTATCAAACGCTTTGTTTGGCTCAAACTGACAAAAATTAAAAAAAAATATAATTATAATAATAATGTTTTCTATAGGTACAAGGTAAAGGTTAAGAACAATCTATACCATTAAACAAAGGAAGAAGTCATTCTTTACAGGTTGATTTATTATAATTATATTTTTTTTATTTGTGTCAGTTTGAGCCAAACAAAGCGTTTGATAGAAATTTCAGATATTCCAGGTACGGTTATCAAAAAAAAAAAAAAAAAATTTCTTCCCTATTGTTCTATTCAATAGGAAATACAAATATATAGAGCACCTTATCGTTCTACTACTATTTTTAGGCCTTATAACACACACCTTTACGGGATTTACTAGAAAATGACCTCTCCCTTATTAAAAAACACGTGTTTTCGATGTTTATCTATAGGTTAAGTTAAGTGAGGAGAGTTCAGATAAGGTTAACCCCTACAGTGTTAGATCTATCTCGTTGTTGAACGGGGGATGGGGCAAGAGTTAAGTTTTCTTAAGTTTAGGTTTAGGGTAAAATTCGGTGGTCCACTTAAAAGTTGGACCAAGTTCTAGGCGTCTGTTAGTTTTATATTTTTAACTAATTAGGTAAGAAGTTCATACAGTTCTTTTAGAGTTAGTTTTCTGGTTAAATTTCAAACAAAGTACTTAAATTAGGAAAAGTTTACCTTTCTGGATCAAAGTTGAAAGATTCTAGCTTAGCCTTGGCTACATCAGCTTTTTCTCTTAGTTTCTAGATAAAAAATAGGAGGATTAGGTACTTATCAAGATATTTGGAGTTTAAGTTTTTACTGATAATAAATTAATCTTTGGCTTAAAGGAAAATTCATCTATGTACTAAAATAGTGTAAAAAATATATATATATGTAGAATCTTGAAACAAATCATAATCTTTTTCATTAGAAGTTTTATTTATTGTCTTTGAAAATATATTTATTTAATCTTCACGTGTGCAACAATGTTTTGTTTTGAATACAAATTTGAAACCATTTCTTTTAAGTTAAAAATTCCAAGAGTTCAAATCTATTATCTTTCAAACAAAATTTTAAATATTAAATTTTTAAGTTATTGCTTTACACCTTTCATGCGGTTGCTCCGCCAGCTTCAAGGAGCAAAATTCTGTATTCTAAGAGAGAGATAAAGAGCAGAAAAATATTCTAAAACCATCCAAATACTATAAAAATTGAACGCGATAGAATTGTCATATTAATTTCAATTATTTTATTTTCGTAAATCTGGATATATAATAATCAATAATTCTTATTTTCTCCATCTAAAGATATCCAAGAATGGCGCTGTCTAAGCCAGGACTCGAACTTTTACTTCCTTAGGTCAGGGACAAGAAAATGGACGATCTATTTATGTATATCCCAAATTATGATTAGCAAAAGAACCCCTTCTGTAGATTAAAAGTTTGGAACACTTCTAGTTTTAAGCAACCAGTCAAGATGTAATTTAGAAAAACCAAAGTTTTTAAGCCAACGAATGTGAGACCGTGTTTAGAAACCTTTTGGTAACAGTATAATTTTCAGTCTATTGTCCTTTCCCTCCCTAATTTTACTAATTTTTACCTGATTTACTAGTTCCAAGTTTTGTTGTCTGTTAGTGACCTCTTGTAGCTGTGAAGATATGGCCTTCTGGATTTTAGACATCTCTGTGTTCTGAAGTTCCATCCTAAAAAAGTAGGTAAGGTATTCAATTGCCGGGTATATTCTGCACAAAATTTTGTTTTTTCCGCTGCTGAAAAAATACCTCAATCCCGACCTCCCCCACTAGTTAAAATTAAATGTCCCACCATTCAAAGAATGTAGATGAAATGACTTTTTGCCGTTTTTTTCCATCCCCGGCATATTATGTACCGGTACCCCTGAATTTAAGACAAATGGCCACAGGAATGTAAATAATAATTCAAAGGTTTAAGAGCCTATTGGCGGCCCAGGGGTCGTAAAAAAATAATTACCTAAGCTTTAGCAATTGTTTTAGGCTTGTAAGAAATATTTCCAATAAATCTCTTTTTATAAAGTATAGGGTAAGGCGGGGGAAGTTTCGGTAAGGGGCTATTTTCGGTAATTTCGACCTACCTTCATTAAATGACCTTTTTCTCCATGTTCCTTTCAAATGACAGAAAAAAACATAAAAGCAAATTTGTTCCTTATTAAATTGCCTACAAAAAAAGTATAAAATGAATTTTTTGTGAGATGAATATTAAGGGTACTTATTGTGTCTCAAAGTCGGACGAAAATTTTTTTTTTCAAAAATTTTTTAGTAGGTGTGTAAAGATCGACGTACACAAAAATTGGTAAGATCTAGAGCTGATCCGTAAAAACCTTTTGAACTAAGAATTGCCCGCTCTTTCCAAATCTGTTGAGAGCTTTAAAATCGGGGTAATATTTTTTTCAAAAATGACCAAAGTTGGCGCCGGGGGAAATTTCGGTAATTTCAAAAGAAATTAAAATTCAACTTTTAAGGTCATGTTTTCATGTTTTCTTTTGTCAAATCTATTATTCCATATGCACTTTTTAAGAATTAGGCCTAAAAATGAATAGAACAGATAAAAAACATAAAAAAAAATTAATTTTATTTTTTGAAGCAAATTTTTGCGAGGAAAAAATCAAAATTTCTGGTCCTTTGAAAAAAAATATTTTTGACATAGGAGGAATAGTCCGATCTTTATGAATTTTTAGTGGTTAATCCCAATAACCTATACTAATTATGATTTATTACGCTTGTTTGGTCGTTTGGCCTTTTTTCATCGATTTTTTTAAGGTTAAAATGTAGTCAAGATTTTTTGCAAAGATGACACTTTTGCTTCAAATTCGATTATTGAGGTCAATTTTTAATCAATTTTCATGTTTTTTGGTCTAAATCTATAGTTCAATGTGAGCTTTTTTAGGATCAGGCCTAAAAAGTAATAAAATACGTTTTTTTCTAGCACTAATTTTAAGTTTTTTTTAAAAAAAATTTCGAAAAAAAAATCGAAAATTCGCGTCTTTCAAAAACATTCATTTTTAACATAGAAGGAATAGTCCGATCATTATGAAATTTTTTGTGGATAATCCCTATAACCTATACTAATTATGATTATTTATGTTCGACTGGCCGTTTGGCCGTTTTTCATCGATTTTTTTTAGGTTGAAAAAAATTACCGAAAATTCCCCCGCTGGTGGGGAATTTTCGGTAACTTTTTTGCGGTCAATTTCGGCAAACTTCTAAAAGTCCTAGGATAACGTCATTTAAGGACCTGATAGTCCTTTCCATAAGCTTTCTACCAGTCTTGGATTCATTTGAAAATATTAATATTTACACTGAATATTAAATAAAATATTATTTTGAAAATTCAAAATAATATAAATATTAGGTACCTAAGTTTGGCACTGTCCTCGGCAATTTTCTTTGCATTATTGGCCTCAAAGGCAGCCTCCTCTGCTTTTCGTAATTTTTCCTCATATTCTGTTCGTAGTAGCTGAAAAAATATTTCAATATAAATATTTGTCATTAATCCGGATTTGTGTATTAGGGCATATTGGACCTTTCTATAATATATGAGTTAGTTAAAACTAGAAATATTTTCTTAAAATGATTAATTATTGCCAAACTTTGAACAAAATCTTTTAAAACTTACCTATGTTTCTTGAAAGTTGAGAAAAAATAGTAAATTGTTACCTACCTAATATAATATTAATAAGTATTTAACTATTTATATTCATATTCAATAACATTTTTACTACCTAAGCTTTATAATGATTTTGATATTCTATAAGATCATTTCAAAAAGGGGGGGGCGAAAGTGACACTTTTTGAAACCAAAACTAAGAGTCAACAAAGGAACTCAACTAAAAAAAGGGTTACAGGTCTGAGATTTTGCATGGCAGTTGCTTTATAGGGGTACAATATGGAACTGTGAAGAAACGGCGGTGCAACCGCCGAAAACCGCCGTTTCCCGCCATAATTTTTGTTGCCTTTTCTCGGCGGTTTTCGTCGGTTGCGCCGCCGTTTCTTCACAGTTCCATATTGTACCCCTATAAAGCAACTGCCATGCAAAATGTCAGACCTGTAACTCTTTTTTTAGTTGAGTTCCTTTGACTTTTAGTTTTGGTTTCAAAAAGTGTCACTTTCGCCCCCCCCCTTTTAAATTTAGTACAATAAGAAAACACCAAATAATCGATTTAGCAAACTTAATAGAAATAATCTTACCTCAATCAATGTATCTTTCTTTCTTAATTCAATTTTAAGCAGCTTATTTTCATCAATGAATTTCTTAACGTCATGCGGATTCTAAAACAAATTTTAACTTATTTTTTACATGAATTTTAATATAAATTACACTTGTTTTCAGGGACGTTCAAAGTTTAGAGGTGATTACTCACAACTCCCCCCCCCCCCCTAAATGTTCACCCTATTATAATTTTACCCCTCCCCCCCCCCCAAAAAAAAAAAGGTTGTACGTGCTAGCACTACATTGGAGACTGTGGGAAAAGCTTTTGATCGTAATTGTTAGGAAACTTCAGCCTTTGAGAATGATCTTTGAAATATATAATGACACCTTCCCTTCTTTCTTATTTTTGTATTGTGTTCAAATAATGAAAAGTGTATAAAAGTTCTTTTTAGGTTATTTTTCTTATAAAATAAATCATTCTTGTTATGAAACCTATTTTTCCTATAATTTCATTATTTGTCAAATACAAAATCAAAGATGAAGTTAGGCAATTGGAAATTCAATAAAACTCTTACAATACCTACGTCCTTTCATAAATTAATAAATAAAATCTATTTACTTGGTAATAACCTTATTTGTTTTGACTACAATAAATTGTATTTGAATAGGTACTATCCTCATTTCATAAAAAATTTTAAGCCATTGTTTGTTAATAAATCAAATACCTTTAAAATAATTAGGAATAGTACAACAATAATCCTATTATATTATAGGCAGAGATGCGGAGCCGTTTGATTTTCTAGAGGCTCTGGCTCCGCAGAGCCGCCTCTAAAAATAACGGCTCCGACGCCTACCTAAAACTAAGTAAAACTAAAAAAAATAAAAAATTCAAGACTATTTTTGACTTTTTAAAGTTTTAAAGTTCAATTTTTAGGAAGAATAGACTTGAAACACATAAAGGGGTTTCCAAATTATAAAATTTAAACATTAAGTTTAATCAAGGTAGGTAATTTCTTTTTTTCCAGATATTTTTTTAGCTACCACCGGAGCCGGAGCCACTATTATACAACTATGGTACATCAGTCTGTATGATAACAAATATCATTAGAAATAGTACAACAATAATCCTATTATATTATAGGACAGCTTTTATACAACTATGGTACATCAGTCTGTCAGTCTGTATGATAACAAATATCATTAGAAATAGTACAACAATAATCCTATTATATTATAGGACAGCTTTTATACAACTATGGTACATCAGTCTGTCAGTCTGTATGATAACAAATATCATTAGAAATAGTACAACAATAATCCTATTATATTATAGGACAGCTTTTATACAACTATGGTACATCAGTCTGTCAGTCTGTATGATAACAAATATCATTAGAAATAGTACAACAATAATCCTATTATATTATAGGACAGCTTTTATACAACTATGGTACATCAGTCTGTCAGTCTGTATGATAACAAATATCATTAGAAATAGTACAACAATAATCCTATTATATTATAGGACAGCTATTATACAACTATGGTACATCAGTCTGTTTACTTGTATATTATATTGTAAAGGAAGTGTATGTTTTTTTTAATCCCTTTGAATAAAGGATATTTAATATCGAAATACTAACATTATTAGACTTAATTAAAGTGATGCTAGTGTCTAATCATCATTTCAAAATCATGGTACAGTGATGTCAAAAAATATAAGAAAATCAACAAGTTTAAAATGGACATATGGACTTTTTGAAAAAAAATCAAAGATTTGGTACACTTTCTAAATTAAACCTAACTGTATAATGAATCACCATGCAAAGTTTCACTTCGATTAGGTATTTTTAACATATAACGAACAAGCTTTCTGTTAGAAACACTTTTACAAACACATTAAAAGACTTTTAAATCATTACAGTACAGCAAAAAAAAATATATTATTCTTCAAATAAAAAAATGAAATATGTACTTAAAAGTTTAAAATTTTATGTTCGTGTTTGCAGTAATACTTAGAAACATGACAATTAAAATGTCTTTATTAATAGCCAGACAGACGTCTTTATAATAACTGTCCGTCTGTCTGTCCCTTAAGATCTCGGTAACCGCTGAACCGATTGGATTCTACTCTTCAGGGTATATACCTATTGGTCCTGTGGTGGTTTTAAGCTATTTTCTTTGGGGGTGGGACACCCCCAACCCCCCCAAAAACAAAAAAAATACCTCCCATTTTTTTTTTTTTTTTTTTTTTTTTTTTGTAGAGGAATTCTTTTGTAGAAATATTCTTTTGTAGAAATATTCTTTTGTAGAAGAATTCTTTTGTAGAAGAATTCTTTTGTAGAAAATTTCTTTTGTAGAAGATTTCTTTAGTTCTATTTTTTTTTGTTGAATTTTTTTGTTGTCATCTCTTGGGACAAAGCCCCTAGAGGCTAGGGGCGAAGCCGCTAGTCTATAATACAAAGTAGCTTGATGTCTGTCCGTCTGTCCCTTAAGATCTCGGTAACCACTGAACCGATCGGATTCTACTCTTCAGGGAATATACCTACTGGTCCTGTGGTGGTTTTAGGCTATTTTCTTGGGGGGTGGGACACCCCCAACCCCCCCAAAAATAAAAATAAACCAACCCCCCCAATTTTTTTTTTACTTTTTTTTTGTAAAATCTCAGTAACTGCTGATCAAATTGGGCTCTACCCTTCTGGGAATATACCTACTGGTCCTCTGGTGGTTTTAAGCTATTTTCTTGGGGGGTTGGATACCCCAACCCCCCAAAAAATAAAAAAATCCCCACTTCCAAAATTTTTTCTTTAATTTTTTAAAAACAAAAACCAGTAATTGGGGTGGGGGAACCCCACTGCAACATGGGGCGAAGCCCATATGAATCCCCCCCCCGAAAAAAAAAATCAAAATATTTTTTTTAAATTTTAATTTTTGTGTATGCGAACAACCTAGGTCTGATTTTTACGAATTGAAATTTTTGTGTATACGGCAAACAACCTGGGTTTAATTTGTACAAATTAAAAGGGGGGAGGCGGATGTGCCACTTTTTGAAACCAAAACCAAAAGGCAACAAAGGAACTCATCTAAAAAAAGAGTTACAGGTCTGAGATTTTGCATGGCAGTTGCTTTATAGGGGTACAATATGGAACTGTGAAGAAACGGCGGCGCAACCGCCGAAAACCGGTTTCCCGCCGAATTTTTTTGCCTTTTCTCGGCGGTTTTGGGCGGTTGCGCCGCCGTTTCTTCACAGTTCCATATTGTACCCCTATTAAGCAACTGCCATGCAAAATCTCAGACCTGTAACTCTTTTTTTAGTGGAGTTCCTTTGACTTTTAGTTTTGGTTTCAAAAAGTGGCACATCCGCCTCCCCCCTTTTTGTGCTTAAAGGCACAACCTGGGTTTAATTTTACCACAGAGTAATTAAACAAAGAATAATTTTTTGAATATTTCTATTAAGGAGGGTTGACTTCCCAAAACTATATAGGGCGAAGCCCCTAGAGGCTAGGGGCGAAGCCGCTAGTCCTATTATATAAAGTAGTAAGCGTTTTTTGTCTGTCCCGAAGGATCTCGCTAACTGCTGAACCAATATTGTTCTCCTTTACAGTGAAGCTTCTTATAGGTCCTGGGAAGGTTTTAAACTATTTTTCGAGAGGGTGTCTTAACCCCCCTCTCCCCCAAAAAATAATTTTTATAACTCTTTGGAAACTCAAATTTAAAATAGGATAAGGTTGACTTTTCCTTCTCCTACCAGTGCACACTGGTCCGGAGGGGTCAACAATTCAATTTTTCCTACCCATCAATTTAGACAAAAGTTGACCTGCCAGCCTTCAAAGACATCCTGGGCCACCTATATTTTAAATATCAACCCATGTTGATAATATGTTTTTTGAAATAATTTGGGGCCAAAGCTGCAGAACTCTAAAATCTAAGAACGTATTATTGACATTGTTAAATTGGCTATACTTGCTTAAATCTGATAAAATCAAATATCCGCATGTTGGAAATTGTCCAACTAAAATAAGTCCTATATAAGTTCAAAAATTATTTATAACACAAAAAATGGTACAAAATGCAAAAATGTGGTTTTTTTTCTTAGTTTTTAAGATAAGGGTAAGTTTGGCAAAATTTTCTTATTGAGTACTCTCTGAGCTTTTCGCATGTTTATTAAAGAGAATTCGTTGATATTGTAATTAACTTCATATTTCACGATATATATGGCATCCGGTTTTGTTCGTTTTGTGCAATATCTTAAAAACTATTAGATCGATTAAATTTCATCAATGTTATAATTTAAAATTATTCCGAACGCGTAGAGGGGGGAAGGATCTATTTTTGCGGAGTAATATCTGAGAAACAAAATGAAAACATACGAAATAGCTAAATAGTATAAAAATCTGTTATATTTCATGTAGATTAGTTAAAATAAATTTCTAAATGTCAATTTTATTGTTTTATATTCATATAATTGATATTATTCTTTCAGCCTACTCTTTATTTATCTTCGTAAGTCTGTCTGCTACGCTATGCGAGTACTTGTGTGTGTGTGTGTGTGTGTACTTAGACTGAGGTTATACAATACATAGTAATAACCGAGAATACATACACAAATTCAAAACATAAACGATTAACAAACGCATTCATTGGCGCGCTATAGCCTTTACTGCAGGAATAACAATTGATTAAACTGATTTTTAAATGGATTAAATCAAGACAATATAGATAAAATGATCAAGATATTAAAAAAATCGCGCAAATTTGAAATTTGCAGCTAGTGAAAAACTGGTTATACTTACAAAAATTTTTACTTCACATGATATTTAGCCAATGCAATTGTCTACAAAAAAGTATTTCAGAGTCTTCTTGATTTAACAACTCCTTCCCGCCCTAAATGTCCAATAAAACCTCGGGAACGGCAAAAATTAGACTTTAAAGGTCATTTTAACGGTCTTTGACCTTTGAGGTCATGTATTTTTTTTCTCATAAATGGACTCCCTGACCCCTAAAACCCCCAATTTGCTGTATTGGGCATTAAAATCGGCCAAGAGACGGCTGAAAACGAATTGTTGACCCAAAACTGCGTTTTCAGACCAGTGTGCAGTGCAAGGCCCCTAGAGGCTTCTAGGGGCGTAGCCGCTAGTAGATAATACAAAGTAGCTTGATGTCTGTCCGTCTGTCTGTCTGTCCCTTAAGATCTTGGTAACCACTGAACCGATCGGATTCTACTCTTCTGGGAATATACCTACTGGTCCTGTGGTGGTTTTAGGCTATTTTCTTGGGGGGGTGGGACACCCCCAACCCCCCCAAATTTTTTTTTACATTTTTTGTAAAATCTCAGTAACTGCTGATCAAATTGGGCTCTACCCTTCTGGGAATATACCTACTGGTCCTCTGGTGGTTTTAAGCTATTTTCTTGGGGGGTGGGACACCCCAACCCCCCAATAATAAAAAAATCCCCACTTCCAAAATTTTTAATTTTTTAAAATTTTTGTAAACAAAAACCAGTAATTGGGGTGTGGGAACCTCACTGCAACATGGGGCGAAGCCCCCATGAATCCCCCCCCCCCCGAAAAAAAAATAAAAATATTTTTTTTTTTAATTTAAATTTTTGTGTATGCGAACAACCTAGGTTTAATTTTTACGAATTGAAATTTTTGTGTATACGGCAAACAAATTGGGTTAAATTTGTACAAATCAAAATTTTTGTGCATAAAGCGCACAACCTGGGTTTACCACAGAGTAATTAAACAAAGAATATTTTTTGAATATTTCTATTAAGAAGGGTTGACTTCCTATAACTATATAGGGCGAAGCCCCTAGAGGCTAGGGGCGAAGCCGCTAGTTTTGTTATAAAATGCCAACAAAAATATAAAAATATTGTCTAGATTTTTTAATATTGGGTGTAAGATTTCTAGGTATAGTATGACGTTCAAGTCTGAATTGTATTTTATTATGAGAGCAGAGGCGTTCAAGTAGGGGTTGACAAACTTAAGGGGAGTAGGTACTCCCCTCCCCCAACACGCCACCCTGATAAACACCCCTAAAAGTTGTGTCCTGGGTAAAAAAAAAGTCTCACCCCTACTAAGTATACCTAAGGATGGTGGAAAAATAAAATTTAACAGGCAAATCTTTTTACTATAGAAATGTTGATTATGTTGACCCCTCAAAAAATATAACAACACCCCTCTTATTGTCTATTATACACCCCAACAAGACTCACACCTCCTCGATTTTGATTTATGGGGGGTGTCAAAATTTTCGGATGCGCTTCGCTGACTGGATATTTCTTAATCTATAATACAAAGTAGAATGATGTCTGTCCGTCCGTCTGTCCCTTAAGATCTCGGTAACTACTGAACCGATCGGATTCTACTCTTCAGGGAATATACCTACTGGTCCTGTGGTGGTTTTAGGCTATTTTCTTGGGGGGTGGGACACTCCCTACCACCCCAAAAATAAAAAAAATCCCCCCCATTTTTTTTTTATTTAGAAGATTTCCTTCGTCCTTTTAGGAATTTCGCCTAAGTTTTTTTTTATCACCTCTTGGGGCAAAGCCCGTAGAGGCTAGGGGCGAAGCCGCTAGTTTTTAATAAAATACGTTACATCTATAATACAAAGTAGAACGATGTCTGTCTGTTTGTTTGTCTGTGTGTCTGTTTGTTTGTAGCGAAGGATCTCGCTAACCGCTGAACCGATCCCGATCGGGTTCTCCTTAACAGGGTAGCTTCTCATAGGTCCCGGGAAGGTTTAAAACTATTTTCTTGGGGGGTGGGACACCCCTAACCCCCCCCCCAAAAAAAAAAAAAAAAAATAAAAATACCCCCCCCAAAAAAAAAAAAATTCTTTTTAAAACTAAAATTAAAATAGTGCGGTCGACTTTTTTTTTAGATTTATTTTGTAAAATCTAAATTACAAAAAAATTGGTTTGATCAAACCTCTTGGGGCAAAGCCCCTAGAGGCTAGGGGCGAAGCCGCTAGTTTAAAATAAAGTATTTCTGTTATTTTCTAAAATATCATAACATTTTAAATCTGAAATAAATAAACAATGTAATTTTGTTCATAAACTAGAATATGTGTTTACATTAATGCGAAGAGTCTTGCATAAATGTGGATTGGCGCTTTGTGAGTTTCTTTTACTAGATTTAAGATAAAGGAGGTAAGTTTCTTATTAAGAGAAATCTCGTTATTGGGGAATTTAGTAAAAACAGCTACATATACCCATTGATCTTAAGGGACAAGACAATGGACGATATATTGATTATACATCTCACATGATAATAACAAAATTACCACTTATGTAGACTAAAATTATTGTTTGAAAAGGGTGGACAGTGACACTGTAAGTTTAAAATTAACCAATCAATATTTACTAGATGGACGCAAAGTTTAAGAGCGAATGAATATGAAACCATGGGTATAAAACCTAGGGTACCCGTGTAAATTACTTTCCATTGAACCCTCCTTCCCTACAAATACTTGTAAAAGAATGATTGATTTTTCTAATGAGATTTTCTGTGATTACGAGATTTCTTAAATAGAAAATTAGGCCCCCTCTAACTGCCAATGTGTACTATGTGTGCAGTATATTAATAATAAAAATCACCAGGCTAACGTTTTGTAAGGCCTAAAGTTAGATTATCAATTAACAATATATAGCTGATGATTAAAAATAATTTTGCTGCTTAGAGAACTTGCAATATAAAAAATAAAAATATACTATAATATTTCATAACCATGCTGTTAAAATTCAATATATCATTAAGACAGCAACGATGGAATTATTTATCCTTGTTCTTCATTTCTTCTAGTTCTTTTTGCCAGGCAGTTGACTCATTTACCTATTTTTGGGTGTAATTAAAAAAATGCATCAAAATGTACCTAACATGAAAGAATAATTTTTGAAAGGTCACCTTACTTAAAAAAAACCTTAAAATCTTAATTGCATATTGGTACAATATATTGAAACTTTTTTTTCATGAAAACTTTCCTTTAATAAATAGTTATTAATTGTCCGCATTGAAGTTTCTATTAAAAATCAAAGATCTTCTACACAGTATAAAGCCAGTTTTATTAAAGTTAAAAATCAATCTTTTCTGGATCAAATTACACCCCTTCCTGGTTAACATTAAACTTGCCACCCCTGCCCAAGCCCGCCATAAACTTTTTCGCGCCCAAAATGGCCTCCGTTGTCAAAACTTTTGCCGCATTTTCACTCTCATATTCGAGGGCGGAGTCAATATCCTTTGCGCTGAAGGTTGCATGGTAGGCGGAGTCGCGATCACAGCGTAAACATTCTTGGGGGAACTTGACTATTTCCTGAAAAAAATGAATAATAAACTTTTTTTGTTTTATTTATAAAGCTAAGATTCCTTTAAACAAAAGCAAACGTTTAAAAGACTACTGTTTGAAAGGTCCCTACAAATGACGTGAAGACATAAAAAAATCATCTATACATACATTTATATATTTAATTGTAGTACTTTTACATTACATAACATTGCCAGGGATCTAAAGGGATAAGACAATGACCAATGAATTTATGTACATTCCCAATGATGGTACAAAAAAATATTTATTTTGTAGAAAAATATTATTGGTTGAAACGTTTGAACATTCAACTTAATGAACCAACCAATCAAAATATGATAAAAATTGTACGGCAATGAATAGAAAAACGTTAATATAACGTTAACTTTGGGGACCAGTGCAAAAACAGCCCAATGTCCTCTACCTTCCTGTAACATTGCATTAATAAGTAAGGTCTCACCTTGGCCATGTTAAAAGCTTGTCCAAAGGCAGTTCCAGTGGCCACTACTCTGTTAACTAGACCCCAATCACAGGCTTCCTTAGGGTCCACCAATCTTCCTAAAAAGTCGATAGTCACAGATATATGAAATAGATTTAAATAATATATAATAATGATCTGCACTTGATTTTCTCCAATTTTAATTTTAGTTTTGAAAATAAAAAATTTTGAGGTGGTATTTTCTCCAGGATCTTTTTCTCTTGGGAGGGTGGAGTTACTCTACACTAACAAACAATAATTATAAACCTTCTCTGAACCTTTAAGTTTCACTGTAAAAAAGAACCATAATGGTCTAGCAGTTAGCGAAATCCCACAGCAAACATTCCCTTATTAATATAAAATTAACTGACGTGTAGATTGATAAGAAGAATAGATAGATGTTATTAAGTATAATATAAAGTTTAATTTCTGACAACCGGAATTGAATTGATTGAGTGGTTCGGCCCAAAATCAAATAAATAAACCTGTAAGTATTAAATCCAAAGCTCTGCTTAATCCAATAAGTTCTGGTAGTCTGACTGTGCCCCCATCAATCAAAGGGACGCCAAATCGTCGATTCAAGAACCCAAGCTTCGAGTTTTCTTCTGCAATTCTAGATAAATTAAAAATAGGTAGGTAGTAAATATAAAACTACTTAAATGCCAAAATTAATCTTTTAAAATTTTCTATTTCATTATTGTATTTACATATACTAGAAGAGGCTACGCCTCTAGAAGCCACTAGATGACCCTCAACTTTCAATTTTAATATTAAAGGTTTATTGTTAAAATTAAAAGAAAGTTTTTGGAGGGGAGGAGGGTTATTTTGGTTATATTTCGTAGCGAAGCTACTCTTTAGTTCCAAATGTCCGTCTATTCGTAGGTAAGACACGAAGAAGAGGCGACTAGATTTTCTCAGCTCCTATTCAAAATACACGACTGGAACTTCCTGTCAACATTTCCATCCTTGTTTATTGTTTATTGTTATTTTACTCTTAAGAACCCAAGTAGGGTCATGTAAGAGGTCTGAATATCTAGGCCAAAGTCTGAATATAACTATCAAGTCTTTTCTTGAATGTAGATAAAGTCACGGCCTTTTTCACATGAACAGGAAGATCATTCCAGAATTTAGCTGCTCTAACACTGAATACATTTCTGGATAGTTCTGTTCTTTTCACTGGAATTTGAAAGCTTATCACTCCATGGTCAGAATTTATGGCTCTTGTATTTGGCCTATTTTCGTTTACTATCCTTAAGGAGGATAATCCACAAAAAAAATCCATTGCGGTAACAGTGCTTTTATACTTTTCAAATATTTTTTTTGTACTTCGCTACATATGGATGTTGTCATCCTTGTTTATATCTTGTCATTGCAGTGATCTCTACCTGAGATCGCACATAAGTGCAAGCTCAAGACCACCCGCAACACAATATCCATCTATAGCAGCTATCAAAGGTTTGCTTATCACCATCTTTGTTGGACCCATTGGACCTACAATAAAAAGTTATAGACTTTATAACAATAAATGAGACGCATTATCAAACAAAACAACACTTTAATTTCTTAAAGTTTGTCATGAAGTCTTAACTGTTCATTCTATCTCTCGGCAAAACTATATATTCTCATTATTTACCAAGTTCACAGAATTTATTATTGATTCTTAGTAGCTTAACATTTTCCTATTTATGTGCTTTGCTACTCATGAATTTTGTCATCCTTATTTTCATATTATTATACCTTGGTCCATAAGCATTTCTGCAACTTTATTTGCCAGATTTTCTTCAAGTTCGGCTAACTCTTCCAGATCATAGCCGGCACAGAAGTTACCACCTTAAAAATTGTAAAAGGATAATGTCTAAAAGTAACGACAATTTTGTGTGTGTAGCCATTGTTTCTAAGTGTTTGGACCTAGGTAGACCTAAGACCATTTTGCATTATCTATTTAAAAGCCATACATTTTTTAGTAAAACCTTTCCTGAATAACGTATACTTTTGAGAGAGAAATAAATATTTTAATTTGGAAATACGTTGACAGATAAAAAAAAATAAAAAGAGTGATAAAATTAAAAAAGCGAACAGACGGTGTTTAATCGACAGAGGAATCAATATTTTGAATATTGAGTAAATAGATAATCATAAAATGTTTACAAAAGGCTAAAAAATATTATCAAATGAAATTATTGGTAAAAAATATAGTTATAGAGTCACTACTCACTACATTTTTAATAGAATTTTATTGTTATAGGAATAGAAATAAAGTAGTTTGAAAATGATAGGAGTTAGGACAATGCTGACATGCCTATATTAATAAGAGCTCTCCGTTACGAACATTAGGACAGTCGAACTCACCTAAATTGTAAAAAGTTTCGTCTTGAAAGTGAAGTAGTCGTTTAAACAAACAAGGACAATTGTATCAAGAAAAAAAACTGTAAAAAGATATTGTATAAAGAGAAATGGCAAGACAAGTATATCTTAGAAAAACTTATCTACAAAAAAAAATTAACTATAAAGAAAAAGTATCCTTTGAATGAGGGAGGGGGGTCTACATTAAGAACAAAATGTTTAGTACGTTTAAAACTACCTGATTCACATTATGAAACTAAATTCATTTTTACCTTTCTCGGGTATCTAATAAACACTTTGTTTTACGAGAATTCTAAGTAGATCCCCCCCTAACTTAGGTACTTACCTAGGCCATGAAAAACAGCACAATACATGTTGTCATCCTTTTCAAACTCCATAAAAGCCGTTTTCAGCTTTTCTGCAGTCGCTTCGTTTACGCTATTTCTTTTTGTAGGTCTGTTTTTAGTAATAAGAGTAATCAAATATGTTAACTAAAGATTTTTTATTTGCTGATAGGGAATATTGTTATCAGCTTATATGATTTTTCAGTTGGTTGACTTTTTGTCCAAGTAAATTAATAGAAAAATAAAAAATAAACATAGAGGGAGGAATGAAAAATTATTATATCAACCGATACTGCTTCGGATAAATCCGCCAATTATTCCAGAGAAAAAAATATTATATTCGTTTAGATTATGTTTGTTAGCTCAGATTCTGTGTCGAATGAATCCGTAAATTGAGACAATTGGAACAAAATTCGAATACAATTTTGAACAGAACGAGAATTAAAAAAATTTAAGACGATCATAACTTTCTTGTTATCATCAATAAATTTTTGCAAACCGTACAAAATCAGTCGTCTTTTATCATGTTCTGTGATAAGTTAAGACGGTTTAAGAACAATAGTTTATAAAGTAAGTTCTTTTAAATGAGAGGTATTTCTACCAATGGCATATTATTATAATCTAAAATAAACCCAATGGGTTTTATTTATTTGTAATTGTAGGTAGGTATAGGTAATATCAATGCAACTTTGAAATTTGAAATTTTTTTTTTATTTTACCATCCCATTTTTATGGAATTAAGAAGGAAAGTGAAGTTTGTTGATTCATAAGTTTGATATTTGCAATAATGGATTTAATATATATGTAGAGATTATGACAGAGGAAATTATGTCGTCAATTTGGGTTGCTACTGTAGTCTTTAGTCCTCATTTATTGGGCAGTACGATCTTCCAGTAGGCGGGGAGAGGGTTTAATGTTTTATCTAGACTTAAATTAAAACTAATTAAACACTCCTAATAGAACTACTAATAAAATACATGGGTGTTGTTCAATGCATTGCAATAGACAGTGCATACAACCGATTGCAAAAATTCTTTATAATGAGATCAAAACAATTATATTGTATAGGTATTGAACTAATAAAAAAATAATCAATTCACTCTTTTCCTGTTGATTCCAATTGTCATGATATGAAGAGATTCATATTTTTCTGTTATTACAATTTCCTCGGGTTTTACTGCAGGCTCCTCTTCTAAAAAAAAAGAATGTATATTATAGGTATAAAATTTTGTTTTTTCTAAACTAGTAGATACGTCTTTAGCCTAAAACCAACCCAAGTCTTTAAATAAGAAAAAATAGCCTAAATTCATCTCTCAACCTATTTGAAAAACTCAATCATTAAAGTCATAGTGAGATATCAACTGACAAACAACAAATCTTACTGCTTTATACAATAGGCGATTAAGGATATACATGAGAACGGGTGTATTATAGGACACTTGCCATTATCAGTCCAGACTTAATTTAAGCCCCTGTGGAGCTCTATTCCTACGAGATGCTATTACTTGGGGTCTCTTTTATACTTTACTTACGCTAAACTAACCTAAAGAAGATATGAAAAAAATGATTTGTCCTTAACTGTTACAGGAAACAATTGTTACAGGAATCATTATGGTAAGTTGGATATTGCTTCGACAATATTAATATGCTTTAACATAAGAGCTATCCTTTAAGGACGTTTGGATCAACCCAAATTTCGAAAAGCTTCGCTTTAAAAATCAAGTCCTATGTAAAGATACCTGAACTTGTAGGAGCTTCATCAGAAAAGTTTCTTACAGTTGGAAGATTTAGATTTGTTTTGATGAAACCAAAATTTTCAACAGGACTTAATCTTTTAACAATAACATATTCTAGGTTTCTTTTCTTATAGATACTTAGTATAGAATAAAATTAAACATTAAAGTTAATAATTAATTGATTTGTAAAAAAAATGTGTAGGGGACACTTAGATTTATCACGTAAAACTAAATTGCATACACATATACCCCTAAAGAGGTATTATGAGGCCTAATTTTAAAAACAATATCTCCATATTTTGCCTTATCATAAAAAAACTAGGCATTAACCGATATTTCTGAATGTTTCTTTTTAATATTGACATAGTGACTCAAAAAATAATTCGTCTTCTAGGTTTCTGGGAATTAACTAAAGTTTTAGCTTTCTGTGTTCCTTAAAGTGTCCCATAATTAGATATTAGAATACATTCCTAAAATTAGGTGCAAAAGCAGACAAGCCTCTTATGCAAGAACTTTTATGCAGCTGTCTTAGCCTGTGTAATCTTGTTAGTGTTTTAGACATAGCTTATATCTGAAATTAAATACTTATAGCATTGCTGCATACATATTAAAATGCACCCAATGCCTTTTAGTAAGGTTCATCGTTCCTATATTATACAAAACATCACTAAAGCAGACAAATAAATTGTTTCAGTTAATATATGGATCTAAAAACTATAATTATATAAAAAGGATAAAAAAAAATAATTTTATGTGATTTAAAAACCGATAAATACTAAATGAATACAAACTGGCGCACCCATTTTGAACAAATTGTAAAATACAAGATGTTACAAAAAAAATACTGCATAAATTATTGCACTCGACAAAGTTTTTTTTTGTTCTCTTATCCAATTTACAACACTACAAATACTTATAGTTTATGTGGATATTATTTAAAGTGTTTGGATCTAATAGGTCATGGGAGTTGGACGGACCTGTAACTTTTGTAAAGTCACTAGGGCCAGCTAAAGCTCCACATAAAGGCATATTAAAACTTGACACGGTGTCTCTTGAAGCTACTCTTTATTACCTCACCCTTTTGCCAAGTATGGCAAGTGTCCTAAATTAAGTCACCGTGATATATTACACTCACTACAGCAAAGAAGATTGGGATAAAGGTCGTTCTGATGCTATGCATTTGACAATTATGCATCTAAACTACTCAATAATCTCACTTCTTGCATGACTAGGAGGAAGTTGCGCCTGAGAAATTCGAATTACCGAAATTGAACTTGAACTCTAACTCTCATCACAGCACTGCATGAGCCCATAGAACTCATGTCGTATGCATGTAATGTATACTCAAAACAAAAAGCAGTCAATATTTGCTTTAGATTAGAAATTTGATTAAAATACAACAATAAAAAGATAACAATCGAGAGGAGATACTTGTAATTTCTTGCTATGACTAAAAACAAACGTATGAGCAACCTATAATGCAAAGTTGAACGATGTCTGTCTGTCTGTTTGTACCGAAGGATCTCGCTAACCGCTGAACCGATCGGGTTCTCCTTAAAAGGGTAGCTTTTCAGGTCCCGGGAAGGTTTATAACTATTTTCTTGGGGGATGTGACACCCCCAACCCCCCAAGAAGATGAAACATACCACCCCCTTCGCCACTTATAGATGTTGTCATCATTTTATTCATGCAAGAGGTAAATTCCATCAATACTTCCATCAAATGCATTATTGCCTATTTGGTAAAAATAAGATTCATAAAATTGATCCATATATTAAGAGAGTATATAATTTTAAAATCTTGATATTTTGAAAACTTCTTTATAAAAAAGAGAGAGTATTTCTAGATTAACAAATGTCAACGTTAGTGTCAGAATTCGTAATAAGCATAAATATTTTTAATTTCTAATAACTAACACTAAAGTCACAAAATTAAAACCATTTTAAATAATCTCACTTTTTCAAAATCAAAATATTTGTGCATGAAAATTCGTCATAATAAACAAGGCAGATTTTAACCTCAATGTCAGGGGCCAAACATTATTTAAAAACAAAAATTTCTATACACGGAAATTCATTTCTCTAAAAACAGAAAGACAACATTAAAAGGTAAAGATTGATACATTTTTATATATTTTACCAAATATTATGTTAAAATTTTGTAGCCCCTGTTGTAAAAGACGACGATCTTAGCAGAAAAAATCAGCTGAGCGGGAGTAAACAAATATTTGTTTATGACTCCACATAAATGTTATGTCATAAACTTAACATCAAGTCTCCCTATAATTCGAAGATGTTGAGAACCTTGGATCGAGTCCCTTTGTCACCGATTCGTAATTTCGACAGTAAGTTCTCGCCACAATCGAAAGAATTCGGATAAAACATTCGTCCCTCAATAAAAAATGAAGTTTTGGGTATGGCATAATATTTTAGAAAACCTGAAGGGTCGAATATCTTAACTTCTGTCCTTCGAAAATGGCAAATTTTCTTATCCATTTTATCGAGCATTGGTGTTAAAATTCGTGTTTGTCAAAGATTTCGAAAATAGACTTTTATCAAAAGTTTAAAAGAAATGTTTGCTTCCTTGAAAAGCGAGAATGTGTGTTGACGTTCAAAGTATATGTCCTTGTCTTTTTTGTTTAAGTATTTGGAATAACTACGCGAGATATTCTATTCGAAGTGTTCGAAAACTATTATGCGATGGAAAATCGAAAAAACATACTCAGGGCTCGAAAAAATTCTGTCCGAATGCTATCAAGTGCGGCAAAATAAGATTCTTCGAAGAAAATTCGACATTATAATGTAAGTAAGTGGTGAACTGGTTGACTTGGATCGTGTGTTCGATTCAGAGTTGACTTAAATTCGACGAACGCTATGTATTCAGACCAAAAATTGCTGAGAATAGAGCTTCGAAACTCGTACACGAATTTAATTAAGAAATTCTGTAAAAAATTGACAAAATTCAAAATATATTTTTCATAATTTATTATAATTTTCTTGATACATTTGTACATGATATGATTAGAGTAGTTTTTGCACTGGTTTAGAGATCTGACACATATTAATTTTCGATAAATAATACTTGATAGCTCCTACGATTGTCAAGATGAATTTTCATTTAATAAATTTCGAAATAAATGGGTCTAAATTGTACTAAAGTATTCGATAAAACCGTATTTTTTTTTTCCGTTTAAGATAAAAATTCGTATTTTAACTAAACTGTCGAAGAAACGGTTATGATATCTGACTAAGTGAGAATTTTCATATAAAAAAGCAACATAAAATTTTGGAAAAAATGGGCCTAAAAAGGTTTTTTTAGAATGGAATTAAAGGACCGCCATTCGTGGCGAAAAATATCCCGGATGAAAACGTTTTGTGCTGCGAAATTGCGTGAGTTTAAATGGAACAAATGGCACTAGTATTGGTTGGGAAGCCAGGTGCGGATAGCTGCGCCGTCGCGGTTAAAGCCCCTCTGGTGGTAGACCGTGTCGTCGACGTAGTGGGCTGGTTGGCTGAAAGGCGAAATCAGCTGGATCCCCTGCACTGTTCCTGTCGCAGTCCGCATGCCGTAATGTTTAGGCGTGCGAAATAATCTGGCTGAAGCCGTGACTTTAGTTGACTGCGGCACTGGGGGCGGTGGCTGTCTAAAACGCCTGCTGAGAGGTGTAGGTGGCGGCTGAGTGAAATCTGGTGATGCTCTTGGCGGCGGTTGGGTGAACACCGGCTTTGGCAGATTTCGAGGTGGAGAAGTCCTGGGGGATGTTTCCCGTGCTGACAAATGAGGTGGTGGGGAAGATAAGCCTCTCTTTATGGCGCAATTTCTAAAAATGGGTTGATTACCCCTCCGAGCTGCCTGCAGGCCGTTGCTGTTGTCGTCCATGGAAATGCAAGAGCTTAAGGCTTGTAAATATGCGAGCGTATGTTGGCGATAATGCTTGGACATTTCAGTGGACTTCCAACGGCCCTTATCACGGAGGGCTTCATCAGAAAGACCGGCATTGCAGGCAGCGGAAACCCCTGCCATCTTGCCGCTCTTTCTTCCGATTTTCCCTCCGTAACCAGCGCCGGCGCAAATCCTCTGAATGTCCCTAAGCATTGTCCCCACGGATATTGTAAACCGTCCGTCGGACACAGTTTGTTTCCCCTCGGGCGTGTATACGCAGTTTGTCCTGCAGAAGACAAAGTTGGTGTCCAGGCAACGCCCATCAAAGAAGTGAAACCCGCACCTTTGGTAGTAAAGGGATATCAATTTCACTGGACAAAGCTCCCCTTCCTCTGCAAACAAGAGCGATTCGGCTCCGGATCGCTCTTGATCATTCTTTCTCTTGGGATAAGTGACCTTTAAAAATTCTGTCCCACCTACCACATCTTTGCTGATGTGGCAGGCCCGCAGCTCGTCCAGATCCCCCAGCCTCACGAAGTGATGGAACTGAAGGATCAGGGCGACGCAGGCGCGAAATTCTGGAAGGGGTATGTCCCACACGCTTTGATATCCCCTTACTAACCTGAGCAGGGCTCTCCTCATGACGTCCTGTGGGATGGGCGTTGCCTTCTTCACCGGCCTTCGTTCGACTGAGGCTCTGCGGATAACGCCCTCGAGGATCCTCTGTGCGCGGTTGGAAAACTCCGTCATAGGCTTTTCGAGTATGTACAGCCAGCTCCGCATTGATCCAGCGACCTGAAAAAATTAAACCGTTTCAATTCTGTCAAGTCAGTGGCGAAAAATTCTTTATCAATTGTTTATCTGGTGAAAAGCGTGGTATTTGAATCAAACTGCATTGGAACAATAGATTATAAACGAAAATCTATGCTAACATGAATTGGATAAAACTTTTTGTCAAAAAATGTAATTAAATAAATAATATATGATCCAATTTTTCCCGATAAATCTGGGTCCTCGAAACGGTTAAGTGAATTTCAAAAAATTCCAAAAAACGTGGGTATTTTTTAGAGAAAATGTTGTCAAAAAATTAGGTAAAAAAGCATTAGAGACACATGATGCCTTGAAATCGCCATAACTATGTGCAAAATAAATAAAACTGAATTGCTTACTTGCTTCATGAACGAGTAGGTCTTCTTTGTGTCCTCGCAATAGTGCAGAAAGGAGATGAGAGTCCTCTCATCAAAAGTGTAGACTGGTAAACCACGCTTTCTTAAGAATCCAATGTAGTAATTGATGACGTGATTATGTATAGCAGAGGTGGACTTGGAACGTGCGGCGCACAATAATTGCGCGTCTCTCATCCGGGAAGGTGATAGATTTAACAGTGCCACTGCCTTGATTGCACTCAGGGCTCCTCTTCGAGTCATGCCCGTTGGAAGGGCTGCGCCCGCTGAAAAATGGACACAGAATTAAAGAACATAAACCTGTATTCGTGGCGAATCTACGCAATTCGACGATTTGTACGGTCCAATTTCGTTCTTAGAAATAGTTGTCTTGAGAAATCAATTCTATGTTTTTTATACTTCTTCATTGTACACATGTCATTTTGACGGAAATAATAGTAAGAAAGTATCGTGGAAAGAACGCAAAATTGATGGTGAAAAGACCTGGGTCCGAGAGTACAAACATTTTTTAGGATATGTGCTCACCTTTGACTTTGCGCTGAAGTAGTCTGGCTCTGGCCGCGGGATCATATCCAGGTCTAGGCATTTTTATAAAAAACGATCGGTTCAAGATATACTGGGGCCTCTAGAAAACGTCTGAAATGGATATATGCCATGAGAACATAGAATATACACATGGATCTAAAGACATTCTAATAAAGAAAGATTTTCCTAATATCAATGACTATTATTTTGTATGTGATGTCTGTAGTCAAGACTGGTATATTGACTGACAGATATTGCGATGAAAATAAATGGTAAAAAACTTCTTTACAGAATGTCCATAGTGCCTTTTTATTGAATAAAGTTTTACTAGTAGCACTGGTGTTGATAAACAACATTAAATACTTTGGTGGTATCACAGGTATGAATTTTCATAAAATTTAGAAAAATAGATCTAAAGGTAAGCTCGTGTCTAAAATATTTGGTAACAAGAATACTGATATATTGCTGAGATGCAAAGATTTGGTCAAAATGATCTTTGTACAAAATTATCACAGGATTTAGGATTTTCTTTATAAAATTTTGACGGATGGGCCTAATAATATCTAAAAGATTTTCTCCTTGCTGTAAAATAAAACAAACAATGTGTGATGATTCATGTTACAGGCCAGAAAACTCGAATCTGGATTTAAGGTATTGTGTAAAAAAGCCAGCTTATAGAAATAAACAATTAACGTATTAAATGTATTTTATTAATCCGTGGCCGAGCTAAATAGCCTGTAACTAAAAATCAACACTTTGAATACTGAACATGATAAATAAAAGTGAGTTTTAACGATAAAAATGCATATTTTTACTCTGACTATTTCTAAGATAAATTTCTGGGGTGTATTAACTGAAATTATGAGTTTATATATCCTAATGACAAGAACAACATAATGAAAGATCTCTGGGCAATAGTGTGCCTATAGATTAGAATGAAACCCCTAGGAATTTATCAAGAAAGCAGCCATGGAAAAATTTGCTTCGTTTTTAAAAATACACTTGTCAGGAGCCGCAATAAAAGTGGCCTGGAACACAAACATCTTTTTAATAAATGGCCTGAAACGACCTAAGTCTACAAATAATGCCCAAAAACTAGCAGAAGGCCAGAACGGAACTACTAGGAGACATGTCAAACCTGGCTGATCTAACAATTTATGCATTAAAGGGATAATACTCTTAACTGGCGGGCATGCAAAATAAGTGACGGCCGGGCTTAGATTTTGCAGAAAAACATTGACTCCCGATGCTGCTGCGTCGGGTAATTTTGAATAAAAGTATTCGCATTTAGTATTGCTAGATGTAGCCATTAAGTCGAAAGAAGGGTGAATGTCAAATTTGTCACAAATGAACTTATAATGTGTGTCCGACAACCCCCACTCATCTGTATTGTCCGACTTACTGCCGTCGTCGGCTATCCGGAGCAGCAACGTACTACGGCGTTGCCATACGGGTATAATTCTTATGTCATAACGGACTTGAGTGACAGTAATGTCCATGGCTAGCTGCTGTATTTGGTCGACGCGAGAACCCCTTTGCAAAATACTGACTAGAGCCCTATTGTCCGTTAGCCAAGCCACAGAATGTCCTTTATTGAGCTGCAAGAATTTTTCATTGTGAAGAAAAATACGATACACTGCGAGCAGCTCTCGATAAGTGCTGCTCTGTTGTTGCTCATTTAATGCGAAGGGATAGTCCTCTATCACTCTTAGTTGGTCCGCCTCATATATGTAGGCCTTGGTTTCAGAGGAATCACTAACCATGATGGATGCCAACTTGTCAACGTCAGCAGGGTCGACCAGGCCGAGATAGACCTCCTGCTCCGCGGGCAAGAGAACACGAACAGTTGTGTGCAGTTTGCGAATAGGCTGACCGTTGAACCTGAAAAACATTATTTTATTAATTCTACAAATGAAACTAGAATTAATGTATTCTGACTAAAGTGAGGCGTGAAAAATTATAGAGAAAAATTGAGTCCTTTTTTCTAATTGATAAGAGAGAAATACCTTAATACGAAATCTTTCAGATGCGTGAGCTCCCAAATCATTTTGTCTGACAACTTAAGAAAGCTATTCCAGTCATGCTCTTGTACAGTTAGGCCTAGTTGTTGTTGACACGATCTCGTACAAATGCGCAATATATCACCGTGGCTGGTTAAAAAGTGGCAGGCTACCCCCAAAATGTGCGCCAATTCTTTGGAATGAACCTGACCTTCCGCCTTAAACTTTTCAACCAGCTTTGATATATCATTGATAAGGATGATCACTTTGAGCTGCGGCGCAGCTATCTTCATGTCAATGCTATTTATGTGAAAACCGAGGTAAAGAATCATGGTTGCTGGGCCTTTAGTTTTGGCTATGGAGAGTTCCCAGCCTGCACAATTGAAAACAAACTTGATAAACTTGAGACAGGCTAGAGCTTTGAGTCTGGTTAGGCTGAGATTTATTGAGTCGTCGACGAAACAGGAGAAGTCCACCCCGTGCAGATGACAAAATCTTCTTATCGGCTGGATTAACTTATCCATCACAAAAGTGGCAGGGCCTATAAGAAATATCTGTGTGAAGTTGTAAAAAGACGGAATGTGAAAGATAAAAAACGGCCTAAGAATTCATATTAAGAAGATTTTGTCATTTGCACAGGGTGGACTCGCGTCAGCCGAAAGAAATAGAATATTCCTTGTATTGACAAGAAAAAATTTTTGAATTGTGACTGTAATCAAATATTACCTGTGCCAAAAGGCATGGTGAGGCAAACATAAAATTCTCTTAACCCAGCTTGTGTCTCCACTGCAAATCCAAACAGGGTCCTCGCCTCCTTGGCCAGGTGGAGGTGGCAGTACATACTAGCCACATCAAGGACCGACATCCAGGCCCCTGGTGTGACTCTAGGAAGAACTGTGCTGACGTCCTCCATGGACATAGACTCCTTGGCGATGTGGTCGTTGAGGCTGCGGCAGAGGTCGACACACTGCCGCAGCTTGAGATCTCCAGACTCTGTGTCGACCTTCTGAGCCACTGTCAAAGGATTGACAAACCTAGGTTTGTCAACCACTTTTTGGACGTAGCCCTTTTCACACCATTCTAGGGTTTTATTTCTCACAAAAGTAATGTGGTTGCGTGCGCTACGATTGTTCTTTAGGTCAATAGTGTCTGGTGGGCGAGAAATTAATCGTGGAAAATAGCCCCACTCTAGGAGATTTGTCACATATTCGTTTGCGCTCAGGACCTGTTGATAGAAGAGAATAGCCTTGGGGTTGTGGATCCCTCTGCTCAACGGGTGGAAGCCCCTGGTGCGCAAGTCGTCGATAACAGAATCGATGTATTGGCAGAAGTCTGTGTCGCTGGATGAGTTCAGAGTGTTGACATATTGCTGGGAAGTTGTGACAATGGGTTTGGCGTGTGCTCCTGGCCTTATTTGGTCGTGCAATTGATGAGCGTCCGGAGTTGTGCCGTCAGGTTTGAGATGTAGACTGTTGTCGTGTTCGTTGCTGGCAGAAAAAAGAATTGTTGGTGCTGGGACGTCTTCCAGAATTAGATCTGGAACAGTATGGCAACTCTGTAAACTAGCTGAGCTCGGAGGAGATGGAATGGGAGCTGTAGGAACAGAAGTTGCCGCAGAATCCTATTCTTTCTTCTTTTCTTTGCAGGCGGACTGCCTGTGGCCGGACTTGCCACAGTTGTGGCAAGTCCCTGTGAACCTCTTTGCTTGGGGGCGTGGGTTGTGGGCTTCTCTCTCTCTCTCTCGTTTCTTTTTCTCGTACTCTTCGTGCTCTTTTTTCAGGGTGTTTAACCTCTGGAGGCGTTCACCCTGGAGCACCTGCTTGTTATCGCCGCACGCAAACCTAAGATAGGAATTATGTTATTCATCAAATATTAGCAGGTGCGTGTGCAAAAACAGATCTATATAGAAACGGCTGCTGGTGTAGGAATGTAATATTGGTAAATAAAACACTGCATGCTTAAGAGATAAAGTTTTGTTTGCTTCAAAATAATGTTTCCTTAAAACAACTATGTCTCAAAGATATAAAAAGATTTTTTCTTAAAAAATATTCCTTGAGATGAATGGCAATGTTTGAGGTAATACACATGTGGACTAATAATCTTCTGAGGTAAAAAACAAAAAATTTAGACAATGGTAGAATATAATAAAATGCACGCTACAGACGTCAGATAAATGTTTCCAAACTAACTTATAGCTTACCCTGAAACATGCATGTGATGTGCCTAGGTGAAATAATAAAGTTCCCTTAAGAAAATCGTGTTGACGCCCGTAAATTAAATCGTTTATTTAAGTCTGGAGAAGCAGGTTGTGCTAAATCTGATCACCGATTTTATGATAATATCTGATTGGCTAAAAAATTCTTTTTATGCTTTAATCGGGTACGCCTTAAATCGATATAAACAATAATATGTGAATGAACAAAATATTTATCTTGAAATTTCCCTGGGTTAATCGGGTTTTCATTTAAATATGAAAAAATTTGCATGTGGGTTGTAAATTAATTGCTTACATTTCCCGCTGAGAAATCAATAAACGTTCTGTTGCAATAAAACAGTAAATCTGTCATAAAATGAATTGCGCAAAAAACTCGCAATCATAAAAAATGTTCTATATGAAATAATGGTGTTTGAAACTTTATTGACCCATGTGAAATTATCTAATAAATAATTACACTTACTTGGTGACGACTGAAGGGCTGTTCGTGAATGTGAGAGACGCGTAGAGGGACATGAAAGAGAGCGCCTCCAAAGTCAATAGCAGGGTATTCATCATCCTGTGCATATCCGCGTGCACCTGTGTCGGGAGAGCTTGAAAGAACATTTCTCTGACTACGTCCTGAAATAAAATACTATGTAAATTGCGACGTCAGAAAAATGGTTGGGTAAAACAAAAGGTAGGATAATATTGATAGATAATCGCGTGACAACTGCACATTCCATGAAATTTATGGACTGACTGAATTCTGAATATCTTAGGTTGATTCGATAATACATGAAAAAGCTGAATATTCAAACATTATTGGGTTGGATGTGAAAACACTTTAATACTGAGCTTTCTAGGATAAATTAAAAATTCCTATATGCTTTAATAACGGATTTTATGTGGAATAAATTATGAGGTTAAAAAATAAAACTCTAACCAACCTCTATGTTGTGGGTGACAGTCTGTAGGTCCAGGCCGACTTTCTGCATCAGCCGGAGGTAGTTGGAGTCCCTGACCATCGAAGCATTAATCGACGTAATGGCAGCCAACCTCTTTTGTTGGACCGTCGAATAATGTTGGAGAACGAACGATGGTGTTTTTGCGCGCGCAGGGACCCCATCTACCAACCGCCTGGCAGGTAAGCCGACTCTGGACCAACCCTCTGGCAACGGAAATGGTTGCGACTGCATAGCGTTGATTGCAGGATTAACATGTGTAGGTTGATGGTACACCGGAGCTGAACTAGTAGATGGTTGAGGATTCTGCTGAGCTTGGACTGGATTGCGACCGTCGTTGGCCGCCTGATTGTTTGTGGACATGGCTCGGATAATGTCCATCAGGACGTGCTTAGGTACTGAATCAGAGGCCCCGTTCGCTGGAGCTGACTTTGCTGCAGAAGATCTTTCGAGTGTCCTACTGCGAGGTGCGACAAAAGGTTGTGCCGCTAGTCGTGCCGACTCAGCTGATTTACGTCTATGGCGGATAGAGCCTAAATTCGCCTGATTGTTGTCTGTGGGCAAAATCTGTGGCTGAGGAACCGGCGGTAATTGCGCATGCTGGTTGGCTTGTGGCGGCATGGCGTAACTGTGCCCTGCTGTGGGATGGTGGAAACCAGGGGGAGGAGGAACATGATACCCTGCATGGCCTTGATGAGCTGGATGGAGGGGGGTGGATGCCCCTTGGGGACCTAGACTCATGTTGCCGTTTACACCGTCTGGGATTGCTGGTCCTGCCGGGAAATTGTCCTGTGGTACTTCTTCAAAATGAGATATATCTAATTCATCATTGAAATCGTCCTCACTGTTGTTAGATTGGTCGCTGGCTCCATGAACTCCTTCCTCGACTGAAGGGGCTGAAAAAATAAGAAATTTTTGATATAGCCAGTCTCTTTGCGTTGTGACAAACAATTAAACAATGGAAATCGAAAATAATTGTGTTATGAATAACAAATAATGAATCTTTAGACGTTGGTTTGCTTGTGGCGAGTAATTACAAAGATTCAAATGTTTTTTGTAAAGCGTTTGAAAAATATTTTTATTAAAAATTATCATTCATATGAAAAGCAGCGAATAATTAACGATCATCGATCCTAATCTAAACCAAATACTCCGATTACTATGCGGATGATTAGAAAAAAGTTAAAAGGTTTTTTAGTTTAGCATTTGAAAAAAAAAAAAAATTTTTATCAGAAACTGATCATTCATATGGAGAGCGGCGGAAAATTAACGATCGTCGTTCCTAGCTAAACTAAGATACTCTGTTTACACTGGAATAAAATGCGTCGACGTCGAAATGTGTAATGCTAAAACGACGATATACCCTTCAAACACTCTTTACTTAAATAAGAATTCCCCTTTTTTTCAAAAAACTATGGATATGTTTGTACCTGGTGATATAGGTTCAAATCCGTCATACGCCTGGGGCAAGTCATTAGCGAGGTCGCCTAGCTCTGGGATATCACCCTCGTCATGTGGCTCAGCCATTTTTTAATAAAAAACCGGACTAATTATCCGATGGAAAAAACGAAACAACCGCAGTCAACTAGTGAAAAAATCTGAAAATAAAATAAAACAATTAATAAAAACTGTGGAGAAAAAATTAAAAAAGAATTAGAATAAAAATATCTTTGTAAAAAAGATTATAAGAATAAAAAATGCAAAAAATTTTGTAAAGATGTTGACAAAAGCAAAATTTGTTTTAAATACTATGATTTTGTTAAAATAAAATGAAAAACTGAGGTAGAAAAGGAAATTAAGAAGGAAAAAGTGAAAAAATGTATTTCTGGGTAAAAAATTTAAATCAAAAAACGCAAAAGCAATAGAAAATTAGAAAATTTTGTGATATGAAATGAAAAAATACAATATTGAAGGGTGGGAGGGAGGGAAACTTTTTTCATTTATAAATTCTTTAACTTATTTTAAAATAAATTTCACTAGCATTTTATACATAAATTATCAAATTTTTACGACTATTATTTTATAATACAATCACTGTATTAAAAGCATTCTTTAGCTAACTATACTATTAAATTTAAACGCATTAATTTTTTAGAGATGTTCACTGCTTGGTGGTTAAATTCAAATTGAAGAGAGAGACTTAAATTTTTTTACCGACGCCTAGCTAACTTGCGTGTGTGTGTCTCGGTGTGTGTTCCCGCCATTGTGTCTAAAGTCCTTAGACCACGCGGCGCAAGTAACCCACTGTAATGTACCGTACCGTACCATTACATGGACTACTTGCCTATCCTGCCGGCCTCACGTCCAAAGGTGCTCCCTTTACGTGCAATGCCTGAGCTTTGTGTTATAGCTATTGACCCGGCCCTTCTGGCTTGCCAAACTATACATTCTTAAATAAAACCCATGCCTTCTGTGCGCAAGGGTAAACTAGTGCCTCCTACCGGCGACTTTAGGAACTATTCAACTATACGTATATGGCCCCTGCCATAACACACAAATCAGAGACTCTCTGACCCGTTGGCCGTACCGCCTGCCTCTTTTCCTAAAGAAGGCCAGGCCGGTACATTATTACCGCACTCTCAACTGCATATACTAACACATATGACCCGTACCGGTTGCTTTCTATCAATCTACGGTCGACCAGACCTGTGTTCAATATATGCAGAATTTGTACCCTAATCTTTATTTATTTTTCCCGACGAAAAAGTTATATTATCATTCGGTCGATTGTGACGAAAACTGACCGCCTCATAACTAATCTGTTCCTCGAAACTCGATTAGGATCTCCCATACTTCGAATTATATTACGTCATGAATAGCAATTTATGACTCCACATAAATGTTATGTCATAAACTTAACATCAAGTCTCCCTATAATTCGAAGATGTTGAGAACCTTGGATCGAGTCCCTTTGTCACCGATTCGTAATTTCGACAGTAAGTTCTCGCCACAATCGAAAGAATTCGGATAAAACATTCGTCCCTCAATAAAAAATGAAGTTTTGGGTATGGCATAATATTTTAGAAAACCTGAAGGGTCGAATATCTTAACTTCTGTCCTTCGAAAATGGCAAATTTTCTTATCCATTTTATCGAGCTTTGGTGTTAAAATTCGTGTTTGTCAAAGATTTCGAAAATAGACTTTTATCAAAAGTTTAAAAGAAATGTTTGCTTCCTTGAAAAGCGAGAATGTGTGTTGACGTTCAAAGTATATGTCCTTGTCTTTTTTGTTTAAGTATTTGGAATAACTATGCCCTAAACAGAAATTCTTATTCTTATTAAACCATACCCAAAACAAAAAACGACTTTTTTCATTTATAAATTCTTTAACTTATTTTAAAATAAATTTCACTAGCATTTTATACATAAATTATCAAATTTTTACGACTATTATTTTATAATACAATCACTGTATTAAAAGCATTCTTTAGCTAACTATACTATTAAATTTAAACGCATTAATTTTTTAGAGATGTTCACTGCTTGGTGGTTAAATTCAAATTGAAGAGAGAGACTTAAATTTTTTTACCGACGCCTAGCTAACTTGCGTGTGTGTGTCTCGGTGTGTGTTCCCGCCATTGTGTCTAAAGTCCTTAGACCACGCGGCGCAAGTAACCCACTGTAATGTACCGTACCGTACCATTACATGGACTACTTGCCTATCCTGCCGGCCTCACGTCCAAAGGTGCTCCCTTTACGTGCAATGCCTGAGCTTTGTGTTATAGCTATTGACCCGGCCCTTCTGGCTTGCCAAACTATACATTCTTAAATAAAACCCATGCCTTCTGTGCGCAAGGGTAAACTAGTGCCTCCTACCGGCGACTTTAGGAACTATTCAACTATACGTATATGGCCCCTGCCATAACACACAAATCAGAGACTCTCTGACCCGTTGGCCGTACCGCCTGCCTCTTTTCCTAAAGAAGGCCAGGCCGGTACATTATTACCGCACTCTCAACTGCATATACTAACACATATGACCCGTACCGGTTGCTTTCTATCAATCTACGGTCGACCAGACCTGTGTTCAATATATGCAGAATTTGTACCCTAATCTTTATTTATTTTTCCCGACGAAAAAGTTATATTATCATTCGGTCGATTGTGACGAAAACTGACCGCCTCATAACTAATCTGTTCCTCGAAACTCGATTAGGATCTCCCATACTTCGAATTATATTACGTCATGAATAGCAAAAATTTAGACAGTTTTTCCTCCACATTTTTGCCCTTTTTATTAGAATTAAAGATTGACAAGGCTATAAAACTATTGAGAAACCTTAAAATTGAACGTTATATATTTTATCTTATTTGATTTTGGGGAAATAAAGAATTATCAATATAATTGAGAGGTGGAATAATGTTTTTTTTTCTTATTGAAAAAAGGGAAAATTGTCTGCTTAGTTTTTAGCCATTGAAAATTTGAAAATAAACGACGACATTTGTAATATATACTTGATTGCGGCATTAGGAGGACAACATGCGCATACCAACACAAAAATCAATAATCTCTTGGGAAACAAATTGCTCTCTCTTTTGCTGGCTGTTGACAACTTCAACACCCCTTTTAGCACAGATTTTGTGTCTACCTTGGGCCCATGCCTCTGCTCTGACATGTTTGTATATGTTTTTATATTGATATTTGTCTTTTAATTGTGCAGATGTGTTGTCAAAAGATGCATTTAATTTAATTATTTTGGGGCGTGGCTCAAATATTGTTTGTTATTGTTGTGTCACGATTTTATGGTTTATCTCTAGTTTGGATATCATGTTTTTGGCAATCTTAGTGGGTTGTGCGTCTTTGCCTGTAAATTTTTATTATCACATTTTACATTATTAAAAATTTAATTATTAGTGAAATTGATCATATATAATTTATTGTTGAAAGTCTTATGCATGGTTGATCGAATAAAAAGTATTAGGTAAATTTCAGAAATATAGCTAATTTAAGGTTTTACAATGTATCCCAAACCTTGTTTACAGCGGAAAGGTTAAACTAAAATTTATAAATTAAGGTAAGATTTTATTTATTTTTTGACCAAAAGCATTGGAAATAATTTCGGTACAGTCGTTTTATGTATTAGTTGGGTGGCTAGATACAAAAGCTACGTACCTATGTAATATCAATATGTGTATATTTCTTTATGAAAGTTTGCAGATTCTGGCCATTTTTCATCGGATTAAAATTTATTTTGCATTAAAGTATTAGTAAACGATTTCTAGTAGTTTTATAGGATTTGCACGTTTTTATGAACAGGAGAGGTTAGTAACCTTTTTTCATTTAAACACCATTTAAAAGAATCGATATGTATTATTTTACTATATTTTAGTTTGTGAGAGGTTTAAAAAAAACTTGACCAAGATGCGGCCAGTGATTATTCTTTTCTGCCTTCTTGACCTTCATTTCACTATTTCTAGGGATGAACAACATGTTTCATTTTGAAAGAAATCTGATTTTCATGATTAGTGACAATATGTTATAATTCTTATTTTAATAGTCAGAAAAATTAAACAAATTAAAAGTATCAGCATAAGATACATTGCATGAAATCTAAATTAACTAACTAGGTTTCCTAACTTCTTTATTCTTAGAAATCTTACATACATACGTTTATTTGTTAAAACATGTTAATCTTGCGTAGAGCTGAATATGTTTATGAGAATGGACAATGGATTTGGAAGGTAAAATATCTATTATTTGAAACTAATTAAATTCATACATTTAATTGTTCTACCTACCTTCTTATGTATTGTATATTACATGGTGTGTCTGTCACCAGATGCTCAATGTTAGATTAATGACATTGCAACAGAAGCAGATTTGATAAGCATCTATTTTGACCAGTCCTGCCGGCATTGGCTGGTCAGTTACAATAAAAATTCATAAGCACTGACTTGAGAGCCTCTAAGAGTAAAAGACTTTGCTGGTGCTGCTGATGGTGTGGAGGCTACAGGTAGTTGTATCTCGGACAGGCTCTTCCTCGACAACCATTATAATCCATTATAACCAGGCAAATCAATCAATCAAGTATCTATTTTCAGGACGATGTACAACCAGTAGAAAAATCTCCAAGTTACAGTGACTCAGAGGGCTCCGGAGAAGGAGATTATTATGACAATGATAATGACGACAATTATGACTATAATTATGAAGGTGACACTAAGAATTATTTGTAAATTGATATTATTCAGAGAGGTGATGAGTTCGAATACTGACACAGACTGTTTAATAATTCTCAATATATACCTACTGTTAATATCTCTGTTGCCAAACTTTATTAATAAAAGTAGGTAGGATTTCATGGCCCCCAAACAGGCTTGACATTCTATAATACACACACAGATACGCCTATTAGACGATATGAAATTATTTATGCATAAAATTCTTATTAATTACCTATTATTTTATCTTTTATAATGTTTAGGAAGCGGAAGTAACAACGAAGACAATTATTACGAAGAAAGCTACCCAAGTGAGACAGAATACAACAATAATAACAACGGCCAAGACAACAGCTGGGATACAAATGCTAATGTGAATCAGATCAACCCGGGGAGCTCAAATAATAATAATAATAATTACGATTGGAAGAATGCGAATATCAACAACAATTTTAATTATAACCCGGTATGTATTTTTTGTTTCCTATATTGTTTATGTTTATGTTTATGTTTATGTTTATATAATTCTCATGGCCCCTACTGGAGCATATCGAGAATATTAGGGCATCATCAAAACATGTTAATTTTATCACAGATATAAGTACCACTAATAGAATATTCTTCACATTAACGGTTTTGTTAAAAGTCTTTAAAGTTTGTCATATTCTTTCTTGAAAATGTACAGGTTTCTTGCAGATTTTACGTTATCTGGTAGATTGTTCCATAGGTCAATGACCCTATTGGAAAAAAAGTTTTTGTAGACATCTGTGTTTACCCGTTTTTTCTTCAGGTTGAGTGGGTTGGCAGCTAGTCTAGTGACTCTTCCCAAATTAACATTTGCTCTTGTAAACCAGATGTTTTCTTCAACTTTGTCAACTTTGTTGAGGATTTTGTAGACTTGGATCATGTCAAATCTGGTACGTCTGTCCTCCAGTGATGTGATTTTTAGTTCCTTCAGTTTATCAGCATAATTTGAGCTATTTAAGCCACAGATAGAGTTTACAGCTCTCTTCTGGACTTGTTCTAATATTTCAACATCTGCAGCAGTCCAGGGGTTCCAAGTTACTGTAGAAAATTCCAGGTGGGGCCGAATATAGCGTTTATACAGTTGAAGAAACACTGTTTTATCTCTGTAATGAAAAGCTTTCAGGGTCTGGTTGAGAACAAAGTTGGCTTTTCTTGCAGCTTCTTGACATTGTTGCGATGGTTTTAATGTGCTGGAGGTTAGAATACCAAGATCTTTTTCACTGTCAATTTTCTGGAGCTTAACATTGTCAATAAAATACTCAAATTTAGGGTTTTTACGTCCAATATGCATAACTTTGCATTTACTTTTATTGAATTCCATGCCCCACTGAGTACTCCAATTGAAAAGATTATCAAGTGTTGTTTGAATAATCTTTCTGTCCTCATCACTGGTTATTTTGTGGGCTCCTTTGGTGTCGTCTGCAAACTTTTTCATCAAATCTATAAGTATTTTACAATCAATATCATTGATGAAAATTATGAACAGGATTGGACCAAGGATACTTCCCTGTGGTACACCTGAAAGAACTTCAATCCATTCTGAGAACACACCATTTAGGACAACTCTCTGTCTGCGGCCAGAAATCCAGTTTTCAATCCATTTCAAAAGGTTGCCATTGATGCCATGAGCTTTAAGTATAACAATTAGCCTTTGGAAGGGAACTTTGTCAAATGCTTTAGCATAGTCAAGGTAGATAAGATCGACAGAATCGCCTTCATCAAAAATTTGACAAACCTTTTCAAAAAATTCAAGAAGATTAGTTGCACAACTTTTATTCTTGGTAAATCCATGTTGACTAGATCTGATCAGGTTCTGTTCTTCAAGGTGGGCAACAATGTCGTCTTTGATGATAGATTCCATTATTTTACATGGAATTGGAGTCATTGCAAGAGGTCTGTGATTTGAAGGATTGCTTTTGGATCCTTTCTTGAAGACAGGTGTGATGTTAGAATCTTTCCAATCAGCAGGAATGTCGTTTGTTTGGAAAGATTTGGTATAAATCATTGTTAAAGGTTCAGCAATTTCAGATTTTACAGCCTTTAAAAGTACAACCTCAATTTTATCATTGCCAGGAGCAGAGCCATTTTTGAGTTTGTCTATCTTTGCCATCACCTTTTCTCGAGTAAAGTTTACAAATTCAAGTCTCTCATTAAATTCATGAGCTTCTGGTTCTGGGATGTTATTTGTGTCTTCTCTTGTGAATACACCACTAAAAAAGTTATTTAGTATTTCTGCCATTTGTTTTGGTTCTGAATGAGTTCCACCATTCTCATCTTTGAGTGGACCAATACTTGTCTTAACTTTAGTACGACTTTTAACGTAAGAGTAGAACTTATTATCACTGCTGTTTGATGTTTTTGAGATATGTTTCTCATAACTTTTTTTGGCCTTTCTCACTGCATTTCTTATTTGTTTTTCTTGCGCTACATAGTCATTATACTTAGTTTGGTCACTTTTACTGACTTTGTACAGTCTTCTTTTTTTCCTTATCATTGTAAGAATGTGCTTATTCATCCATGGAGGTTTCCTTGGAGACCTACGGTTTTTTCTGGGTACAAACTTTTCTTGCAGATTATCAATTTTACTTTTCAGTGTAGCCCACATTTCAGAGGCAGATTTATTATGAAATTCATTTTTCCAATTCACTTCGCTCATGCCATTTTTTATTCCATTGAAATCTGCTTTGTTCCAATCAAAAATCTTCTCGTTGGTAGTGTTTTTAGAGACATTGGTTTGAATTTCAAGTAATATCATATTGTGGTCACTTTTACTGAGGTTGTCCAATACACTCAAATCAACAATTAGCTCAGGGTTTTTTGTCAGAACAAGGTCTAAAATGTTACCTTTGATATGGGTTGGTTCTTCAACAGCTTGGTGGATGTTGTTCTCAATGATTGTGTTGAGAAATTTTCTGCCTTTACTATCCGCCATTTTATCATTCCACCTGATGCCAGGAAAGTTAAAGTCACCAATCATAAATGTATTATTATCCATTGTTTGGACTAGTTCACATAATTTGTCAATGTTTTCATTGTCACTGTTTGGGGATTTGTACACTGTAACAAATTTCACATGGCCTCCGTCATTACTGTAAAGTTTAAAAGAGTTGTATTGATTAAAATCACTATTAAGGTCATGTTCTAAAACTGTCAGGCCAATTTTAATGTACACAATTAATCCACCACCAATTCCATGAGCTGTATCAACTCTGTCTTTTCTCAATGAATTGTCAATACAATAACCAGGAATGTTTAAAATATCACTAGAAGTAAAATTATTGCACCATGTTTCACATAATAATATAATGTCAGGTTTAAGTTCATATGCTTGGCAGCTAAGTTCTTGTAGTTTAGATTGTAAACCACGAACATTGGAATAAATTATTTTTATTGTTTCTTTGCTGGGGGAAGAATGTCCTCCTGACTTTCTTCGCTCTGGTCCTGGTCTGGATTGGCTGTCCTTGTTGGCCTCTTTCTCTTTTGCCTTATCTGTGATTTTTGTGGCTCTTGCTCCTTCTTCCGTTGTTTTATAAGTTTTTGTTCTCCACGTGGCCCCACTAGCCTCCATGTCCAGTTTTTTGCATCTTCAGGATCCATTTCTTCGTTTCTTTTATTGGCTTCAGTTCTGATACGAGATTCTTCTTTTCTTTGTTTGGCAGTAAGATCAGGTGCAATAGATACATTACTCATTTCAGAATATTTAAGTTTATAAGCAGCTCCAATAATTTCGTTTCTTATTTCTTCAGTATCAAACCCTACTAATAGAGGTCTTGGTTCGTTGATTTCCTCAGATACTTTACCCAGCCTTGTAGCAAATTTAATGTTGGTATCAATATCAACAGCACAATCAACTTCAGACAAAACTTCTAGGGCTTCCAATTTATCCTGGCATTTTTTTATATGTCCTGGCAGTTCAGAATTAGCTTCGGGTATACCATAAAAGACAAGGTTTTTTTTCCTTGAATTTCGGTCAGTTATTTCTCTCAACACTTGATCAGCAGTATTTTCAGCATATGATAAAGCTTCTTCTTTCCTTTCTTTCAGGTCATTTTGAATGGATGCAACATTTGCATTAGTGGCAGTAATGTTGTCTTCGTTTTTCTTGGTTTTGGATTTAAGATCTTCCACAGTTTGTTTTAGTTCATTTATTTCTCTGGTATTGGCGGCACAAGCATTGCTCAGCTGTTTGTATGCACTCGTACACCCTTCGCAGCTCCAGCAATGGAAACCAGACCTCTCAGTCATTGCAACAACAAGGTTATAAGTTTCTGGACCAACACAGTCGCCATGGACCCATCTTTGACAAATACAGCAGCTGATGGATTTGGTTTTGACTTCTTTTTTGCAGTCAATACATGGGTTTTTGGGTGCCATTTTTACAAATAAAACTTAATGTGTACTTTAGTCTCCCCTTAGGCGAGGCTTCAAAGAAACCTTAAAGGGTGGCCCTGCGAAGGATCACCGTGAGATTCAAGTACAGATAAATCACAAAAGTTTTTGATCACAATAATAAAAATAAAACAAGTAAGATAATATGCACTGTTTTCTTTTTTTTTTTGTTTTTTTTTATACTTTTTCTTTTCTTTTTTTTACTTTTTTTTAAACTTTTTTTTAAAACTTTTTTTTAAAACTTTTTTTTTCTTTCTTTTTTTTTCTTTTTTTTTCTTTTTTTCTTCTTTTTTTATACTCTTTTTTTATCCTCTTTTTTTTTTACTTTTTAAAAAAAAAATTCTTTTTTTTACTTCCTTTTGTTTGGTTTGTTTTTTTTCTCTTTTTTTTTCTTATATATATCTTTTAGTGCATTACATAATTAAAATAAAAACATAACATTCAGACAAATTCAAAATACATAAAATGACATATTATTATAATAATATAATATAATGGGTATTTAATCTATCGTTTTGGGTATTATTTTAGAATAAAAGTTGAAAATTAGGGATTTTCAGGCCCCCGGGAGTATTCTTAGCCCCCCAGCACAGCTTCACGTCACTAAGAAAAAAAATTTAATGTCTTTATCCTGGGTCTATTTCAGCCTCCCCAGACAGCTATTAAACTTTATTCTCAGTCCGACCACAGCTCCTCTATGCTCAGCAGGATTGTTCCGACATTTTTTGCCTGTCCCTTGACATTTTTGGTAGATTTGTTTATTTGTTCTGAAAAACCGTACATGGACAAAGAGAACTTCTAACTGATAATTCAAACCCCAAGTCTTTGTGTTTATATTTATTGTTTTCCTATTTAATAGTAAGGCATAACAAATGATTATGCATTCGTTTCTATAATAACAAGTGTGGCAACATTCTAAAAAACGAAGTTCAAATTCGTTAGGCAAGGGATAAAATGGATAGCAACAACTGTAAAGTAGTATGACATCAAATATACAACAAAAATTTTGTAAAAATAGTAAAAATGCCACAGGCGGACAGTAAAATTACATAACCAAATTTGAAATTTTGTTCGGCTTCGCTTTGTAAAATTTGGAAGAACTACACACAATGCGACATTGATAATTTAATATGTTGTACTTATTAAGTATGCAAAAGCTTAATATAATGCGGAGCATACTTGTCTTAGACAATTTTATTAGACCTTTTAGTTTCTTTTAGAAGTTATTATTTTATTTTATTTTCTATATAGAACAACGATGAAGATATCCAGCTAACCGACGACACAAAAACGACACAATTCGCTGTAGTGACAACGACCCCCGCCCCGACAACCATCGTAAAGCTGACGACAAAGCCCATCATCGTGGGTAATACAAACATTCACCCGACGTCGTTTTTCGCACAGCCGGGAATCCTTGCGGCTGTGGTGGGTGGTGCCGTTGTGGGGCTCCTCTGTGCTATTCTACTTGTCATGTTTATTGTGTACAGGTGAGTAACAAGAATAGATAGATTAATGTGAAATTAAAATTACACTTCCCTAAAGTATACCTATCTAAAGGAATTTAAGTTTTCATCAATTTTAAGGTCAAATAGCTAAACCAATGGATAGAAGTATTAACAGCTTAAATAAAGCCCTTTTCCAGATAAAAAGATTTTTGGTCTCATTAATAACAATTTTTACCTTTTGTAAAATTGGATGCTTAGTGTTACTATTAGCTGCATTATGGTTGACACTAATTTTATATTTGATTTAATATACATATTTTCTATGAGTTATCCCAGTTATTTTACTTTTCCAAGAAACGTGAAGTGGTTAAGGGTCCAATTTTCTTGAAAATTTGATTTGGTTTTCTCCAGTCAACTTTGTACAAATTAAGTATTTACAATTTTTTTCACAAAAAAATTTATACACAAATTTAACATAGATATAAATAAGAGCGGGGTGATTTATTTTTTAAAGATCTCGTAAACAAGGTAAAAAGGAAGATCACATGAACCTAAGAAAGCTAACTTTCACATAGGTTTTTCTAAAAGAGTGTATTTTAACTTTTAAGGCCTATTAAAAATAGATAGGTATCCAGTTCTTAAACTTGACCTTAAAAAAAACATTATTTTTAGGTACTTACTGTAATATATTTTTAATTGTCCATTTATTTCACTGGTGGAAAATAACTCTTTCGGATAATTTGTCATTTTGATGCAATGCCAACAATTTGATTTAGTTGAAGGCTGGGAAAAGGGATAGGGTTTGACAAACATAGAATGAAATTTTAATCAATTTGAAATCAAATTCCCCCCCAAGCTTTTTAATTTTTTGTGTGTGGGGCCGGGATAGTGGTTGAATAAGGGTTTTCAAAGGTTTGGGGAGGTTAATCTAATGTATTTTTTTTAATGGGAGTGAACGAACACCCCTTTATTCCTTCCCCTTGGTCGTCCGTGATTCCCCCCCTTTAAAAAATATATATTCCTATCCATAAATCCCTTGAGGATGTTGTGTTCTAATTTAATGCATTTAGTTAGTTGAGTCCTCTTCTGTTCATCAATATAAATAACTATTTTTTTGCATTCATTAAATAGCATATAAATTCTCTACCTACCGATCTATTAAGTACAAAAATTTCAGACAATTTAAAAGCTTTAAGTACCTGAATTGAATATTTGAAAACATAAAGTTATTTTAATATTCTAGTTTTTAAATAAATGTCATTGATTTATAAATCCTCTCACCAAGTCCTGATGTGAAGTCTTAAAAAAAACTTTTGCCTCACTAAAATTTTAGTGAGGCAAAATTATCCCCTCTAAATTTTTAGCGATCCTCACTGATTTTAGTGAGGCAAATTTTTGTAAAGAATTCACCTCTGGACTTTACAATATTTTTTTATTTGTCTGGTTCAAGAAAATGGCCTATTTATTATTCATGGTATATTACTTAAAAGTCTTTAATAAATATAGAATTTTAATAATCTTTTATCAACTGTTAGTTCAAAGACGGACTCTCCGAGTCTCCATCCATAGTTATAGAGTAGCTGCTATACTAAAATTCCTCCAATTTTCTAGGAAGAATCAAAATAATTTTAAGAAATATTTTATCTTGCTTAATATCTTGAAACCTATTTGAAGTTTTCCATGATATAAACCTAAGATTAGTTAAAGGTAGTAGGGTAGAAAAGATAGAAGTAAAAAGAAATCCATTTTTATTGGCATTATAAAAAAATGTTATTTGCATTGCCTAGATATTAGCTATGATAATATCTTTGTGAGATAAAAGGCAATTTAATTTCAACCTTAAGTACACCTCAAACAAGTTTTTGCATTATAGTTTTGATGCTTTGTTTAAGGCTAGGCTAGATTAAGAACGGCTTAGAGGAGTCCCTCAAGGCTAGTTTTCGCAAGTTTTTTGCCTTCAGGGGAAAGGAACCCATTATTTGAATAAAAATAATGATGAGGAAGTTTTAATATGTTCACAAGACCTTTTTAAGTTTTTCAAGTCCATTTTTATCAAAAATTGAACTTTTAAAACTTTCAAAAGTCAAAAATAAAAAAATATTTTTTATGGGGAAAAAAATATGTCGAGTTTTTCTTGATTTTAGATCGGAGCCGGAGCCGCACCAAAATCAAACGGCTCCGCCACGCTGGGTTAAGGAGATTTTACAAAAATTACAATTTTCAAATGCTTACTCTATGCTAACTCTATTGGGTGGGTAAGATATTGGCGAGGCTTAGTAGAAATGTTTAGTGGTTAAACTTCGCAAGATCTTGTCAAGTTTCAATTCAATTGCATTCTACACTAAGTTTATGGTGTACTTGGTATGTTATCAGGGATTTAGGCATAGGTATTATGCAAAAGTTTTACAGCATAGATTTAAGTGGGTGTTGTTTCTAAAAATGAGATAAATAGAGTTATATATTTCAGTTTTGTTAATTGGTTTTTAAACCATTTAAAAATACGGCATAATTTTCAGATCAGCTTATTACTGTTTTAGGTTAGGTCATGAGAAGGGAATCCGAAGAGGGATTATGTCCAAAACCTAAATTATATGTCACATATCTCTTATCTAAAATAAAACTTGCATATTATTCTTAAAACGAAACATTGTTATGGGGAATCCCCCCTCCTGTCCTCTTGAGACGAGGTTACGAAGGCTATCTATTCTATCTCAAAATTACATCTCTTTATTCTAGACTTTAATATTTAGTTTGATTCCATCTTTTTAATTAAAGTCCTTAGAAGCTAAGCAGTACTTAACTAATATTTCATTACATTTATGTTAGTTTCCCTCGTATCGCATATCTACAATGGTAATCATTTGACATTTTTGTATGGAATTCAGACATCTATCTTTAATAGTGCCAAAAGAATTATATGTCCCTTTAAACTCAAACACATAGCGGATAATATTAAATAGAGTGATGTTATTAGATAAGGAAATTTCAGCCTTTAATTTTTAACAGTATTTAACATTCTAAATGTAAAGTAGCTTCGCTACCTACTAAAAAGGATGACAACATCCATAAGAAGTGAAGCACAAATATTCATAAAGGATAAACGGACAAAGTTAATTTTATAGAAGATGTTCAGTTGATGAAATATGCAATAAATCATAGAAATTTACTATATCTTGACGAGAGAAAAAAATAAACATTATTTTATGTCTTTTTATGCACTGCCGTGAGACGGATGGACCAAGGGAGTTATTGACCTATACTGGATTTCAATTGATACTGGGAATCTTCACTAAAAATCTTTAATAGTAGCCGAGAAATTCGCATTTTACCCATAGCTTTATGGTTGGTTGAATGGATGGACAGACAATGATAATTACAGAGTAGTTTCGCAAATAAAAAGTAAAAATGTTTAATATTACACTTAATTGTATTAGTCTATAAAGGTTATTAAACCTGTTTTGTATTGTTTACTTAAGACTAAGAACATATTATTAAACTATGAATATTACATATTACACATACTTGAAGAAAGGGAGAGGTGATTATTGTAGAGATCTCGTAATACAAATATGAAGGACATTTAGAAACATCTCAAGAGACATAAAAATTCATCACACTAAGTTCCGGATGAGCACTTATACCCCCCGCCCCTTATTTTTGATATTAATTGAAAATAAGGGGGGAGGGTATCCGAACGCACAATGGTACTTTTTGCAAAAGCGCCCAAAAATCTCATAATACCAAACATATACCAATTGGGAAGCATATCAATCTATCTAACATTGTCCTATCCCCGTATCCCTGACTAAATGAATTTCTTATGTTTGTTGTTAGGCTTCGAGTTGGTAGGGAACAACTATAACTAACATTAACCATTCATTAAGCATCAATTAAACAGTAAGATTTTAATTACTGAATATCTTTAGATTTAGCTAAACTTTTGTATTTCAACATTTTTTTTAAATGTAAATGTTTTTTTTTGGCATGAAAGTTAGTTAGGTAAGAGTGTAAACTTGTCAGAATTTATTATTGTACGTATAAATATTATCTTATTTCAAATAATTTTATTTATAAAAAAAGTACTAAAACAAATATTTAACCTTTTATTTATTGAAAGGGTGGGTTAACTTGTAGAGATGTCGTGATCTGGACAAAATGCAAACTACAGTTATGAATTATTTAGCACTAAAAGTTGGGATTACGATAAATTTACAAATTTTCCCTTTCCTATATATTTTTGCATAATTTTCTTGTTGGAGGGGTTAATATTATTATTGGTGTTACTACTCTATAATTTGAATTGTCTGTTTGCATAAAAAACCTGTAATTTGTTACACAAAACCTGACTAGAAATAGTATAATGGGCTATATAGTAGGTATTCAAAACCGTAATAAAAATTCATGATACTTTATAATGGGTTTAAATGTGCCTGTATTTTTTTCATACCTCAACCTTTACATGCACGTTTAGAGGGGGGGGGGGGGTGCCGGTTTAAGGTTATTTAGAAAAGTAATGGCTTGCTCTACATTCCCCAAACACAACTCTCTGCACGCGCCTGTTTCTATGTATGTGTTTTCTTTTTTGTGAATTTATATATTTTTTTCTAATACCTATTTAATATTTATATTTAGAATGCGCAAAAAGGACGAGGGTAGCTACAGCCTGGATGAGCCACGGAGATCCCCAAATGCCGCGCACCTGTACGCCAAAGCAAATTCTAGAGAATTCTTTGCTTAGAAAAAAATCCACCAAAAATAAAACTAACAGAATACTTACAAAAATATGGAAACTAAAACCAAATCAAAATGAAAACTACAGACTTAACACGCTGCTCTTTATTATAAACACACTTCTTCCAAGCTGAATTTAGGATTATCTACCCTAAGTTTGCAAAAAAAAAAGATGTGTGTTTAAATTATTAAATGTATATAAAATACCTAAGTATGTATCATTACACACATTTTAGCGACAGAACATATGTAAAATAGTGTAATATTATGTACCACCTAATAATAAAGGGATTATTATTGTACATTTTTAACCTAGCATAATATTAATGTTTGCTCGACAAAGATATTGTACCTACATTTTTCTTTCATGTATTATCATGTTTTTAATGTAGTATATAGGTATTTTTAAGTGTAATTAAATGCTTAGCATTTTAATTGCATATTAAATTTTTGCCATATGTGTGCCATAGAAAAACCTAATAAATGTATGTAATTAAAAATCGCCCAAAAAATTTGGCTTAATTCTTCTGGTTTTAGAAACTAATTCTGCAATAATATTGAAAATTACAATATTAGAATCTCTTACGTCACGAAAGTTATTTCAATAAATCCATCTTTAGTATTTGAAACTCAATAGACTTAATAAAAATCTAATAGAACATTATTTGCTCAGAAATTTAGATAAAAACTTTTTTTATTTGATATTTTATTTGTAAATATTGAAATTTACTTTGTTTTATCAAATCTTTAAAAGATTACCTATGATTATTTAAATCTCGTTTTCAACTATTTAAGACAATTTAAAATTATATTAAATTACTTAGTTAATTTAATTAGGCAATAGAAAGCTCTAAAATCCTTTTGCAGATTTTTTGTATGATTTTCTTAACGAAAAATGTAATTGTTGTTTTTCTCTCCCGGTTTATTAAGTATTGTACAGCATTTGTGTAAATTTATGATTATATTTACAGTATTTTACAAGTCAGGGTATATTATTTAATTAAAGAAAAGTGTTTTGCTTTAAACTAGGATTATTTTTATTTCCATATAGGAGTTAACTAAATGTATTAAAATTCTTATATAAATAGATTTTTAAAATTGGTTGAACTATAATAAAGTTTCATTTTTAACATTTGAAATCAAAATATCTACTTAGGCACATTTTTATTTGTAATTTGTTTCTACAAAAAGTTTCATGAAAAATTGTTTAGATTTCCACTGATAACCAATTTAATTGTATTAAAGTAACATTAAAATTTAACTTACAAAGTTACAAACCTCTAAAATTAAAATTAACATTCCCAATACTAAGATATTCCCATAATATGGGACAAGAACAAGTAAAGACCATTTATATCCAACTTTAAACTAATGAAAAGACATAAAAGTACATTTTTACTAATGAAATATCATATTTATCTCATTTTATAAGATATTAATGACAAGGGCAGGGAAGGGCACCAAAAGAAAAATAATTTTCAGCTTTTTAATCTGCCAGTAAAAAATACCTATAAATAAGTGCATTAATATTTTGGTAGAAAATTTTAATACAAAAATAGTTTTTCTTTAGGAGCCACATCCCTCCCCTTGCAAAATGTTTGCTAAGGTTTTTAATATTCAAATTTTTTTCATATCATGTACAAAACTTTTGATTACTTTACAATGCACAGATTTTACTTTTTTTTGTCAAATTTAGAAATTTGTCATTAATATATTATTCATAATTAGGAAATTATGTAATTAATATGTATTTGTAGATATCTTTAAATTTAAATTTTGTATTTTTAAACCCTTTGTAAGACATAGGATATGATTTTAAATATGATGTTCTAACAAATTGCAATTATATTTTGGGCTTTGATCAGAAAAATAAAGTTTTGGGAAAAATTTAATTTCTTCATCCATATCTTATAACATCCAATGTTTTAAAATAGCAATTGCAAGAACATTATTATGTAAATGTGCCATTAAGGACATTTGAGCTTCTAATTTAGTTGTTGGAAATCATTAGGTATTTTACACAAATTTTCAATTTTGAAATAGAGATTATTATGTTTTGAAATTTAATTTTTACCTCAATATTAAGAGGTGGTGGCGAGTATTTGAAGACATCTCGTAATAAAGGCAATTGGAATATTAAAAAAAAAACATTCTTGTACATATTCCTATTATCTTAATTACGAGTTTCTAAAATAATTACTACCCCTTCCAGATTTTTCTTTTTTTTTCTTATGTAAATACCATATGAATTTATATTTTTGTTAATTTTATTAGCATTGTGATAACATATTTTGTTTTCTCTAAAATGCACAATTAAAAAGAAATATTTATTAACCTTATATTTAGTTATTAAAATTTATAATTGACAATTTGTTTTGATTAACCTAATGTATAATCCATATAAGCATTTAGTTTGTTGTTATTAATTTGAGAATAATAAACAGAGAATTATAAAAGACCTAGTCCTAGTTTAATTAATGTAAATTAGTTTTAAGTGTTATTAACCATTGCTTTTGTTTCAGAGAAATTTACATTAAGAAAAAAATGTTAACTTGAAAAATAAATAAGCAAAATGAGGGGAGGGAACGAGAAACTTACAGGTTAATAATAAAAATGCTTTAATAATAAAATAAGAATTTTATATTAGACAGAAGTGCAGAATCCATAATAAAGTTTATGCAAATAATTTGGAATAAATGTATTGTACAGTACAAGCTGGATAAATCACAATAAATTAAAGCACAGCTACTCCAGGCACGTCCAAGCTTTTTATTTTGCATTCTTCTATAATTTGGAAGAAGCTAAATAACGTATATCCTATTGAATTTCTTTTCAAATTTATCAGAGAGGGTTTTAGCAATTCAAATTGCAATTTGGATAAATAGAATAAATTTTTTGATGACGTTTAGTTACGGGCTATCAACAATAGGTATACAAATAGGAGGAATCAATGGCATTGTCTTGAAAGAAAAAGACGGGAATAGTCCCTTTCGTAACATCGCCCAATAAGGGGCGATTCGTCGTATTTTTAAAATGGCTTTTTATAGGTTAGGTTAGGTTATATTGGGTTAGGTGATTACCCCACAGGGTTAGGTAATTGGCTCCGCAGGGGCTAGAAATAGGAGAAAAGCTACTGTGAAAAATACGAAGAATCGCCCCATAAGGTGCGATGTTACGAAAGGGGACTATACCCAAAAAGACTAAAATTGTAATATTAGGATTGAGACAAATTAAGCATATTTTTGTTTTGTTCAGGTTTAATTCTTGCACGCGGAGGTAGCAAAGGAATACCATTAAAAAATCTAGTAACAGTTGGCGGAATACCCTTACTAGAAAGATCTGTTAAAGCAATGAAGGTAAAACTTCATTGATAATAAATTTTAAAAACTAAAAATGAACTAAAGCAAAAGAAATATTAACTGCAGGGCCGGGAGGGTGTTGACATTAGACTTTAAAATACACTGGTACACAAAGTTTATGACATCATTCTCTTAATCGTTGGTTCAAACTAACACTATCCAAACTAATAATCTTAATCTACATAAGGGATAATTATCAAATTTATTTTATCGTCATTGGGGTTGACATTTATTTTTCGTCCATTAAGATTCATATACCTAAATAATAATGTTTTTTGATAGTAATATATTTGTGCCACAGTTTTCAAAATATTGCCAGAAATTAACGACACAAGGGGAAAACTTACGGGAAGCGTTGAGCTTTATAGAACACGATATGCATGTTAACTAAACCGAAATTATTAATGGTATATGATAGCCTCAGACAGAAATTATAAAGATCATGATACTAATGTAATTATGTTTGATAGAATAATTGACTTTGTTTTTAAATAGTTAAATTAAATGACCAAAGATATCTATATAATATGGTAAATGACCTTGAAAGATAAAATGATATATTCGCCATGAGGCTATCCTTGCATTTTAAATAATGTGAAAATGTATTTAGGATTTTGGAAGATTTGATTCAATATGGGTCTCAACAGATCATTTAGGTAAGTTTAAATTAACAAATAAATTACAAATTACAGGCTGGCCACAAACATACTATTTCCACTATTTCCACTATTTCCACTATTTCTGCATACTATGCAAACTATTCCAAAAAAATATGCTATTTCCACTATTGTCCAAAATTGCATACTATTTCCACTATTTCTTTGGATTTCAGATAAATCTTCAATTTTTAGGTAACTAAAACAAACTGATTTTTTTGATCATGAAAAAAAAGCCAAGTAGCAGGTTTCATCGCATTTTCACAGTATCTTTTCTCCTATTTCTAGTCCCTGTGGGGGGGTCTAACCCTGCGGGGCAATCATTAACACTTACCTAACCTAAATGCCTATCTATGCTACTGTGAAAATGCGGCAAACTCGCTACTTTGTTTTCAATTTTTTTTTAGAAATGTTTCCAGAAGAAAGTAGTCTTTCAGTTCAGATTGTTGTACCTTTATTGAAAGTTATTGGTATTTCTACATTCAATGTAAAGATTTCTCCTTTTAAATTTTAATATCATTGAGGAGTACTTTTATTATTAAATGATCCTACAGGTTACTGAGGTTTATGATTAACTCCTAACAAACTAATATAAATATAATGTGTTTCTCTATGTCATTAGAAAGATCCTCTCATTTTGTTGTAAAATATTTATTATTTGAACTTTTATTATTATTATTTATTAAACCATTTAGGAGGGGATATTTACCCCCCCCCCCCCCAAAATAAAAAATCTCTAATAAAAAAATTTTTTGGCGCGCTTCGCGCGCATTTTTAATACTATATATTTAACAAAATTTAAATTACCCCCCCCAAAAATTTTACCCCGGGGGTAAATTTTGGGAGGGGTAAACTAAATTTACCCCTGCCAACAGATTTCAGAGGGGGTAATTACCCCCCCCAAGCAAATTTTACCCCGGGGTAAAAATTTTGGGGGGGGTAAAAAAAATTTGCGGCGCGCTTCGCGCGCCATTTTACCCCCCCCAAAAACGAATTACCCCCCTCTTAAAAAAATTTTAACCCCCCCAAAATAAAAAGCTTCGACGCCCCTGTCAGAAACTTTACCTTTATTTATTATTATATTTGAACTTTCAATTTTTTTATATAATATTTCTTTTTAAAATCACGATATGAATTATGACACTGTGCACAACAAAATTATTTTACTAGTCCAAAATTTTTAATAGTCAATAAACAACTTATTTTTTTACTAATTCTTAGCTCATTTTTTAAAATTTTTTTTCAGAATAGAATGTTGGTGTTTGTTACTATGTTTTTCAATCTAATAAGACAAGAAAGTAATGATTTCCTGATAGCTAACCAACATTTTAAGGCCCTATAGTGTTTTAAATGCTTGCTATTTCATACTATTTTGTTTAAAATGCATACTATTTCATACTATTTTTAAAAAATTTACATACTATTGCATACTATTTTTTAAAATTATACATACTATTGCATACTATTTACTTTTTTTTGCATACTATTTTATACTATTTTGAAAAAAAGTCTGTGGCCACCCTGAAATTAGATTGCTCTAATACTTAACAAAACTTAGATATTGTCCATTGTATAATCTATTTGATCAAATATGAACCTTTACCTAACAATATCAATTCAACATTTTTTGTTTTTCTAGAAATTTCTGCATGTGCATATAAACTTGGTGTAAAGGTAAGTTTCATTCAACACTTATTTGGTTTTATTTTAACAAAATGCCTTTTAAAATTAAAAATATAAATGTCCCTTAGTATTTTGCTTTGAAAAGTCAGAAAGACATGTATTAAAAAACTATTTTGCCACTAAGCTATTTGCAAAATAAAATTGATCATCAATACGACAAAACCAAATGTTTTTCCTTTATCTTTTTAAAATCTATATAAAAAAAGCTTTCCTTTTTTCCTGGCTGAAAATTAGGATACAAAATAGTCTTTCTCAAGGTGTTAAATCCAGCCCTTGAAAAGTAAGGGGGGGGGTTTTTAATGCAACCATCTCGTAATCAGTGAGCAAATGGCACTTAGAATTCGAATTTCGATCTGAAATTTTCCATGAGTAATCCTTGATAGGTCTATTTTCCCTAAATCGAACAAAAAGTTGGAAAAGTAACGACTAGCGGCTGGCAGCTCAGCCGTTTAGCCGTTTTTTGCCTATTTTTAGGGCAAATTCATCATTAATTACGTAGGAATCAACTTTTTAAAACATATTTGTGGTTTAATTCATGTTAAATGATACCTAACAATAACCATTTTTCAAAATTTCTAGTACCAGCTGCTAAACGGCTAGAACCGGCTGAAAACGGCTGGGAGCCGCCAAGAGTATAAAGGGTAGATAGGGCTTGTGACATGTCTAGGGGTAGGTTTCTATGGGTGCTGAGCTCAAAAATGCTACTAAAAATAGTGACGGCCAATCCATATTGCAGCTGGGTAACAGCTGCAGCTAAGCTGCGAGCGGCCAAGAGTAGAATGAGTAGATAGGGCTTGTGACGTGTCTAGGGGTAGGTTTTTATAGGTGCTGAGCCCAAAAATAGTGGAGGCCCATCCACATGGCAGCTGGGTAATGGACGCAGCTCAGCTGGGTAACGACCGCAGCTCAGACGAGATAGGCCAAGAGTAGAATGAGTACATGAGGCATGTGACGTGTCCAGGATTAGGTTTTTATGGGTGCTGAACTCATAAATGCTTCTAAAAATAGTTTCGGCCAATCCCTATGGCAGTTAAGTAATAGCTGCTGCTCAGCTGCGGGCGGCTAAGAGTAGAATGATTAGACAGGGCTTGTGACGTGTCTAGAGGTAGGTTTTTATGGGTGCTGAGCTCAAAAATGGTACTAAAAATAGTGGCAGCCCATCCATATGGCAGCTGGGTAACGGCTGAAGCTCAGCTGGTAGAGGCCAAGAGTAGAATGAGTACATAGGGCATGTGACATGTCTAGGGGTAAGTTTTCATGGGTGCTGAGCTCAAAAATGCTACCAAAAATAGTGGCGACCAATCCATGTGGCAGCTGAGTAACAGCTGCAGCTCAGCTGCAAGTGGCCAAGAGTAGAATGAGTAGATAAGGCTTGTGATGTGTCTAGGATAGGTTTTCATGGGTGCTGAGCTCAAAAATGGTACCAAAAATAGTGGCGACCCATCCACATTGCAGCTGGGTATCAGCTGCAGCTCAGCTGCGCGCCACCAAGAGTATAATGAGTAGATAGAGCTTGTGACGTGTCTCGGGGTAGGTTTTTATGGGCGTTGAGCTCAAATATGCTACTAAAAATAGTGGCGACCAATCCACATATGGCAGCTGAGTAACAGCTACAGCTCAGCTAGAAGCGGCAAAAAGTATAATGAGTAGATAGGGCTTGTGATGTGTCTTAGGGTAGGTTTTTATGAGTGCTGAGCTCAAAATGCTACCAAAAATAGTGGTGACCCATCCATGTGGCAGCTGGGTAACGGCGGCAGCTCATCTGGGAGCGGCCGAAAGTAGAATGAGTACATAGGGCTTGTGACGTGTCCAGGGGTAGGTATTTATGAGTGCTGAGCTCAAAATACTACCAATAATAGTGGCGGCTCATCCATATGGCAGCTGGGTAACAGCTACAGCCCACAAGCCCTATCTACTCATTCTACTCTTAGCCTCCCCCAGCTGAGCTTCAGCCGTTACCCAGCTGCCATATGGATGGGTCGCCACTATTTTTGGGAGCATTTTTGAGCTCAGTACCCAAAAAACTTACCCCAAGACACGTCACAAGCCCTATGTACTCATTTTACTCTTGGCCGCTCCCATCTGAGCTGCAGCTGTTACTCAGATGCCATATAGATTGGCCGCCACTATTTTTGGTACCATTTCTGAGCTCAGCACCCATTAAAACCTACCCCTAGACACGTTATAAGCCCTATCTACTCATTCTACTCTTGGCCTCTCACAGCTGAGCTTCGGCCGTTACCCAGCTGCCATATGGATGGGCTGCCACTATTTTTGGTACGTCACAAGCCCTATGTACTCATTTTACTCTTGGCCGCTCCCATCTGAGCTGCAGCTGTTACTCAGATGCCATATAGATTGGCCGCCACTATTTTTGGTACCATTTTTGAGCTCAGCACCCATAAAAACCTACCTCTAGACACGTCACAAGCCCTAACTAATCATTCAACTCTTAGCCGCTCGCAGCTGAGCAGCAGCTATTACTTAACTGCCATAGGGATTGGCCGAAACTATTTTTAAAGCATTTTTGAGTTCAGCACCCATAAAAACCTAACCCTGGACATGTCACATGCCCTATGTACTCATTCTACTCTTGGCCTCTCCAAGCTGAGCTGCCGCCGTTTCCCAGCTGCCACATGGATGGGCCGCCACAATTTTTGGTAGCATTTTTTAGCTCAGCACCCATAAAAACCTACCCGTAGACACGTCACAAGCCCTATCTACTCATTCTACACTTGGCCGCTCGCAGCTGAGCGGCAGCTGTTACCCAGCTGCCATTTGGATTGGCCGTCACTATTTTTAGTAGTATTTTTGAGCTCAGCACCCATAAAAACCTACCCCTAGACATGTCACAAGCCCTATCTACTCTTCATACTCTTGGCCGCTCCCAGTCGTTTTCAGCCGGTTCTAGCCGTTTAGCAGCTGGTACTAGAAATTTAAAAAGTGGTTATTGCTATCATTTAATATGAATTAAACCAAAACTATGTTTTAAAAAGTTGATTCCTAAGTAAATAATGATGAATTTACCCTAAAAATAGGCCAAAAACGGCTAAACGGCTGAGCTGCAGCCGCCAGCCGTTACTTTTCCAACTTTTTGTTCGATTTAGGGAAAATAGACCTACCAAGGATTACCCATGCAAAATTTCAGCTCGAAATTCGAATTCTAAGTGCCATTTGCTCACTGATTACGAGATGGTTGCATTAAAAACCCCCCCCTTAATTTCTCCCCAAATATAGAATTTGTTTCTTGGTAAGTTTTGATTTGTTTTAGTTGTTCAACAGATCAGAAGAAAATGCGTCAGACAATTCAACATCTATAGCCGCAGTCGCAGAATTTTTACAATACAATAAGGTAATCCTTAAACAAGGCCAAGGTGTTACAGATTTATGTCTTGGCCTAATTGGTATAACTATACAGCATATTTAGACGAAACAGACAACGTAGAGCATCCGCTCGTTGTTGGGGAGGTTGTGGATTCGATTTTTGGTCGCGTCATAACTAAACTTTTCCTGTACCTATGGAAGGCTTTACTGAATTGGAGTACCATATTGGTCATGTGATTAGCAAGATACTTTGGAACAAACACACAGACAAACACAGAGACATTTTACTACTTTTATATAACGCCACATTTGTGTTTCGGTTAGTTTATAATGTTTGTAGAATTTCATTTGTTGTATTTCAGAAAGTGGAAATTCTGTGTCTCGTTCAATGTACTTCACCATTTCTACAACCAACATTTCTAAACACAGGTAAATAAATATCTCTGGAATGGCAAGTATAATGCTGAAAAAAGACTTAAAAAACATAACATAACATTTATTCAACTTTAATTAATTTAACTTTAAATACATACCTAGGTATAATAAAAAACAAGGATGACAACATCCATAAGTAGCGAAGCACAAAAAATCATGGATAGGAATACATACAAGTAGATCTGAAGTGTATTTATTAAAATCAAGAATAGATTTATTGGAGAAAATAAACACGAAACCTTGTTTTATTTTGTATAGGTAATGATGACAGTCAAAGTAAATTGCATAAAGATGCTCATAACAATGGAAAAGATTATTTTGATACTGATATCCCAAAAAAGTTTTAAAATTGGACCAAAAACACCAAAGATATGGGGAAATATGTAAAAACATATAAAAATAGCCAAAAACCTGCAAAAAGGCAGTCTGACCGTCATGGTTGTGTACTTTAAACAATAGAAAATTTAATTTTGATATCAGAAACTGAAAAAATTTTGTAAATCGGACCATAAATACCAAAGATATGAAGAAAAAAGGTGAAAAATACAATATAGACTAAAACCTGCTAAAAGGCAGGCTGACCGTCATGGTTGTTTCTTTTAACGACAGGAAATTTCATTTTGATATCTATAACTGAAACAATTTTGGAAATCGGACCATAAACACTAGACTATATAAGTTTGAAGGAATTTTAATTAATATAATAGATTTGAAATCTGCATAAAATTTTAAGGGTTTTTTTATAAAATTCGTTTTTTATATAATTCTTTATTTAAAGGCGCAAATACGATTTAAGTTAATTAATTTTGACATCTGTGATTGGTGGATTGAAAACTATCTGCGCTCTGATTGGAGAAGCTTAAGTGTCGTACATCATTCAACCAATTAGAGCGCGGGTAGGTTTCAATCTAGCTTTCCTATTGGTCAAAATAAATTAACTTAAATCGTATTTGCGCCGTTAAATAAAGAATTAAATAAAAAACGAATTTAATAGATAAACCTTAAAATTTTATGCAGATTTCAAATCTATTATATTAATTAAAATTCCTTCAAACTTATATAGTCTAATAAACACAAATAAAATACAAAAAATAGCCCAAAACCTGCTAAAGAGCAGCCCGACAGCTATCAATGTTTTATAGTTAATTGTGCTCCTTAATAATGGGAATGTTGTCAAAAAGATTCAGCATTCTTTTTTTTACAGGAGCCGAGAAAATCATGTTTCCCCTATTCTGTCTCATACGGACGGACGGACATTTCGAATTATAGAGTAGCTTCGCTACTAATAATAATTATCAATTGTAACACAAAAGTAAGGAATCACAAAATCAACTAGGACCGTACAAATGCGTAGGTGCGTATGTAATCTTTTCGTTTTTAAATATTTTTAAAGTCTTTCCATGTATGCTACATGTTTTAATTTACATTATTTAAGGTTATGACTTGATGTTAAATGGATATGATTCTGTTTTTAGTGGAACAAGGTACTTACTTTTATAAACATGAAATAAGAAAATAGGGGAAGAGATACCGGTAGAACCGTCGCTACCGCCGAAATTTATCTTACCATTTCTCGCCAAATTGGACAATTTAGAATATTTTTTAGATGAACTCTTTATTTTTTCCTTTTACATATATTTGCACTTGATGCTTAGAAGTGCAAAGATGTATAAGTTGAAAAAATAGACAAGTTTCAAATAATTTTAAAGGACACACACTCATCTATTTGAACAACATGAAATAGACAATTTTATTTTTGACTGTTACAAACCAATTGACTCAGTAACTCGCACAAAGACTGTTGCAAAGCCTTTGACCTAGTAACGTGCACAAGGGTTTTACCACGTAATGAATGTAATTTTTGGTGGGATAAAAAGAGAAAAATAGGCATTTCCAATTTCAATGTCATGGGAGGTAGTGTTAAAACTCCCTAACTTATGATTTGACTTATTATTGAAAAATCTTAAAAATACATAATATTTGATTGAATTAAGAGGTATTTAAAAGCATTATTATTTAGGGACAAGAAATTCAGATGGTCAGTAGCAGATATTGATAATGTGGAATCAACCAAGCCATTGAATTTTGATACTTCTAACAGACAAAGACGCCAGGATAGACAGGTATCTTCAATTATTTAAGTTTTTTTTCAAGAATGACAAGAATGACTCAATTTAAAGGAAAATGCAATAACTTAATACACAAAAAATTTTCATTGTACATAAGCCACTGAAAATAATAGATTCTTTTAGATATTTATCATTTACTTCGCTAATATTAATTACCTTTATTATTATTTTCATTTTAGGGAGAAATAGTTGAAAATGGAATGTTTTACTTCACAAAACGAGAAATTCTTGAACAAGGAGTTTTCCAAGGAGGAAGGTAAATTGTTTCAAAAAATATTTCGTGACATTTATTTTCACTAACCATTTCTCTTTATGTCTTTAAAGAAGAATGTTTTGTAACTTTTTTCCCCTAATTTTAATCCTTTTTGCATTTATTTATTTTATTCGCTCACTTGATATTTGTAATAGATGAATAGAACTTAAAACTTAGCATCTCAGCCACATTCATCTAAATTTAATTGAGCCACCCTTCTGCCGTGCAGCTAGCACTCACAGCCGCAGATAAGCAGCTTTTAGATGTTGGAGCCATAACCGTACTCATCCATGCAGCTTTGATTAACCTACAGAAACAGCCGCAAGTAACTAGAAAACTGGATGGCTTGGCTACTATAAAACCGCAGCCACAATCAGCAAAACAATTATAAACAACTCTCAGCCGTACAAACTAAATTTTAGTATAGATAAAACTATCATAATAGAAATAACCGCATAATTCGGCTGAAGGCGAAAAGTTTTAATAACGTTTTTATTTTCAGGATAGGCTATGTTGAAATACCAGAAGAATATTCAATGGATATTGACACAAAAATAGATTTATTGATAGCTGAACAAATTAACAAACACATAGCAAACTTGTCAGATGAACATGGTACACCTGATGCAAATTATTTTGGATAATTTGAAGAAAACGAAGTAGTGGGTTTCGTCGTTTTTTTCTCAGTAGCCTTTTTCCTATTTCTAGCCCCTGCGGGGCAATCATTAACATTTACCTTACTCTAAATCTAAATAATCTAAATAGCCTATTAAAAGCTATTGGGAAAATATGACGAAACCCGCTACTTTGTTTTCTTTCCATGACCCATTAATTCTCTACCTAATGGTTTAACAAATAGTTGAAATAAACGGGTATAAAAGCGATATTTTATATTGCTCTTTAGTTTGTTTAACTTTTCTTCTAGTCAAAGTTCATTTAATTTTACAGCCCTCATGTTCTATAATAAAAAATTCAAAGGCTAATACTTATACATTGTAAGTTTTTTAAATCCTGACTTTTTTATCTACGACTTTAAATATAGGCAATGCAACGACATTACACAACAGTTTTGTCAATAGTAAGTCTCAATTCTTAATTTATTATTCATGTGAAAAGTAATAAAAGTTGCTCAATTTAATGTGATACTGTGTCTTCATATTACCTCAACATTTTAAATCTTTAATCATTTTCCTACTTATTAATTTTTTTTATTGCTTTATCAATCTTGATTATTTGTATCTTTATATTTATCATTGGCGCTTTCTCTCAAACCTATTTTTAAACCACTGAATCCCCCCTTCACCACATTTATAACAAGTTTTAACAATAAAAGGCTCTTCTAACCTTTATTAATCCAACCTAAAATAAACATTTTATTAGTTCTGGTTAGTGATGGCAATCCGTCAAATTTTTGGGCCGGATTCGGATTCCGGATTCTTAAAAATCCGTCAATAAAAGTGGCGGATTCCGGATTCTTATTTTTGGCGGATTCCGGATTCTAGCAATATTTTAAAAGGATTTAAAAAAAAAATTAAAAATTAAGTGCTACATATGTCCTAAAAATCAATGTTTTTGGTGTTCTTTATAATTCACTTCCGAGAATCGAACCAGATTTTAAAAGATATTATATATAATGATGAAAATCATTGCCTTCAAAGAGGAGGAGTTGAAAGAAAAAACGCAAGACGCTAATTTTAGCCTACTAAATAAGAATCCGGAATCCGCTATTAAAAAACGGATTCCGGATTCGGATTCCAAAATTGGTCAAAAATTGGGCGGATTCCGGATCCGGATTGCCAACCCTAGTTCTTGTGGTCCATATGCGAATTGATTTTCCTTTCTTTTGTATGTCTCAAAAACGCGGCGGCATAGAACTATACTACTCTAACAAGAACAAACTTTTTAGTAGAAAATATATTTCGCTTTATTTAATCCTTTTTAATTCTAATCGTTTGAGAGTTTCTGTATTTTTTATGTCTACTAGTCAGTATTATGTGATTGTGATATTTTTGTGCCAAATTCAATCTATGGATCTCATATACATACATTATTTGTTATGTTATTTAATAAATTTGCATTCATTAATTTCAGTTTTTCTATTTTCGTTAAATTAATGCTAGCTAAAATAACATTAAACAGCCAATCATATTTGATTTTTAAGCTTACTTTCTTACATTTAATAAGAAAAAAAAGTAGCGAACAACAGTCGAAATTTTATTCCTGGTAGATTTTAAATTTTTTTTAGTTCACTATTCTAATAACATTTCCTATAGCTATAGTATTAAAAAATACATTTTCAGTAACCACTGAACCGATTGGGCTCTACTCTTTAGGGAAAATACCTACTGGTCCTGTGATGGTTTTGAGCTATTTTATAGGGGGGTGGGACACCACCCACCCCAATTTTTTAAAACTAAAATCAATAAAGGGGGGGGGGGTCCATTTCCCCCTTCCCCCCATTTTTTTTCTTAATTTTAAATAACAAAAAAAGGTTGATCAAACCTCTTGGGGCAAAGCCCCTAGAGGCTAGGGGCGAATTCGCTAGTATATATATAAAACACTAATCAGGTTTCGCTTGTATAAGGATTTGTAATTAATACACTTAAAGCAGCTGTTTCTCCATAATTAACTATGTCCGTCTGACTTCTTTCTGTGTGGCAAATACTATTTTGCTTAGGACAAATAACAGATATTTGATTGTTGAAAAGCGGCAACGCCCCTAACATCTTAGCTCTCTGTATTAAATGGACTATAGAGGGGGCTGTAAAACCATCGTAAGACTTAAATCTGAAAATAAAACAGCTAAACCATCACAGGATTTGAGTAAAGCTTATCCAAATAATGGACTACATTGGTTCAGTAGTTATTAAGAAGCTTCAGACAAAAAAGCTTACTTAACTACTTTATATAATAGGATATTAGCAGTCAAAGGTGTACAGAACGGGGATTTATCAACCCAACTCAGAAAAGTTTGACAGTTATCTTTATTTTTCCCCACAAACATCAGTATACACTGCATGATAGACTCGAAATAAAGTATTACCAAACTTTACCAATAAACTGTAAACAAATATGATCAATATACAAGCAAAATAACAAGTTAATGTTGAGATTCAATTCCTTCTCGTTCCTTCTTAAGCATAAAATGAATTTGAAAATTTTTAACATAAACTTTAATATCCTTATCAGGATGTTGATTTTATATGTCGTCTTTATGACAGGTGAAGATGTTATGAATATATTTCTTAAATTATGTATATAAAAAAATATTGTACGGTAATATCAAATTAAATTAAAAATAATTTATTTTTTTTTTGTTTTTTTTGTACCAGAATCTTCCCTGCAATGAAAGAAGAAAAAAATTTGTTTTGTTTTACATAGCAGACTAAATGTATTATGATAACATACAACTTCTCTTTGTGAGTTCATATTTATAATATTGATTTTTATAAATGAATTAATGAAAAAATGTTTGTTTGAAATTTGACTAAATGTCATATTGTATAATTTACTTAACCCTTAACAGTCGGGCCCCTTGCCGCATCTTTATCGGTCGGGGGTGAGGGGGTGGTGTTCAACGCCCCCTCCCCTATTATCTGAGCCACTATTAGTCCTTATATGGAAATAACGGGATGTATGTATATCTGTCTATAGCAAAGGAACTCGTTATCCGCTGAACAGATGTGGTTCTTGTTTTTTTTTTGTAAAACTTAAATTAAAAAATAGAGGGGATTAAATTCTAGTGCCCATAATGATTGCTGGGGGCGTAGCGTTTTTAGCATGGCAAGCATCGTTTTAGAATTAAAAAGAAAATAAATGTTTCAGTTAATAACAACCCAACAAATGATGTCTATAGCAATTTGATCAGCTGATTGGTTTTCATACTAGATGTTTTTTTAAGTAGCGCAGCTACTCTAAATCTAGGAAATAAATCTAATTTTGCTTAGAATTTACTTTTAGGTGTTTTAAACGTTGTAAATTGAAGATTTTATTTTGATAATTAACATTTTACAACAATACCCTCTATAAACCTTGAGGAAGTTTGATAAAATTACGTTTATTTTGCAAGCTTTTTTAAAAATACTTCATTATTTTTATAATTCTTACAAAATAGAATTTCTGTTTAAGTAAATAACATGGCCACAAAAAGGTTTAAGCAGTTATTGAAATATTTTATTACCATTCTTGCTAATTAAATAGTCGTTAACTATGTTTAATTTGCATTTTTTTAAAAGACAAGAAAACTATCCTACTTAAATGCTACTTTTATGAAGTTATCTTAAACCTTTTCCAAAAGTTTGTTTTATAAAAATATTTTATTTTCCATTGATTTTATTGATTATATAGGTTAAAAATATCAAAAGTATTTTTTAAAGGCTATAGATTAATTTTTATTAATTCCGATTTTTAATTTTTTAAATTTTTTTCAAATGTGAAAGAATATGCCTGTCTTTTTAAAGAATAGATTATATAAAAAAACTAAATTAAACATATTCAGGCTATCAAAAAGTTAAAAATATTTTTTTTTACTATTAAATCACTAATTTTTAAAATCATTAGATTTTAAGCTTATTTTGCATGGAAACACACTTTTTCAGTCATTTCTTCTCAACAATGGATCTTAAATGATTATTACTGAAAACTTTTATGAAAATGTTATTAACCAAAACTCCAAATAAAGAAAATAATTGCCGTTTGCGAAAATGTGTGCAAAAAGTTGCCAATATCTCGTTAGAAGGGACTTAATGGATTTTAATTTTTACTGCTTACGACTTAGTGGACTATAAACTATTAGAAAATTATCACTACAAGGTGGAATTTTAAGGGTCAACTTTTTTTCTTTTAAAATTCGCAGTGTATACCTGTCAGAAAAAATCCCTATATATCATGTGATGTTCAGAATTTATATCTTATATTAATTGTGTTTGCTATATAATACAATCTAGTGCTTACACCCCCCTGACCATATAATTACACTCGTTTTGTCTCTATTACACCCCCCTAAAGCTCAATCATCTCCCAACTTTGTTTTAAGGGGCTGTCAAATTTTTGCGCATCCCGTTGGCCTAACCGTGTGCACGCCACTACTAGCAATACCATTTAGTACACAAAATTGAACAAATGTGAAGTCAACCAATCAATTGATGAATTAGGAAGTGGATGCTCACAAGTTCATGACATGTTTACTTGAGCGTAGCTACTTACATTCTCATCCTTGTTCAAGATTCTGTTTTTGTTTGTGAGGTTATAACAAACAAAACAAATAACTTTGAGAAAAAAATTGAAGATTAATAGGTTAGGTTCGGATATTTATTTTAGTTGGTTTAAGTTTGTCGCAACGCAGTCGTTAGGCTTCCGCAAGGTTTAGGCCTCTACGCAATCATGTGAAGGGTCAAATTTTAAGTCAAACAAGGATGCCATTGTTCATAAATGTTAGTGTAAGAGTTCAATAAATAGGATAACGAACATTAACTTTAAAGCCACTAGATATAAGCATAGGTATATTTTGAGACGTAATTATAGAGTTTTACTACACAAGATGTGTACTTTCTAACATAGATTTTAAAACAAATGATTAAATGGTTTCAATCTTTATTTCAATATCGAAAATAAATAAATAAATAAGTTATCATGTTATGACATCATCAGGGCATTTTCTTTTCAAAATTTCCATTCTGATTCTTTGTTTATTCTCGTTCTTGTTTAAGCCGTTTTGTTGAGGGGGGAGGGGTGAAGGGTGGGATGTTAGCGTCAGATGGGTTACTTAAGCCTCGGAGTTGTAGGGTTCCTTGGCCTCAACCTTCTCTCTTGGGGCTTGGTCCTCGGCATGGCCGTAGATCAGCTCGACGCAGACCTGCTTGGGGAGGGTCAGCTCGACGGCCTGGCAGGCGGGAGCGGTCAGACCAGTCACGCATTTGTCGACAGACTCGGTCACGGGCTCGATCTCGGGGACGGTGATGCACTTCTCCTCGGTGAGGTCCTCGCAGGCGATTCTGGGGAGCTGGATGGGCTTGTTCACACAGGTCTTGATGGGCTCGGGGTACACAACCTAAACCGATAAATTATATTGATAAGAAAGGTTTTAAAATTAAACTGGAATTCTTGAAACTTTTTAAAATTAAGGGTTGTCTTAATTAAATTGTTATTAATTAGTAAATGTTGTTAAATTATATGCGAGTTAGGGTTTCCTTGGTTTTACATATACTTAAAGAAAAATCCAACCCTAACTTCTAGGCTAGCCTAAGAAACTATATGATTTGGGCCAGTGCAGTGCCAGAAAGGGGATGAATTGTTGGCAGAAGGGTGAACAGAAATTATCATAAAAGTGTAGGAAAAAATTATTTCCAACAATAACCAATGCTAAAACAATTCATTATTGTATTTGTTGATTTTGTGGATATAATACCCCCTAAAAATATCTCATCATTACTGAGACCTAATCGTATGATGAATTACCTGGACTTCGGGTTCAACAACGGTGAGGACGGGAACGTTGTAGCAAGTCTCCTGGGCGACCTCCTTGCAGTAGTTGTGGCCATAACCGTGACCATATCCGTAGGCAGCGGGCTGGCACACAGTAACCATCTGGGTCTTGCACTCCTTCTTGAAGCTAACCTAAAAAAATAACAATAGTTAGTTTAGTGCAAGATCAATGCATTGATAAATATTTTTAGTTCCCAATTCTCCTTAATTGTAATCCTAATACAAATAGACAAAAAATGTATGTATTTATCCTCTTTGCGTGTCTTTTATGACTGGGGAGAGGACAATGGCAGAAAAATTGAGTTTAACCTGAATCTACAACCCTTATTTGTTGAAGACATCTAATTGAGTGTGGGGGGGGGGGGAGACTTATAAATCTTCTATTAATCTATTTAGGTGAATGTACTTACCTCAACGGTCTTAGCGGTGGTGGTCTCAGTCTTGGGCTGGTTGGTGTAGGTGCACACCTCGTTGTCGATCTCCTCAATGGACTCAGTGCAGACAGTCCTGGTCACGGGGTAGCACTGCTCCTTGTCGACGACATTCTTCCTGGCAAGCTCGACGGGGGCGCACTCGGTGGCGAGGGCGGGGGTGCACACTTCGGCGGCCTCAACAACATCCTGGACGGAGCAGTTGTGCTTGGGGTGCTCGTAGCCGTAAGAGGGGGCGGGATGGAAGTATGTGGCGGGCTGGTGGTAGGCGGGAGCGTGGCCGTAGGCCGGGGCGGGGTGGTAGGGGGAGGCGGGCACGGCGGCGGCCAGGGGAATGAGGGCGAAGAGAGCCAGCACCTGAAACAATAATGAATCTTAATTTTTGTGAAATTGGTGTAAAAACTTAAAAAGTAAAAACATTATATGTAAATTGTTTTTTTTTTGAGTTTGTCCATATCAAACCTCTGTACGTCATAATGTTTGTTTAATTGATTAATAAATTTATGAGAAAATTACAAAATGATATTCATTGAAGAAGTGTAAAACTAAATCTCATTGTTTATAACTAATGATAAAATTAGAAAATCACTTTTTCACGAAAAAATTAAAATTTTCACAATACTAAAATAGTAGAATTTTTGCTGTTGTAGTTGTAATACCTGCATGTTTATTAATTGATGGTCTAAACAAGATTGATACTTTACAATAGTTGCTACGGATATTTATACTCTATGGCGCTTAGTGGCGCCTAGCGTAAGCGCCACACACACAGACGCCACTAGCGTTCCCGCATTTCTTGATGTACTGTCACGCCACTCTGTGTAAAACTTTTTTGGGCGTATAATAATTTGAATGCAAGAGGAGTAGAAAAGAAGGGGTTGTAGAGAGCAAAGCTTCGCTACATTTTGGTGGTGTCCGTACGTCCACAACTAAAGGCTATTAAAGTATATATTGGCATGAAAATGATTTCAAACATTGTAAATTTAAGCCTTTTTAAGAAAAATTAAATTAGATTTTAGTTTATACATTTAATTAACATTTTGTTTAAAATTGTTGTTACTCTATATTGTTAATGTTCATGTTTTCCAATTTTTAAGCATAACTTTTATGTATGTTATCATCCTTGTTATGATTAATAGTCTACATAGTTAAGGGTCCATAAAGAGTAATTCTGAGGCTGCATTATTTATGTTGCAATTCTTTATAACCCTCAAAATGCCCACTGAGTTTAGGTTTAGTATGATTAAATTCTCTAGGATTCAATTTGATTTTTTAGGTATTTCAATTTTAGAAAGAAAGAAAATGAAATTTTAATGGAAAAAATCAGCTCTCGGCAGCCACGCGTAAGCTTACTGGTGGCTAAAGCGCGGCTAACGAGTCCTAAAAAATCTTTAATAAAAAACTTTGTATTATATTCACTATTAAAGCTTAGACTATCTCTTTCACAATTCACATTAATTTTCTATAAGGGTGTTATACAATTTCGCCCTCCCCCCCCCCCCCTTCCAATATCATATTCACAAAAATATGATTACTTCATGAAAAAAAAAGCGACATAGAATAGACAAACAAGAATGACAACATTCATAATTAATTTAAAAGGCTGCAAAATCAGGGAGGAGGGTGCCATTGGACTGTAATTTATACTGGTGCCCAAAGTCTTAACACGATATTTAATTAGCTCAAAACAATTTGGTAATTTTATTTAATTTTTGATTGACCGGTTTCAAGCTTAAAGTGTTCAAACTTCAACCATTTATTAAATCTACATAGAGGGTAATTTTGTTTATCATTATTGGGGATGTACATCAATTTATCGTCCATTGTTTTATCCCTTTATATCCCTGCTGAAAAATACTTATTACAATAAGTTTAAAAAATATAAGACGATAAAAAAACTCTAATGTAGAAAAGTTGCGCGTCTAAAAATATTAGCAATTAATTTGAATTATCATTCAATTAATCTGAAGGTAGAATAATTAAAAGATAAAACAGTAACCAACGTTCCAAAGGAGTATAACAACAATTTAATGCGTAAAAACTCAAGAAAATAACAGTAGAAGTCTTAAATTCAATTATTAGTAAGAAGATGTCTAGTCTATCTGTCCAACTGTAGCGAATGATCTCGCTAACTGCTGGAAAGATATGGCTATCCTTTACATGAAATCTTTTTAGAGGTCGAACAAAATCTGTAACTGTTTTGGGTGAGGACACCCTCACTCCCAAACCCTGTAATGAAAATAACCCCCTCAAAAAATAATGTTTTCCCTTTACATTTTAAAACTGAGATTGAGGCCTTTAGATAGCTGCTCATCAAAAATAAAACTAAAGAACAACATACATGAAAGCGAAAAGCATTTCATTCCGTTTTAAGTTATAGTTTTTAAAAATAAAAGAATGATTTTTTTACATCTCATATTTATGCCTTAAAATAATTTTAAGCCATTACTTCAATTACAAGGTTTGAAAAAAGTTTGATGATTCAATCATTTTAAATGCCAGACGTGTGATATTTTTGTTATTGAGGAGTTGCAATTTTAAAGTTGCTAGTTTTAAATCTTAATTATGATCTTATCTTATTTTTATCCGACACAAAGTAGTAAGGTGTTTGTCCGTTAAAAACTTGCTAACTATTGAACCGATTATGCATTTTAGAGAAGCTTTACATAGTTTTTAGGCTATTTTGTTTTTGAATCTTAGTCTTAGGCTGGTTTTAGGCTATATCATGCCCCCCCCCCCCCCCTCTCCTAGACATTATATCTTATATGTATTAGAAAATTATCAAAGAAAAACAACTTTTATTAGCGCTACTCTATAAACAAGTCTTATCTTTGTTTATGCATTGCAAAGTGCATAAACCCGACAAAGAAAGACACATTCACAAATTGCCTTTTGATTTACTGATGAATTATGATTTTAAAGAATATTTCACTATTTCAGTCTACTGTTTTGTTTCTATAAATAGTGTTGCTTATTGGTTGGAGCTGCATTGTTATGAAAAAAATACCCTTGTTTAATCCAACATTGTCTATGAGGTTTTAGAGCAGCTTGTTTTTTGAAGAAGTGTTTGTTAAAAACCATAAAATATTTGCTTATTTTTTTAGCATAGTTAAAAGTTTAGATTTAACTAAAAACACAAAATGTAGGAATATCCCAAGCATATTTACTTATCATTAAAATACTTTTTGTATACCACAAAATATCTTTTTCTTAGAAAAATAAATTTAAGCATTTTTACTGTAAAGTATTTTCGCTTAGGTGTTGGTTATGTATAGAAAGATTTTATCAATCTAAGGAGTGATTTTACAATCTACCTAAAACTTTACTTTTAGCAAAATAAACAAAATAATTTTATGAATACGAGGAAAAGTATGTACAATATATATAAGTAGCGAAGCATAATCCAATCTTGCTTTTTTGATACTATTTAGAAATATAGTTTTATGTATAAGTTGCTCTCTTTAAGTTTTGCTTTTTATGGAAGCTTATCCTTGGTCTATAAGTAGTTACATGATATATTATAAGGGCTTCATTTACTGTTTGGGTTTTTCAGTTTTTTTAAAACTATTTTTAGCATTTTTTGACTGCGTAAAGTAAAATTAGATTAACATAATTTTGTTAGGCAATTCTGCATCCAAATCACTATGAAACGAGTGAACCATTGAATAAAAAATTCTTTATTTTGTATGAACAAAAATGTAAAGGAGTTGATCATATCAATGTGTGGCACCCAAATTCTTAAAGTTTAAAACTTTTATACATTTTTGATCTCAGAATTTAGATGTTCAAAAAACCGACCGTCAATCCAAATGAAAGTTGTTACGCTGAAATTGCACTGCCTTATTTTCTTCAAAACATAAATGTATAAATGTCGAATCAAACTTTTAATTAAATTTGCTTAAATTAAATTAAATTAATTCTATCACATACAAATTTGTTGTTAAAAAAGTTAAAAATCAACATGTTTAAAATGGACGTACGGACATTCTGGCAAAGATTATAGAGTTGCTAAGCTTTCTAAATCGTACCTAACTACTACAAGAATCACCATGCAAAGTTTAAAATCGATAGGACAATTCTAACATGCTTAAATTAATGAAAAAAGCTATCCGTTCCAGGCGTACGGACGGTCAGACCGACCCTAATTATAGAAAAGCTTCGTTTTTAAAAAAGTATGGAAGACACAATAAATATCAACGTTGACGAAAACTACACACTACTTTTACATTGTACTCATATTCTAAAATTCGTATGTAGAAAACCCTAAAAGATAACTTCACACTACTTTTACATTGTACTCCACAGTGCAAATGAAGGTGCTTTGACTTTTGTGTCAGAACCTAAATTGGGACATAGTGTATTTCATTACCCTAGGTTAGGTAACTTCATTTCACTTTTCAATAAAATCTAAAATGCAGCGGTTTTTGAGAAAATTAGATTTGAAAATTTCAAGATCAAATTTCACCCACTAGGAGTTACCACATAATCATGACAAGAAAAGCAAAGATTATTTATTTAAAATTTTGAACAACTTTGTTTTTTATAAAGTCTGTCATAAAACATCTCTATATATGATTTATTTAAGGCTGAATTCCCGTGACCTTAGCAAAGCAATTGATAAAAATGACCATTAATTAACTCACTTCAGGAATGGTTTTATGAAGAACTTTATAATAGCAAAGTTGTTCAAAATTTTAAATAAATAATCTTTGCTTTTCTTGTCATGATTATGCGGTAACTCCTAGTGGGTGAAAATTGAGCTTGAAATTTTCAAATCTAAAAATGACCATTAATTAACTCACTTCAGGAATGGTTTTATGAAGAACTTTATAATAGCAAAGTTGTTCAAAATTTTAAATAAATAATCTTTGCTTTTCTTGTCATGATTATGCGGTAACTCCTAGTGGGTGAAAATTTTTCTTGAAATTTTCAAATCTAATTTTCTCAAAAACCGCTGCATTTTAGATTTTATTGAAAAGTGAAATGAAGTTACCTAACCTTGGGTAATGAAATGCACTATGTCCCAATTTAGGTTCTGACACAAAAGTCAAAGCACCTTCGAAGGCACTGTGACTCATATTCTAAAATTCGTATGTAGAAAACCCTAAAAGATAATCAAAAGATTTGAATGGGCTTTTGGACAATAGTAGTAAGCCACAGTTACCATGTATATACATACAAGATTACAGGGAGGAAGGGAAAAGTAAAGTTCAAAACCACTTTATTTAAATTTTATATTTTACTAGCGGATGCCTCCCTAAGGGCTCTATATTTGAATGGATAAGGAAGGGCATAAAAATAGCCTAAAATCATAACCAGACTTATTTTCAAAAATGTAATAGTTAAAATCATCTCAGGACCTGTAAGAAGCCTCACTGCACTGTAAAGGAGAACCATATTGGTTCATCGGTTAGCAAGATTCTTCACAACAGACAAAAAAAACTTACTACTTTATTTGATAGGATTGGTTGGTGGATTGATCATAAATAATAAACATATAACTAAAAAATTAAAAGATTTTTGATTGTAGATAAAGGTGTCGGGTAGTAATGCTAATCAGGGATCTTAAGGGATAGGACAATTTACGGTAAATTGATATTCACTGAATTACAAAATTTATTACTTATAAAGTTTGGATACTTCTAGTTTTTACTAACCAATCAAGACTTAATAATAGCCCCAGCAGTTTTTAAGACATTGGATGAACAAACGGGTTGATAAAACTTTGGATATAATTGTAATTTACAGTTCAATGTTGTCCCCCCTCCCCCCACACCCATCCATACCGTCTGATAATAGACATGAAATCATTTGGAGTCGGAGATTCTAAATCTGATGTCCATTTTTGTATAGCCAACATCCTTCAGGCCGGAAATCGGCGTCAAAGTGGGCTTTTCTTGAAAAATCCGCGAATGCTAATTTTAGCAAGAAAAAAATGCTAAAGAACAAAATATGTAAAAAAATAACAACAGAAAATAAAATGCTTTATCCCTGAAAATATGCTTTATCTCCAAGAAGTAGACAAAAAGATAGTTACCAAAGTCATTCACTAACAGTAAAATAACACTAGCATATTAGCTTCAGCTTGGAATTAAAATATACTGTGATACTTAAATATTAGACATTTCTAGAATCGACCATACAAAGAAAGATATATCAAAGTACTTTTTAATATAGTGCCCACTATAATCAGTGATAAGTATTCGGAAAAAAAACAAAAAATATTTAGTACAAGTCTGACAAAGAATTTTGGAACAATAATTCTTAGGACAACTAGGTACAATATTTAAAGCGAAGCATCGATTTAATCAAGTCATAAAGATATAAGTATTAAGCATGCCTTAGTCTGTATTTACGCAAGTTTATCAACAATTATGTTTTTATTCCAAATTATTTTAGGACTTTATTTACGCCAAGTGAGAGCTTGACATGTACGTACAGCCGTTTGGCCCTACAAGCTTTCTACAAAGTTCAAAGTGTTTCGGAAATGTTTGATTCCAGGAACATATTTCCATTAAAAGTACACAGCTATTTATTAAAATTTATCCTTTTATATAAAGTAGTAAGCTTTTTTTGTCTATTTCTCCTTTACAGTCTAGTTTTTTTGATAGATCCTGGGATGTTTTCAGGCTATTTTACTTTTAAGAAAAAAAGTCTGGACATGGGCTATTTCGGAAACAGAGCCACTAGAAGCTAGTTGCGCCTCCACTAGTAAAATATATAAAATCTAAAAATTGAAAAAACTCATAAAATCTTCGATTCATAAATTTATCTTAATACTCTTTCTTTTTCTTCTTTTTTTATGCATTATTATTATAACTATAGATCTATCATATTTTATAGGCAGTTTAGATGCAGTTAAAATGTACTTAAAAGATGTTTATTAAAATTTTTTACAAAAATTACTATTACTTGAAGTTGCAGAGAAGTCTTTTTACAAAAAATTATGGGGTTTTTTACTTTTTAAAAAAGAGAGTAAAGAGGTCTGTGTTTGTAAAAAAAAGACACATTCTGAAGGTTAATAAATAAATGAGTGCAATATTATTGCAATTTATAAGTACTTTTTGCACTGAAATTAACATTTCAGGCAAATCCATTTAACAACAACACTAAACCCTGCTCCCTTCTACATCCAAATTTTTAGTTCAAAACACATATTTCAGATGCTCTTAGTCCCATGTAAAAAGTTGTGTTCTCTTTTATTCAGGGAAAAGAGAATGTGATTCTGACAAACAATTCTAAAGGAAAAATTCCCCACAACCCCCTTTCCCTTTTCCTCCCCTTCTTACTCACCCCTCTTCAGTTACAAGATATACCCCCACCTTACTTTCAAAGGTTTCGTGATTTTTTTTGTAGAATAGATTGTTGAAATAGCCAGGCCGGCTTTATTAGGTCTCCTCTCGTTGCCAGGGTGGTAAGAGGTTCGATAATCGGCCCAAATTGCGTCATTAAAAAGACATTGAAGATAAGCAGGCGTAACCCTTTATCATGCATAGTTAAACTTCCAGATGACTAAGTCATGTCAGATTAATTATAGTAATCAGTAAAAAAGAGATAGTCCATTAGCCTAGAACAAGCAAACTCATTAGCATGAAGAGTTATGTCTTTCAGAGAAGGGTTGTGAATGTGCAATCAAAAAGATGGTCGTCTGAAAGATTTAGGATGAATTCGTGGTGGTGGGGGGGGGGGGGGGGTTCATATGGTCCGCTTGCCGAATAGAATGACTATACTAAATTATATTAATATAGACCGTCATCTGCTTTTTATTTTTTCCCATGTTTCAGGCGAATTTTGACAGATTTATAGAATAGTTGAGCATCTCTTTAAATCATTAATTGCATTATGACAATCGTAATTTTGCATCGAATTATAAACAGCTTTCCGAGGATATTAAAATGAAAAATTTTAAGTTTTAAACAAGTTTCGTTAGTCCCAAGGGGGCTAATGCCCGGGCTAACAAAACTGGTTTTATTTTTATGAATTTAAATTTAATATTGTCTGTAATGCGTTGCTATACATGATATTTCAGTATGGCTGAGAACAGGTTCTAGACCAGTGGATATTAATCGGTTTCGAAGCCATAATAGAAGAAAGGGTAATGTGATAAAAGGGGTGATTTAACTAGTTTGGCTACGCAATTTTAATTGTTATCGTTCCTATTTGCCATAAAAGTGAAGACTATAATTAATAATGGTGAACAGTACAAAATAAAAACATTAACACTTTTAAAAACATAAATATGGTTCAGTTAGATTTTAGCAATTAAAACTACTTTTAAGTGATTTTGGTCACAATTTTAGAAGAGTACATTTTTTAGTTGTAAATAAGTCACAAATAAAATTACACCTTAAAATCAATATTTCTTAAAACCTAGTCTCCCCATTGTAGAATTTTTAGTTACCGATTACTTTATAACTATAACTTTTAAAAAATATATATAGCAAGGACAAGGGCTCGGCAATCTCATCCACAACTCAGCTGCGCGCCGTTGTTAGCTCCCCAATAAGTCTTATTGTCAGCCGCGCTGCTTTCTAAGCCACCAAGTAAGGCTTAGCCACAAACACGATGTTTCAAATCTGCCGCAGCATAAGCCACAAGCACACTCAATCCGCCTTCTTTACGACATCCTCACTCCGCCTCAGGCATTCTCAGCAGCAGCCACCCTAAACTCCAGCCACACCCACCAAGCGGCTTTAAAGTTAAGGAAAAACTTCTTCTAATAAAAAAATTTGCCTTTGGTACAAAGACGTCCAAGGGGGGAGGGGGTAAAGTGGTGTTATCCCTTCCTCAAATGAATTTAGGGGTGTTTTTTTTACATTTTATCCCCCCAATTTTAAATTTACCCCTACCATGGGGGTGCCGTAGGCACCCCCAACCATGTAGGAGGGGGTATTTACCCCCCCGAAACCATTTTTTTGGGGGGAAATACCCCCCCCCCAAAAAAAAAATAGTCCCCAACAAAAAAAAAATTTTTGCGCTTCGCGCGCATTTTTAATACTAAATATATCATAATTAGGTAGGTACCTTTTTAATTATTAAATTACCCCCCCAAAAAATTTTACCCCGGGGTCAAATTTTTTTGGGGGGGTAAAAAAAATTTACCTCTGTCAACAGATTTCAGGGGGGGTAATTACCCCCCCCCCCCAGCAAATTTTACCCCCGGGGTAAAAATTTTGGAAGGGGTAAAAAAGATTTGCGGCGCGCTTCGCCATTTTACCCCCCCCCCTTACAAATTTTTTACCCCCCCCCAAATAAAAAAGCTTGGACGCCCCTGCTTTGATATCAATTATTGCTTGTATTTGGGATGGAGAAGAAAGTGTCCCTCCTTACTAATAAAAAATATTTCAATTTTTAAATAAACTTAATTTTACTTGTTCTGATGATTACAAAAATAATAGCCTCCGAATTTTCTAATTGCTTTACCAAATTATATATTTTCCCAAGAGCTGGGTGGTAGTGGTTTAAAGTAAACTATCATGTACTGTCATACAAATATTAATACTAATAAAATTGGATACAGTGTTTTATTAATAATTTCTGCTGCTCTCGTATCAGAAACGAGGTGTAAATTGTAAGAGTAGGGGGTATTGTCTTGGAAATAGAAATAGAAGAGTAGAAGAATATTCTGAACCCTTTTTTCGTCAAATCTAAGAGAGAACATTCCTAGCAGACAAAAGTATTGTTTACTTTCGACTCAAGCTGATGTGGATTCTTAAAAAATGATAGACTCGCTATTCGATAGTGAGGCAAAATTATTTTTGTGAAAAATCATCCAAAAGCACATTAAAAATCTACAAAAATTAAACAAAATCATATGTTAATAACCCTCTTAAGATTTTATTTCATTTTTGTAAATTTTTTTATTCGATTTTGGAGGATTTTTCACAAAAATAATTTTGCCTCACCAGCGAGTTGCCAGCCTAACTTTTTTTTTAAGAATCCAACTTTGTTTCAAGCTTTCAAATTGTAAACGAAATTTTTGGGCAATTAATTCTGATTCCGCAAAGCTTTCTACTAAGAAAATATACTGTTAACAGCTGACTTTTATGTATGTATGAAATGAAAAAAAACATGCCTTCGTAGGAAAATGTGTACATAATTTCAACCAATGAGATCCAATGTAAATTCCGATGCGATTCTCCTATTGGCTCAATCAGACATTCCCTCTCTTTCTTAGTACCTTTATTGTCTTGGAACAGAACAGGCACAACTCAATACACTTCCTGTAGAGGTAATGCAATCAAAGAAGCTTTGCAAAGTGTCTAAAAGATAAGCCGTGTGACGTCATGAAAATGAGGGATGAGAGGGGAAGTGTGAAAGGAAATCCCCCCCAAAAAAAGATGGATAACCCCTCATTTTTATGACGTACACGGCTGATTTTTTGAGACACTTTGTAAAGCTTCGTAATCAAAGATCGAGTGGCAGTCTGTAGAATGTTTGCCCGGCAATCCTGCAACTTATAAGTAAGATTTAGTTTAGAGAGACCTAATGGTATATTCCTTCCTCTATAGGCTATCCCGGTTATAAACGGACAGAATAGTTACTACAGAGACAAATACAATATCATCTATATCTCATTTTAAATATTTTAAGAAAAAAAATATTTGTAATCATCCATTAAACATTACAATTATTAGATCTACTGTTGTCAGACATAAGGGTTTAACGGTAGAGGTTCTAGATATTATCTATTAATACACATTTAACAAAGTTCATTAGTTATTTTAAGAAGCGCAGCCACTCTATAACTAGGGCCTGTCTTTACGTGAATGAATGATCTTTAAGGCAATAAAGTATACCAAAGTAAAGTTTCCTCTCTTATAGCATAATATATTTCAATGTTCTCTTTCCATAAGTATCATTTTTAGCTTTTTATTGCTTCGCTGCTAATGATGATAATTGTTCTTGATGTTTTTGCTTTAATACTTTCATTAACCATTGTTTTCTTTATTCATTTTGAAGCACTAACAAGCATGACTACAACAATAAAAGCAAAACTTTAAAAAAGTTTGCTAAAAATCACTTAAAAACCAAGACAAACAAAAAATGATTATGCTCTAAATTCTTTGTCTTAATCATGTCTTTTTGAAATAGCAGTAGAATATTCTATTTTAGCCTTAATTATAGAGTATCCATTGATTATACATTAGTAGCGGCTACGCCCCTAGAGGCCTCTTGAGGGTTGGTTGGTAGAAGTTAAGTCGATCATACACTTTTCATTTAAGTTTGAAATAGAAAAAGTAAGTTAGTTATTTTCTTTTTGGAATATGGAGGTACCCTCTCCCAAAATAGTTAACCTTACCTAGAAACTTTACTATAAAGGAGAACTATGTCACTGAGACAGACATCCTGTTATTTTTATACAAGGATTTGGTAGAAGTTTAGAATAGTTTGAAATGTATTAGGGAGGCATCGTTTTTTTTAAAGTTTTACTCTAAAAAGGCAAAGCTAAATTAATAATACAACTTTAACCATCAGGGGCGTCCAAGCTTTTTTTTGGGGGGGGTAAAATCGCCGCAAATTTTTTTTACCCTGGGGGTAAAATTTGCTTTGGGGGATGTAATTACCCCCCCTGAAATCTGTTGGCAGGGGTAAATTTAGTTTCCCCCCCCTAAAATTTACCCCCGGGGTAAAATTTTTGGGGGGGGGTAATTAAAATTTTATGAAATATATAGTATAAAAAATGCGCGCGAAGCGCGCAAAAATTTTTTTAATCGAGATTTTTATTTTGGGGGGGTATTTACCACCCCAAAATTTTTAGGGGGGGGGTAAATACCCCCTCCTAAATGGTTGGGGGTGCCTACGGCACCCCCAGGGTAGGGGTAAATTTTAAATGGGGGTGGTAAAATGAAAAAAAAAACGCCCCATTACCCCCCCCCTGTTTTGTGATTTTTGAGACCTGGTAACCCTTAGATTTTCAGTCAACAATTTAAATTTCTAGTTATTAATTCTTACATCAAATAAGAGCGGTTTTACATTTAAATCTTGTATTTCACAAGTATAAATAATTACAATAACATAAAATAATATAATAAATATCAGCTGGTATCTCATGTAGCTTAACACATGGTTTTACTGAAATAAAATAAAATATAAACCTAAATTGCATGAAATTAACTTGACTTTACTACTATTTGACTAAAATTAAACTACAATATGATCAAACTTTTCTATTCTGGGCTGAAGACCTTGAATTAAACAAGATTGATAATATGCATTAAAAAGAGTTAAGGTCAAATAGTAGGAATAAAAAAGTAAAAGAAAATAAAAATTAGTTATAATATCTTACCAAACATTGAGCTATCCAGGCTGAAAGGTAGAATATAGAAATTAACAAATCATCAGTTGAATCTTCTAATGCTGTCAAAAATCTAAACATCTAACATTAAAAACATAGATTAGGTATATCAACTACTACATTTGATATACCCAACCATAAAAATATAAAAGGGGTTGGTTCTTAAAGCTACTAATGAATAAAGAATCTAAGCTTTAACGAAATAACTTAAATACTTTATCAATTAAAGCAGCAAGATAAAATAAAGTTTAATTAGATCTACCACTTAAATACTCTATGAACAAGATAATAAGTAATAAATATACAATAAATAAAGCTGGTTTCCACGCCTTTATTATGAAAGGACTTACCTGACCAAGCTTTTGAACTTGGTAGCTGAGGGATTGTGCCTAGTGTTACTACTAGGGCTTTACTGTTCAGACTACAATTCTAATCCGAATGCTCTATGCTTTTATAGTAAATGTTTCAGACTAGAACTGGTTCAATTTGTAAACAAATGTGTACAGCACATTTATTTATCTATTTATTATTGGTTTTTGTATAATTAGCAACGTAATTTCTGTACTAATTTTACATATTTTAAGCTAGAAATAAAAAGTTTTATGTAAATGTTTTAATTTTGCCCTTTGCAGACGAAATGATATAATTATAAAAGAAAGAAAGTTTTATGTTCAATTTTACTCAGAACATCCTAAAATCTACAAAACACCCCCCCCCCCCCCTTGGACGTCTATGTTAACCATGTCTATTTTCTTATATTAATTGTTTGTAAAGTGATTTAGCTTCAGATCACAGTAAAGAAAGCTAAAAAGCCGCTTTTAATTAAAAGAACAAGGATTCCTAGGAAAACAAGAAACAATATCACTGGCAATTTAACGACATAGGTACAAAAATTGTTTGTGTAGACCTTAGTTTTTAACAATCAGTAAAATATATTTTTTTAAATTACAAACGCTAATAATTATCAATTTTGTACAACATTAAATTATGCATTATTTCTTATTAAACTCGACCAATATAATAATAATAATAATGTAGTGGTTTACATCATAAAAATCATCGATTGAGGTTTTTAAAACTAATATCTAATTTGTTTATACGTCTAGAGTTGGGTCTGCTACAGTTTATTTCATAGCGAAGCTACTATATAACCAGGATTTGTACATAAGTATGTAAGTCCGTCCGTCCATAGATTTGAAGATATGGTCGGTATAAACCGCAATGGTAAATTTTTACGTTAGCTTAGGGGCTAGGGGTTTCCAAAGTGTTACATATTCCTTTTAATCTAAGTTAGGCTTTGGCCCTAAGTTTCTATTTTTTAATCAACTTTAAGTGCTGTTTAACAGTTTACTGATCTTCTTAAATAGTGATAGTTTTGGAATGATCCACATGTAAATAATTATCCTTTTTTATGTTTATTTTAAGTATCAATATTGAATAAATGATCTTTTTATTATGATAACGAAACCAATTATTGTCTGCTAGATAAACAAATAACTAATTTTTATGTGCTTTTATTACAATATTTTTTTTTATTGTTTACTTTACATACCACCATTAAAGTGTAACCCATGGAGGCAGGGGACATTAGGCTGTTTATTACTAGTCCCCAAAGTTTTATAGTAACGTTTTCTTATTCGTTGGCATAACAACCACAGGGACTTTTATTGAATTTTGATTGGTTGGTTCATTTAGTTGAATGTCCAAGTGTTTCAACCACTGAGTGTAACCTACAGAAAGGTTAATTTTGTGTATCATAATTGGGGATCCCTCAGTTTAATCGGATACTTCGGTAATTTATCTCAAAACGACTTGTCGATCACAGAAACCCCCCTCCCCTTATTTTTCATCAATTGAAAATAATGGGGAGGTAGGCAGTTGTTTTATCTTTTAATTACTTTTGGTCAGGTTAGGTTAGGATATAGTAGGTACTAGGTAGCCCTGTATCGAAAATATAAGAAAAAACTACAACCTTTATTTACAATTTATTTCAATAATAAGGTGGGGAGGGAGGAGTCAGTGCACGATAGGTATTTTCAGGGAAATCACCAATAATAGCTAATATAATTCCAATAAATATAAAGAAGTTAAAGAATGCCCCAACAATGGCGAAACGATTTGAGGGTTTGGCGCAGCCATTAATAGCAGAACAAAGTAGTAATTAAATTACTGATAACTATAATTTGCAATGTCCAAAACTGTAAATATCCTGTTAAACTTTGGGGCCGGCATTAAGTAAATTATATCTCACATTATAGTATGTCGATATGTCAGTCACTTGATGGAGGGGTGGAGGGGGACTTGTAGACCCACCACTTTGCAGTTAAGTTATAGAAGGAAAAAGTAGAAAAAAATTGGAGGTTAACCACTTTAAAACAGTAATAAACCTTCCATGGACTAACAAGAAACATCACTGTAAAAAAAGGAGAATCGGTCAAGTGGTTGATGAGATCCTTAAGAACATACACACAGACAGACATACATCCTGTTACTTGTATATAATAATTTAATGCCGCAATGTCGACATAAATTACTATGTCAACATATATTTCTAAGTTTAACGAGATATATAAATAGAGATAAAATGACTTATGAAAGTAAAAAATTTATTTTATAACCCATTAAAAAACTCATTAAACGAAATACTGGTTTAATACGAAAGAGATAGATAGATTGATAGGTACATATATATCTAGTTGATAGATGAATCTAGATATAGAAATAAATAAATAGAAATAAAAAATACATTGAGAGAATGAAGATTAGAAAAAAGAGATACTATAATAAACAAGAAAGGATAAATATAAATGATTAAAGAAAGGTAGATAAATATAGAATATGGGGAAAGTGACAAGAATTATACAAAAACATTAAAATTTTAAACCTTTTAAAATAGCGTTATTAATTCTTTTAAAATTATTTATTTTTATAACTATAACTATAACTTTTATCAGTCAATGATGTTTAAAATAATGCTAATTTCAGTTATTGCTGGCTCCTTATGGGCATACTTGTCCTTACTCTTATAATATTTATCTAAATCTATGAAACTAGAAGAAGGGAGAGGAATTTGGACAAATGGTAATAATATATTGATTTAAAACTTTTTTTTTCTGTTATGAATTACCAACAAAAATTTTGGTGGACATAGACGTCCAAGGGGGGGGGGGGTATAGGGGTGATTACCCCCCCCAAACGAATTTGGGGGTGCCCCCAAAATATTTTTCATTTTACCCCTCCCATTTAAAATTTACCCCTTCCTTGGGGGTGCCCCCAACCATTTAGGAGGGGGTATTTACCCCCCCCCCCAAACAATTTTAGGGGGCGAAATACCCCCCCCCAAAATAAAAAATCCCTAACAAAAAAAATTTTTGGCGCGCTTCGCGCGCATTTTTACTACTAAATATTAATACATTATCAAATTGGTGACTTCTAAAATGGTGGGTCTGGCTCTCTGACATATCTTAAATTTGGCGAACTTAAAATTTTGCAACGCATTGATAGAAACAAATAATTTCTACTTATGATATTTACATTCCATATTTAAATTTAATACAAATTATTAAAGAATTAAATTTTGTATGACAAAAGCATAGATAATAATTTTAAGAATTAGCGACGGTATCGCAGATTTCTTCGCAAGAAACTAAGTAAAAATTTTGATTAATTCTAGGATGACTTTACAGTTTATTTTTAGTAGCGAATTTACTCTATGTTTTACCTTTATCGGTTGGTCCCCTTTATTGACCTTAATAGGTCGAGGGGAGGGGGGGGGGGATTGAACGTTCACTCTGTTATCTCGGTTTCTACTAGAGCTAGACGGCTAGAAATTTTTGTGCAAGTCCCCTGTTTGATATTAAATTTCCGACAATAAGTGGATCAAAGTAATTTTTACTTTTTTATTGAACAACCTTGTTTTTTTTAGGGCCGTTTTTACTTAGAAATTTCAAAAAGCTGTAATTTTTTTCAGAAAATGTTTACCTTTATGTATATACTAGCGGCTACACCCCTAGAAGCCTCTAGGGGCACTGGTAGGAGGGGGAAAAGTCGACCTTATCCCATTTTAAATTTGCGTTTAAAAAGAGTTAAAAAATATTTTTGGGGGTAGGGGGGTAAAGAAACCCTCTATAAAAATAGTTCAAAACCTTCCCAGGACCTATAAGAAGCTTCACAGTAAAGGAGAACAATATCGGTTTAGCAGTTAGCGAGATCCTTCAGGACAGACAAAAAACGCTTACTACTTTATATAATAGGATAATATTAGAAATCCCAAATATAAATTTCGGCGGCGGCAGCTGTACTTGGCAGTTTCCGGACGCTGCAGACAAAAGTCGGTAAGAAAACGGCGCTGGATTTTTATGAAATTTAAATATGTCATGTATACATGTTAAAACAGCTTAGGTTTAAAATTTCAAGTCTCTAAGTCGAAAATTGCGGTCACAAGAGCCTTACAAAAAAAAGTTCATGAAATCAAAAGGTTTGTTGTTTGATTGATATGTGGGGGGGGGGGGGGGTGGATCTGACACTTTTGCGTAAACAGGGAGTATAGGCCTTGTCTTAGGAGTGAGAGGATAGGTTATTTGGGAAAAAAGTTTAGTTTTGGGGTGTATTTTCCTTATATTTAAAATTTTTTGATAGGTCTCCAGGTTCAGGTGCTGCAGGCTGGAAGGTCACTTCTGGACAGGTATAAATGAAAAAAAAAACTAGTTTGAAGAGTTAGAGATAAACTTATTAAACCAAATATGCATCTTTTGGGATGTTATGAGCATATATGAAGAAAAAATAAAAATCAGCCTCCAGGTTCAGGTCCTGCAGGCCTCCAGGTGAATCCTGGACAGGTAAAAAATAAAAATTTTCACTTTTAAAGTTAGAGCATAACTTCTTTAACAAAAGTTGCTACTTAATAGATAGTATTAACTAATTTGAAGAAAAATTTTAAATCGGGCTCCAGGTTCAGGTACTGCACGCCTTCTTCTTCTTCCAGAAGAAGAAGAAGAGGTACTGCACGCCTCCAGGTGGATCCTGGACAGGTAAAAAATAAAAATTTTAACTTTTAAAGTTTGAGCAAAACTTCTTTAACAAAAGTTGCTACTTAATGGATAGTATTAACTAATTTGAAGAAAAATTTTAAATCAGGCTCCACGTTCAGGTACTGCACGCCTCCAGGTGGATCCTGGACAGGTAAAACTAAAAATTTTCACTTTTAAAGTTAGAGCATAACTTCTTTAACAAAATTTGCTACTTTATGGATAGTATTATCTAACTTCAAGAAAAATTTGAAATTGGGCTTCAGGTTCAGGTACTGCAGGCCTCCAGGGGGATCCTGGATAGGTAGAAAATAAAAATTTTCCCTTTAAAGTTAGAGCATAACTTATCTAGCAAAAGTTGCTACTTTATGGATAGTATTAACTCATTTAAAGAAAAATTTGAAATCTTGCTCAAGGTTCAGGTAATGCAGGCCTCCAGGTGGACCCTGGATAGGTAAAAACTAAAAATTTTCACTTTTAAAGTTAGAGCATAACTTATTAAAGAAAGTTGCTACTTTATGGATAGTATTCACATATTTGAAGAAAAATTTGAAATCGGGCTCCAGGTTCAGGTACTGCGGGGCCTCGAGGTGAATTCTGGACAGGTAAAAACTGAAAATTTATATTTTTGAAGTTAAAACTTATTTAACAAAAGTTGCCACTTTATGGATAGTATTAACTTGTTTGAAGAAAAATTTGAAATCGAGCTCAAGTTCATATACTGTATGCCTCCAGGTGGATTCTGGACATGTAAAAATTAAAATATTTAACTTAAGAGTTAGAACTATATCTATTTAACTAATTCAAAGAGAAATTTTAAATCGGGCTCAAGGTTCAAGTTAAATCCAACCATTTTGTTACATTTTGAATTATATCTTCAAAAAAATAAAATCAATTGACTAAAATAAAAAAAAACATATTGTCAACAGGTCAGTCACTAAAGGAAGCCTGCAGGAAATACACTGCTCTAACTGTGGTAAAATTCCAACAAGTAGACACAATACCCCTAATTTAATGAGTTAATACTATCCATAAAGTAGCAACTTTTATTAAATGAATTATTCCCTAATTTTAAAAGTGAAATTTTTAGTTTTTACCTGTCCAGGATCCACCTGGAGGCCTGCAATACCTGAACCTGGAGCCCAATTTCAAATTTTTCTTCAAATACTAGTCATCTTGTAGCAACGTTAAATTAATAAGTTATGCTCTAACTTTAAAAGTTAAAATTTTTAGTTTTTACCTGTCCAGGATCCACTTGGAGGCCTGCAGCACCTGAACCTGGAGCCTGATTTCCAATTTTTCTTCAGATGAGTTAATACTATCCATAAAGTAGCAACTTTTGTTAAATAAGTTATGCCTTAACCTTAAAAGTTAAAATTTTTAGTTTTTACCTGTCTAGGATACACCTGGAGGCCTGCAGTACCTGAACCTGGAGTCCGATTTCAAATTTTTCTTCAAATATGTTAATACTATCCATAAAGTAGCAACTTTAATTTAATAAGTTATGTTCTAACTTCAAAAGTAAAAATTTTCAGTTTTTAACCTGTCCAGAATTCACCTGGAGGCCTGCAGTACCTGAACCTGGAGCCTGATTTAAATTTTTTCTTCAAATTGGTTAATACTAGTTATATTGTAGCAACTTTTGATTAATAAGTTATACTCTAACTTTAAAAGTTAAAATTTTCAGTTTTTACCTGTCGAGAATTTATCTGGAGGCCTGTAGGACCTGAACCTGGAGCCCGATTTAAAATTTTTCTTCAAATATGTTAACACTATCCATAAAGTAGCAACTTTTGTTAAATAAGTTTTGTTCTAACTTCAAAAATAAAAATTTTCAGTTTTTACCTGTCGAGAATTTATCTGGAGGCCTGTAGGACCTGAACCTGGAGCCTGATTTCAAGTTTTTCTTCAAATTAGTTCATACCATCAATAAAGTAGAAACTTTTGTTAAATAAGTTCTGTTCTAACTATAAAATTAAAAATTTTCAGTTTTTACCTGTCCAGAATTCACCTGGAGAACTGCAGGACCTGAACCTGGAGGCTGATTTTTATTTTTTTCTTTATATATGCTCATGACATCCCAAAAGATGCATATTTGGTTGAATAAGTTGATCTCTATCTCTTAAAACTAAATTTTTTTTTCATTTATACCTGTCCAGAAGTTACCTTCCAGCCTGCAGCACCTGAACCTGGAGCCCCTTGCCGCACATTTATCGGTTGGGGGTAGGGCTCAACGCCCCCCCCCCCTTCTCTATTATCTCAGTGCATGGCCCTTGTTGGATAATGAATTTCCGACTATAACTGAACCTAAGTCAATTTTCGCTTTCTTCACCCTTTTATTTAACAACCTTTGTTTTTAAGTCCTTTTCTAATTAAAATTTTCATTTTTTATCTTTGAAGCTAGAAAAATATTTTTTTCAGAAAATGTTTATATTTATATAAATTTTATATTAGAAATCTCAAAACATAAATTTCTGCGGCCGCAGCTGTACTTGGCACCTGCCAGCCACCGCAGTCGGCGGTCAGCGGGAAAACGGCGGATCTTAATAAAATTTTGATACGTTATGTAGGCGTGTAAGAAAAGCTTAAGTTTAAAATTTGAAGGCTCTATGTTAAAAATTGTGGTCACAGGAGGCTTTTAAATCATTCTGGAGACCTGGAGGATCAGGACCTGCAGGATCATACCTGGAGCCTGAAATTGACTTGAACACCTATATTTCAAATAAATTAACCAGAATAGCTAACTGTCCCATAATGATAAACTCACATACAGACGGACAGACCCTAATTATAGAAAATCTTTGCTTTTAAAAAACTAATATTTATTCACTCACTAACAAAATTAAAATGTTGGCAGATAAACACATTTTTTAAAGCAAATCTACTCTGTAACTCACTTTGTTTTTCTACCTGTTAATCTGTCACTATGTTTCAAAAGCTCTGAGGAAAATACAAAAAAATATAAAAATTAAAAATAAAAGCAGAAAAAAAGTTACATTGACAAGCTGACAGACATTTCAAATTATAGATAAACTTTGTCAACAATTTCAAGATCCATATTTCAACTAAATTTATTCCTGTAAACATAATTCACTTTGATACGAACTTATTTGAACACATGCGAACGAATTCAAATTAATAGATACTTGATCTAAAGTTGCTTGTAACTGTTCAAATAAACGTTACTAAGGAATTAACTTTATAACATATATAAAATACATTATTATATAGATTTTTATTTTTTTTAAATCTTAATTATTGGTGGTGAATAAACCACTTTTTTGAACCGCCCCCATAAAACGTTCCCATGTATAAATTAAAGAATTATTTCTCTTAAAGAAAGTACACAAGATTAATTATTTTTTTCTTCTTAGTATTTAAATTAATTTTTGAAACAAAGTTGGAAAAGAAGAGATTTTAATAATCAACTATTATTTCTTTAAAAAAAATTAATTTAAATATCTGAAAATTTGCCGTAAGTTCTTAGTTGGTAAAAAACAAAATGATTTCTAGTAGCGGGGCTACTCTATTACTATTAATATTACAGAAATTTTACATGAGTATTAAAGTAAATATCATAAGATTAGCGCCAGTTTTGTTAGCTCAGGCATTTGGAACCTTGTTTTCACTTATTATCCACGGAAAGATGTCTATAATACGATGTGTTAAATTAATCAACTCAATTTATTTAGGATCTACAATATTTTGATATATAAAATATATTTGTTTTATTTAATGAAAAAAATATATTTCTTTTATTTCATGAAAAAAAATATTTTCTACTTTTCATCCCTTTTGTCCTTGTTAACACAGTATAAACTTTGTACAGCAGAGAAAGAGTGGGCAATGACAATAGTCCCCAAAGTTTTAAAATAACGTTTTTTCATTAGTTGGCTTAACAATTTTGGGGATTGGGTCAATTTAAATTGGTTGCTTCATTAGGTTGATTGTTCATACTTTTCAACCACAAATTTTAATCTACTGAAGGGGTTATTCTAAGTATCATCATTGGGGTATATATTGATTTATCGGCCATTGTCTTATTATCATTATCCCTTTAGATCCATTATACCCACTACTGTATACCCCTTCTAATTTAATTTGCTTTTGTGTATTGATGTAACAATATGCTGAAGTGATAGCATGCGGAAATGAACGCCCACCGTTGAATTGGTACTTTCCCCCCCAACTAATTTGTCTAACTACGCCTCCCACAATACAAAACTGTATAAAAAGTCGTAAGAAATTAAGACGGAAAAAACTCGAGATATCTGTCATGCACGTAATGCGTGGACCCACCATTTTAGGGGTCACCATCAAATTACCCGCCCAAAAATTTTTACCCCGGGGGTAAATTTTGGGGGGGGGTAAACAAAATTTACCCCTGCTAACAGATTTCACGGAGGGTAATTACCCCCCCCCCCCCCAAAAAAAAATAAGAAAGCTTGGACGCCCCTGTTGGTGGATGACAATTTATTTTCCATAGTCCCATCCCTAAATTTCTGAGATAATAAGCAAAAAGCTGTCTTACGAAGGCGTGGTTATTTTTACTACTTGTGTTTCATGCCAAAATTTATTCAAGCATTTTCCAAATTTATTTCACTTTAATCACGTATCACCCCTTTTTCTTTTATGTAATAAGTTAAGCTATTAAAATAAGGAAAAAATAGGGGCCAAACGCGTCTGGGTATTACTAGGAAGTTTAGGAATAATGTTAAAAGTGCATCATGTAAGTATGTCCATTGTCCATTTCAGGTTTCTTATATCAACAATATTACAACATATACTTCTAAATCAGAATGAAAGGGGACAATGGCTGTTTAACACACAAGTCCCCAAAGTTTTAAGACAACGTTTTCTTATTCGTCGGCTCAACAACTTTGGGGACTTCAGTGAATTTTGTTTGGTTATTTCATTAAGTTTTGTGTTCAAATCTACAGAAGAGGTAATTTTGTCTATCATTATTGGGTATGTACATCATTTTTTATACCATTGTCTTATCCCTTTAGATACCTGCTTCTAAATAATATCCTATATCTACAATACTATGAAGCGAGGACTGTCATTTTATAATTTTATATTTTCGTAAGTCTGATTTGTTGATGTTATCATCCTTGTTTAAAATAATACAAGGATGGGCTGAACTTTGACTGATTATAAATAAATGGAATACTGGTAGAGTATGTTTGTTTATATTTATTCATATTTCTATTCTTTGTGTTTCTTAGATATACCATATAATGCTTCCCATAGATTTGGATAAGAATCATGAAAAAAAGATAAAAAAATTTATATATTCAAGTAACAAACAAGGATTACAACATACATACATTAGAAGTAAGGACCAACGAACAATAACTTTGTAGAGTGTCAGAACTTAATGAGCAGAACATTATTATTTCTAAGTCTAAACGAAATTGTATTGTACATAAACATTATTGCAAAATTTTGCAGATATATAGATACAGTAAAAGAACATATACTTTCATTTTTAGGATTTGATTAGAGAGTGGCTGTGCCTATAACATTTAACCTTGTTGTCCTAGGAATCATTATTCCAAAAATCAGATGAATAGGACAATTCTAACATGCCTAAATTAACGAAAAAAGCTGACCGTTACAGACGGACAGACTTAATTATAGAAAATCTTCGCCTGTAAAAAGCAACAAATAAATAATATAAAGATCTTTTTCTAGGGAAAAAGGGAAATCTAAGTCAATATAATTAAGCTGTCCCAATATTAGTTACTAGAGTTGGCTCGATATAATTATCTCCCTATTGGCTAGTTTTCTATATGCATATCTATTTCTCAATAAATCTATTTTCCTCACCCGTCATTACTATCTAAAAGAAAGTAAATATTTAATAATTTAAATGATTTTTAAAATATTTTTTTTAAATTATATTTTTTTCTTTACATTACCATCACCAAAGGGTTAATGATGATGATTACAATTTTAGTTTAATATTTGAACACACAAAATGTCGCCACAATCGAATTCTTTTAAAACATAGTTTTCTTAAATTTATCATATTATAAATTTAAATTTTCTTTTTTATGATTAGAAATTAAATACATCAATATAAGGTAAATAGCAACATGAAATGAAAAAAAATGAATTTATTTTTAATAAAGTAAAATAATGGGTCTTATTGTTCTGGGCAATGAGAGTTTATTATGGATTATTGGAGCACTATGAGTTTTAATCATATATTCCTTGGAAAACTTGAGCTCGTTTATAGACATTTATTTCCTATATAGATCTGACATGGATCTTGAAGCAATTAAGCAGGCCGTTTTGTACATTTTAAATATTGGAAGATTTCATTAAATAAAATATACTTAGTGAATAAGATTGGGATTAGAATGCATCCTAATAAGTTTCCAAATATTGTGACATTCTTGTTTGGTCTATATCGGCTGTGCCATCACTTCACCATAAAAAAAATATTTACAAAAATAAGTCAATCTACAAAAGCTAAACTCCAAATGGTAAATGAAAAAACCGTAAAAAATAAATATTCAATTATCATAAGAACATTGATATCATAAAGGCTATTAATGTAATAGCCAACACTCATATTCTATTATAAAAGTAACAGAATAGTTGTCTGTTAGTCTTTTTGTGTGTCTGTGGGTTAGGTTCTCTCTAAAACAATGAACTGTGGTAGATCTTCTTTACAGTAAAGCATCTTACCTATAAATAATAACCCCCCACCCCCCCCCCCCTTCCCCCCAAAAAATACTTTATCAGTTCAAGACAGAAATTTAAATGGAAGGTCCACCTCCTTTAAACAAAATAGCTTAAAACCACCGCAGGACCAGAAGGTATATTCGCCAAAGAGTAGAGCCCAATCGGTTAAACGGTTACCGAGATCTTAATCTTCAGACGGACAGACAGAAATTATACTACTTTGTATTAGGGATATCAGTTTAAAATGTCATTATTTAGGTGGAAATGATTGCACAATACATGTAACAGAGATGTGCTGAAAATGGATTGCCTATTTCTTCAATAATTTCCAAATGTGTACAGCAGATAACCCAATTATTGCAAACGCTATTTTCAGCTACACCGGTCAAAGGGAAAAGCGTTATAATATTGTATAAACGATTTATACATTATACATTTAAAATTTTAATTTTTCAAATTTAGATTTTTTGGAAGTTTGAAGCTTTCTTAGCTAGTAGGTAGTAAATATCGAGATAAGACGCGGATGCTAGGTACACCTTTGGAAACTAAAATTCAGTACATCGTAACAGATATATGTAAATACAAAGATTAAAAAATAGATAACCATTGTGAGTATAGAAACGTGATTTATACCATGTTTCCTCCATTGACCAAGCCCCACCCTTCATCGGATGGAAGGGAGGAGGGGGGCAATGACATGTAGTCAACTAATTAATAAGAACGTGTATTTATGATTTAAATATTACACGCCAGGAAAGTATGATGAAATTAGACATAAAACCATGATGACTCCAGGTAAAACCAAAATATATCAGCGGGGTCTTTTTGAGAAAATTAGATTTGAAAATTTCAATTTCAATTTTCACCCCTTAGGAGTTACAGCATAATAATGACAAGAAAAGCAATGATTATTTATTTTAAATTTTGAACAACTTTGCTTTTATGAAGTCTTTCATAAAACCTATCTATATATGATTTATTTAAGGCTGGATTTCCATGACCTTAGCAAAGCAACTGATAAAAATGGCAATTAATTAACTCCCTTCAGGAGTGGTTTTATGAAAAACTTTATAAAAGCAAAGTTGTTCAAAATAAATAATCTTTGCTTTTCTTGCCATGATTATGCGGCAACTCCTAGGGGGTGAAAATTGAACTTGAAATTTTTAAATATAATTTTCTCAAAAAGATCCCGCTGAAATATTTTGGTTTTACCTGGAATCATCATGGTTTTATGTCTAATTTCATCATACATAGGTCCCAGAGCTCGGCACTTTCTTTTGTCTTGATTCAATTGTAGACTGGCGTGAATAGTTTATAATATATTTTGAATGCGTTCTTTAATTCTAAAATTATTTATTTTCAAAAGAGAAGCTTATGTACAGAATATGTTAGCCAGTATTAATACAGTAGGTCCAATAAAATGTATTTTAGCAATTTAGTAAAACAGACTAATCACCAAGTTTGAAAACATTTTTGAATAAATTTTTGCCTCGCCTGAAAAAAAAGGTTACGGTTTTATCTTTTAGATATATTGACGTAACATTTCTATTTAATTGTAATATTAACCCGATTTTAGATATTATGATTATTTAGCACTATAAGGCACCGTGTCATAACCGTGTAGCATTTCTTTCTACGGCATCGCCTTTTTAGATATTACCATCCTTGTTTTTAAATGTAGACTATCACAGTTATGGAATCTCGACGACAAAGATTTTTTTATCCAATTTTGACAAGTGAGGTATTTTTGGAAAGAGGAATATATATAGAAAACGCCTATGAAAATTAGAAAATCCGCAGAAATCATATTTGCAAGTTATTTGCAAAAATCTGCAATGTTAATTTGCAAAATTAATTTCATGCCTTAAATGACTTATTTAGAAAAAATCTTTTTATGAAATGTGTTTATTTATAAGTTTAGAACATACTTAAGGCAAAAAAAAATTCTTTAGTGTTACTTTTTTCACCTTATATATGAAAAAAGCAGTTTCTCACATTTTATGATAAAAAAAGGTATAGGAACAAAAAATATGTTTTTTCTTGATGTAAACACAATAATTGGCATAAAATCTATCATCCTAAATGTAAAAATCAGATATAGAATCCTTTTTAGAGAAAAAATAGTGCAAAAAGTAACCAAGACATTTTTGCAAAGTATGAAAATCTGAAGAAAATAGTTCTTTTTGATTTTGATATACATATCAGATAAATGTATATAAAATTAGTGATCAAAAACTAAAAAACAAGTTATAACTTTTTCAACCCTATCATTGATTAAAATGCACTTTTAGGTTTACTTATTACCAAAGTAGCACATAAAAACTCTTTTTATTAAGTTATTAAACAAAATAAATTCAAATCAACAATTAGGCGTTTTTTATAATGCAGCAGACCATTATGTAGTTGGTTTTTTTGCATTTATTTTGTTTAATTACATCATAAAAAGAGTTTTTATGCACTACTTCAGTAATTCTTAAACCTAAAAGTGCAATTTAATCAATGACAGTGTTGAAAAAACTTATAACATGTTTTATAGTTTTTAATCACTAATTTTATATACATTTATCTGATATGTATATTAAAAGCAAAAAGAACTATTTTCTTCAGATTTTCATACTTTGCAAAAATGTCTTGGTTACTTTTTGCACTATATTAGCTCTAAAAAGGATTCTATATCTGATTTTTACATTTAGGATGATAGATTTTATGCCAATTATTGTGATTACATCAAGAAAAAAACATATTTTTTGTTCCTATACCTTTTCTTATCATAAAATGTGAGAAACTGCTTTTTTCATATATAAGGTGAAAAAAGTAACACTAAAGAATTTTTTTTTGCCCTAAGTATGCTCTAGACTTATAAATAAACACATTTCATAAAAAGATTTTTTCTAAATAAGTCATTTAAGGCATGAAATTAATTTTGCAAATTAGCATTGCAGATTTTTGCAAATAACTTGCAAATATGATTTCTGCGGATTTTCTAATTTTCATAGGCGTTTTCTATATATATTCCTCTTTCCAAAAATACCTCACTTGTCAAGATTGGATAAAAAAATCTTTGTCGTTGAGATTCCATAACTGTGCTATGCAAATGGATAATGGTATTAAATCCAAGTTAGTCAGACACTTTTCATATCCATCTTATTATGTATTTACAAAACGAATAATAATTATCTGTGTAATTTAGCCAATTTTTTCTCTCTATAATCTAGGCGTTTAGAAGCAAGCTAGGTTTTACAATTGGCTATAAATCAAGATACAAAAATATCTCTTCTACACAATATAATTATTGGTTAAAAAGTTTAAACTTTGGTAACTAATAGTTTGAACTAACCAATCAAAATTAAATACCAAAATTTTTATCTCAACGCATAAGAAGAAAATTTTCGGTACAATCCAACGTCCCCTCCCTCTCTGAGTTTTAATATTATATCTTTTTATCTGAACCTAATTTTTTGATTATAAATTTGCATGTTTTTGGGGAACACTCATCTTTTCATGCCACATTCTCTTTCTGCAATTTAATTAAATATATTGCCTTACTAATGTTTCATTTGGAGCTTTTTTTTTGCCGAGATACAGATGCTTAAAAGCCATCCTTTCACCGCGTTTTAGCAATCAGTATAATTATTGAGTTTCACGTTTACCTTTTAGAAGCCATGCTACTAAATGTAAGGGTCGAAGCTCTTATTTATGATAAAAGAATTTACTTTTATTGAATTAAAAACCGCAGTTGTTTTATTATGTATAAAATATATCAATAAATCTATTTAAAGACGTATGCAAAAATGCAACCACAAATTTATAAACCAATTTGATTACTGTATAATTTTTTGATAAATCATATCTTTCTTAAGAGTACAATTTTTGTATTCAAAATGTAAGTTTTTTAGTAGCGCCCTCTGTAAGATAGTATTAACATAAACTTCCAATATTTTTTATGAAGGTTTATTTGACCCAGGCGATTACCCACTACTTGGGTATGGGTATGTTGTCATCCTTGTTAAATCATAAATTGATGATCATAGAGAATTTTAAACTTTCTTCATAGAGTTGTAATGAACATATGCATATGTAACTTTTCCCACTGTGTGGGGACTTATTTTTTATTGGGTCTTTGAAATCAGATAATAGCGTCCGAAATATAAACAAAAGATTTTTGCAAGCAGACAAAGAGGGCCTTCACCACTTTGGGGCCGGTAGTTGTCTGGATTATGCATCTACAATTATATATTTATTTGATGGACTTAATCTAAAGGCTAATTTCAATTCATGGTAGAAGTTTTAAATATTAGGGCATTTTAAAAAAAGAGTATATAACAAAAATACAAAACCAAAAACGTGGGTTTGAATTTTTTTATCAAACAAAGAATAATCTTGAATTAGATAAGAAAACTACATATTTCTTATAAGAGCAAAGCTTTTCTTACAATTATTATGTTCTCTTGGGTTAGTATTTAAAATTAGAGCAAGACTAAAAAACTTGAATACGATTTCCAGTATGGCTTCGAAACCAATTAATATCCGCTGGATTAGAATCGGTTCGCACAGACAATTTTCCACGAACAGTAAAGTAAGAATCAAAAAACGAAAATAAATTTTAATGTTATAAATTTGCATTTTAATATTCGCGGAAAGGTGTCTATAATACGATGCGATAATAACTATTAACCACTCATTTTATTTGAAGTCTTCTTTGTAATTTTATATATTGTATATTAAAGCGGCCTTAACTTCGGAGTAATTATTTAAAAATTCATTTTTCTACTAATAAAAAATTATTTCTTTTTTGACCATCAAAAATTGTGATTGTTCTAGTTTTTCATAATTCATTTATGTTTTATTTATGAATCATTTTTGATTATGTTTTTCTTTGTTTGCTTCTGTTAGTGTGGGTTTTATTTTCAAAAACTACTATAACAAAACTACTCTACAATCTATAATACAAAGTAGAATGATGTCTGTCCGTCTGTCCGTCCGTCCGTCTGTCCGTCCGTCCGTCTGAAGCTTAAGATCTCGGTAGCCACTGAACCGATCGGATTCTACTCTTCAGGTATACATATATTTACTGGTCCTGTGGTTGTTTTAGGCTATTTTCTTGGGGGGTGGGACACCCCCAACCCCCCAAAAACAATTTTTTTTTTGTTGAAGATTTCCTTGGTCCTTTTTTTATTTTTATTTATTTTGTTGTTGTTGTTGAAGATTTCCTTTGTCCTTAGTTATTATATAAAGTAACAGGATGATTTTGTGTTTTTGTGTGTGTGTCTGTCTGTACCGACTGCTGAACCGATATGGTTCTCCTTTACAATATGGCTTCATTCAGGTACTAGGTACAATTACTTTTGAGGAGGGTACCAACCTCCATAGATATATCGCCCCTAGAACAAAATGTTCACTCCAAAGTTTCGTTTTACTTTCTCTTTTTAAAACTAAAATAAAAAAATTGAAGCGAGTTCGACTTTTCCTTCATTTCAAGTTCCCCTAGTGGCCTCAAGGGGGCGTAGTCGCTATTTTAGTATATAATAGTAAGTTTAATTGTCTTTCAGGAGTGACTTTAACAGCTAAATTTGACTATAGCTAGTTATAAATCATGATTTTTATTGAATATATTAACCAACTGATAATGATTATAGAGACATGTATTAAACATCTTCGACCAACGTTTAAAATTCATAGTAAGGTTAAAGTTCATCTTTCCTCTTAATGACACACGAACTTACACATCCAAAATGTAGAAAAGCTTCGCTTTGAAATTTGAAAACTGCAGGGCAAAGAAAATAATTTCATGATTAATACTTTACAATTTTTGTTTGTTTGAAACATAATGTGTCATTATGACTAAGATAATTTACCACAAATTATTTTAAAAAAGTATCCAAATTTTTAAATCAGCTATGTTTGAGAGAAAATCTTGGAATTTGACTACAAGTAGATCTCGTTAGATCAAGAAAATTTCAATTATCTAATTATAAGTTTTCTTAGTTTTTTTTTTGCATCAACGGACTTGTAACTCTTATAGAGTTGCTACGCTTTCTAAATCATATCTAACTTTTACAGGAATAATGCTAAGTTTAAAATCTTGCCTAAATTTCGCCTTCCACATTAAGAATAAGAATATTTTTATGTCTACAAACGCCATACTGTTAATAGTGTTGTTTATGTAAGATTCTTAATTAATTTGATAATAATAAACACCCTTTGTGTTAAGTGTCTGTCACAGACAATAAAAACTAGGATGACAACATCCATAAAAGCGAAGCACTGAAACGGTAGGACAAACGGACATTAACACTTGTATAGTGTCAGAACTGAACAATCATAATATAAATGTATAAAGGTCAACACAAAACTGTAAGTAAATTTGATGAAAAAAATTGCTTGATTCAGGACAATGTTTTTGGACATACTTACATTTTTAGGACTTGATTATAGAGTTGCTTCGCTTATTACATTATACTTTGTTGTCCCAGAAATCAATATACCAAAAATCAGATCAATCAGATGATTAGTTCACATAAAAATTTGTGGTTAAAAAGTAAAAAAAACCAACATGTTTAAAATGGACATACGGACATTTTGGTAATGATAATAGAGTTACTACGCTTTCTAAATCGTACCTAACTACTAAAGGAATCACGATGCAAAAAATTGCGAACGGACGGACCGACCCTAATTATAGAAAAGCTTTGCCTTTAAAAAACAATTTATGCAATCAATGAAATTAGGTAAAAGTAAAAGATATCCAGATTAGCTAGTAAAATTCTCTCTTTTTCTTCGCTTTTTCCTTCTTATTTATCTCTCTCTTTCTCTCCCTATCTCTTACTCTCTCTATCACTATCTCTTTTTTTGATATCTTTATTTCTCTCTCTTTCTACTTTTATTAAAGCATAATAATACTAAAATTGACCTAATCGATTATAGGGAATAAAAAAGCAAAAACTCTCATTTATTTCAGTAACCTAATTGCTCATCCCTTTTCCCCTGATCAATATTACTTTGTCTAAGATTGGACGTCTAGCAAATAAGAAAGCATGATCAACTGAAAATAGTTGCCGAATGTGTACGCAGTTTCCTGGGTGTTTCCTCATCCTAGCTCAATATTTACTACTAGCTACAAATCTTCAAACTTCCCTTAAAAAAATCAAAATTTGAATGTATAAACGATTTATTTATTATAAATTTGAATTTTTTAAATTTTGATTTTTTTTTGAAGTTTGAAGCTTTTTTAGCTAGTAGTAAATATTGAGCTAGGATGAAGAAACACTCAGGAAACTGCGTACACATTCGGCAACTATTTTCAGTTCATCGAAAGCATACAGAATAGTGTTTCAACAATGTCACAAATTTAATGATAAACCTACTAAGGGGGAATTATGTCAGTAAGTAGCGCAGCAATAACAAGCTTGAAACAATATTGAAACTATAGAGGATGAACAAATGTTTTGGTTTTTGGATGGTGTTGTCAAAAATCACTAATCAATATTGAGTGACGCAGTATAGAGACAGACAAACAAACGGACACACCCTTTATTTGCTAATTAAAAAGTAATAAAAATATTATAAGAATTTAAGTCTAAAGAATCTTCAATGACTGGAGCGTTGACCTTGGTTTGCGGTATTCAATGTAGAGATATCCATCATTAAATATAGACAAGTATGATTAAAAACAAATAGAACCACAGTGGCACAGTGTCTGAATAAAAAGCTAGTTTATTTAAATACTAGCGGATCTGCCCCTTGAGGCCCCAATTTTAATTAAGTTTTATAAATTATAAGTAAGAAAGAAAATTTGTTGGAGGTTTTTCTAGGGGCTTTTCTTTCCCCCAAAGTGATTAAGAAAGAGAACCATATCTGCTCAGTGTTTAGCATGATCCTTCGGTATAGACAGACAGGAACATAGATATTGTGTTACTTTTATTAAAGGATTGATTCAGCTAAAAGAATACGCATATCGGTTGCTTATATTTAACTTAAAGACGTCGGGTGAGTTTTATCTATTTTCAGACGGCTGCATATGTAACTTGATAAAAAATGACGAATCAAAAACCGCTACGGCTGTCGAATCCCAGTAATTCTTAATTTCTAAATTCTACTATTATAAAACTTATATTAATAAAAAAATCTTAATTTCTACATTTTATTTTATCAAATGAATATCAAAGTGAAAACAAATCATTCATTTTTCTGAATTATTGACCTTGTTCCTTACAGTATCTAATACTAGTTATTGGCAGCTACTCTACTACGAGTTTTATCCGTTTACACACAAAATAACTTTTAAAAGACGTCTAACCCATAATCTAAAAATTTCAAATAGTTTATTTTTTTCTGGCTATAAAAAGAAAACGTAGTAGGGGGTTTCTTCGTATTTTCACATGAACTTTTTCTATTTATGTTAGGTAAGGTTAGGTTAAGTAAATGTTAATGATTACCCCGTAGGGAGAAAAGCTACTGTGAAAATACGACGAAACCCGCCACTTCGTTTTCTTTCAATGATTCATTTTTTTCTTTATTCCACCCTATGCATATTATTGACGTCCTTGATTAGTTATATAAAACACACAAACTGTTCAAGATGTAGTAGTTTTTTTTAAGCACAACGCCTTTTGGAGACCAATATTATCTACTAATCTTTTGAACATTTTGAGATATAGGGGGACCTCTGAAAGCACAAAAAGTTTTTTATCTTCTTGAATTATGAACAACAAAAAAAAAACCCTTTAATTTACGTTCTATACATATATTCAATAAAAAGTTACTTTATTGGCTACCAAAACAAAATGAACAAAAAAACAGTACCCAGTAATAAACACCAGATTCTAAAAAAAGCATGTATCGCTTTTTTGGAGGCTTGGTAAGGAGGGTGGAGTAGCCATAGTACATTCAAACTAGATAAGACAACAAGGACAAGATTGATATGTAAAGACCATAAGTAGCGCAGCATTGAAAGTTGAAGTAGAACAATACATTTACGCCGTTATATGATTTGAATTATAAAATAACTTCAAGGAATTTTTAAATCATTGTTTACTCTGTAGAGGGAGAGAGAGAGAGAGAGAGAGAGAGAGAGAGAGAAAGAGAGAGAGGAGAGAGAGAGGAGAGAGAGAGAGAGAGAGAGAGAGAGAGAGAGAGAGAGAGAGAGAGAGAGAGAGAGAGAGAGAGAGAGAGAGAGAGAGAGAGAGAGAGAGAGAGAGAGAGAGAGAGAGAGAGAGAGAGAGAGAGAGGGAGAGAGAGAGATAAGAGATTTTGGGATTGGACAGTTTGAAGAAAATAGCAAGAAACATGACCCTCAAAAATAATAGTTAACTAAAATAACGACTTTAAAAAGTTTAGAATACACAAAGACGGAAGAACGTACGGACATACTTAAGACAATGAGTGGCTACGTTACTTAAATATGTATAGTAGGGGCTACTTTCATATCTTAGGGGCATTTAATTACTGTTTAAACCTAGAAACATAGGCCTATAAAAATATTTTTATTGTGAATCTTTGGTATAAAGGAGTGCATTCACATCCGCAGAGTGTTTCATATTTGCAAATTATAAAGGTATACATTCACATCCGCAGAGTGTTTCATATTTGCAAATTATAAAGGTATACATTCACATCCGCAGAGTGATTCATATTTGCAAATTATAAAGGTATACATTCACATCCGCAGTGTGTTTCATATTTGCAAATTATAAAGGTATACATTCACGCTTTTCCTCAACAGTTTAGCGGATTTAAAACCGACACGCAACAAGCGGCCAATGGATCCTATAAATAGACACATTTGCTGAATCAAAACTGGTTTTACCTAAATTGTATCTGTTCCTTCTTCGCGATTATAGAATTTCAAAGATTTTAACAAAAATTGTGTGATGATTTGACTTTAAAATGGCCTTTGATGTAAAATATATATGCTGTATATTACCCTTAACACATGAAAGTAGTAGTTGTTTTAAAAACCTTTTTTTGTAGATTAATTATAACTTATAAAATTGTTGACGGGGGTAACTTCTGACTTTAATTGATGCTTGTTTTTCTTCAAATTACCTTGAAATTTTAAACTTAGAAAGTAAAAACAGTAATGAAAAAAAAAACATATCATTTAACTAAAAATACTGGCACAATTGATTTACAACATATACTTTTTTTTAAATTGAAGCTTTTCTACAATTGGGGTCGGTTAGTCTGTCCGTCCGTCAGTAACAGTTAGCTTTTTAGGTGGAACAATTACCTTTTTCATTAACTTGGACATGTTTGAATTTTCCTATCGATTTCAAACTTTGCAAGGTTATTCCTGTACTAATTAGATACGGTTTAGAAAGCGTATCAATTCTATAATCATTACCAGAATTTCCATACGCCCATTTTATATATGTTGATTTTAACTTTTTTTAACAACAAATTTTTATGTGTAAAAATTATATAATTGATCTGATTTTTGGAATACTGATTCCTAGGACAACAAAGTTCAATGTTGCAAAGCATCTTTATAATCAAGTCCTAAAATGTAATTATGTCCTTTAACATTATCCTGTATTTAAACAGTTTTTTTAATTACAAACAATTAAACAAATTTACTTACACATTTGTTCCGACTTTTATAACTTTATATTCTGATTATTCACTTCTTAAACTGCACAATGATAATGTCAGTTTATCCTACGGTTTCATAGCTTCGCTTTTATAGATGTTGTCATCCTTGTTTACATAGAAACAATTAGCATTGACACTCGAATTTTGTATGTAAAAAAGACACGATAGTATTAAGTTATCAACCACATAAACAATAGATTGTTAAAGACATTAGGCCTTTAATTGTTTATATCAAAGGACTGTTATTAATAAATATACCTAGTCAAATTAGTTAACAACTTAATAGTTGATTATACATTAAATAACAAGGATGAAAATTTCCATAAAAGTGAATCTGAACTGAAAAAGCAAATATACATATATGTATACAGCATGACCCTCAAAAAAGTATTTTTAAGCATCTGCAGCCCTTATTTCTCAATGAATTATAAAAAAATGCTTATGTCCTTTTTTATAATTCATTGCGAAATAAGGGCTGCAGATGCTTAAAAATACTTTTTTGAGGGTCATGCTGTATGTATAAGTCTAAAAAAAATAAAAGTAAATTTGTTGCAAAATATAGGATACTGTTTAAGGACATTCCTACATTTTTTATATGCTTTGTTTATAACATTCTACCTTTTTGTAGTAGGAATATAAAAAATGTTTCAAATAAACTTTTTGTAAATAGACGATTGTAGAATTGCTATGCTTTCTAAATCGTACCTTACTACTACTAAAGAAATAACCAACCATGCCAAGTATAAAAAAAATAGGACAATTATAAAATGCCTAAATTAACGATAAGATCTATCCTTTATGGACAGACAGACGAACAATAAATATAGAAAAATAAAAGAAATTAAAATCAAGCAGCAGAAATGAGATGTAAAGGTTTTCTAATCTAACCTAATGACTAACCTTTATTAGTTTGTTAACGTAAAATCCTGCATTATTAAAAATACTTGTTGTATGTATATGCTTCTATCCTTTATTCTTTATCTTGAAAGAGTCTTGTTTTAAAAAAATATATAATTATAGATCCACAAGGACCAAAATCTTTGACCTATTTAGATTATGATCACATTTTGAAAAAGGTTTTGCAATGTCTTAAATAAGATACAAAATTAAATAATAATTTTTTTCAATTGCTAAATAATCTTAAATACACAAGACAATAATTTGGTGTTTAATTAAGATATACTAGCTCAATATAAAAAAATAGCGATTGTGCCTATCAATTTCAAACTTTGCATGGTCATTCCTGTAGTAGTTTGGTACGATTATAAAGCGTAGCAACTCTATAATCATTACCAGAATGTCCGTACGTTCATTTAAAACATGTTGATAACTTAACAACTTTTTTAACAACAAATTTTTATGTGATCTAATTCTCCGTTTGATCTGATTTTTGGTATATAGATTCCTGGGACAACAAAGTACAATATTATAAGCGATGCAACTCTATAATCAAGTCCTAAAAATGTAAGTATGTCCATAAACATTATCCTGTATCAAGCAGTTTTTTTAACAAATTTACTTACAATTTTGCTTCGACTCTTGTACTTTTATATTCTGATTATTGAGTTCTGACACTATACAAGTGTTTATGTCCGTTTGTCCTACCGTTTCATTGCTTCGCTTTTATGGATGTTGTCATCCTTGTTCATTATATCAATCATTTTATCCATATAAAATTCAACATGGTTTAGAACAAAAATATTTACTTTTGTGTAATAAACGGCAAAGTATCTAAACAATTAGAATTAATATAAAAAAAGTACTTTTGATATGACTTTTTATATCACTCATAATGCATAAAATAACCATTGTTATAAATCCTAAATATGCAGTGTTGAATTGTCTATAGAAATATTGTTTTAAAACCTCAACAAATATGACAAACTTATATTACTAAGCCATGAACATTAAGATTAAATGCTTTTTTAAAGTCAAATCATCGCACATTTTTGGTTAAAATCTTTGAAATTCTATAATCCTGAAGAAGGAACAGATACAATTTAGGTAAAACCAGTTTTGATTCAGCAAATATGTCTATTTATAGGATCCATTGACCGCTTGTTGCGTGTTGGTTTTAAATCCGCTAAACTGTTGAGGAAAAGTGTGCATTCACATCCGCAGAATGATTCATATTTGCAAATTATAAAGGTATACATTCACATCCGCAGAGTGATTCATATTTGCAAATTATAAAGGTATACATTCACATCCGCAGAGTGATTCATATTTGCAAATTATAAAGGTATACATTCACATCCGTAGAGTGTTTCATATTTGCAAATTATAAAGGTATACATTCACATCCGCAGAGTGTTTCATATTTGCAAATTATAAAGGTATACATTAACATCCGCAGAGTGTTTCATATTTACAAATTATAAAGGAGTGCATTCACATCCGCAGAGTGTTTCATATTTGCAAATTATAAAGGTATACATTCACATCCGCAGAGTGTTTCATATTTGCAAATTATAAAGGTATACATTCACATCCACAGATACAGTGTGTGTTTTCCCCCCTTCAAAAAAGCTTGGACTTTTTTTTTGGTCAAAGTTAGTAGTACATTAAAAAATTCTAATTACTTTAAATCCAGCTTTTATTACGCTGTTGCTTTATTTTGAAGAAAATCAAAAATAAGGGGGGGGGTTAAGTCTTTGCCTTGCCTTGCTTTTTTCCTCCTTGCCGTTTTCCAGACATTAAAAAACTACCCCCCCCCCTTATTTTTGATTTTTGTCAAAACTAAGCGGGGGGGGGGGGGGTTTCGGTGCTCCGGTCTTCACATGTAAGCAAGCACCAACTCACTAGCACAGTTTATTTATCAGGTTATGTTAGGTTTCAATGAGCATCAGAAATTTTAGAATGCAAAAGAAAATACAAGAAATCTTTATGTAAAAGTAACATAATGTTTTACAGGGAGGGAGGGGACAATTGGCTGTTTAGTAAAATGGTCCCCAAAAATTTATAATAACCTTGTCTTAACAACTTTGGGGACTTTAGTGAATTCAGATTTTTTGGTTAATTAAGTTAAGTGTTCAAACGTTTCATTCACTAAATGTAATCTACATAAGGGGTAATTTTGTGTATCATCATTTGGGGTATACTTTAAATTTATCGGTTATTGTCTTATCCATTTAGTCTATGTGTGTAGCGAATGATCTCGTTAACAGCAGAACCGACATGGTTCACCCTTACAGTAAAGCTTACAATAAGGTCCATGTAAGGTTTATAAATATTTTAGGGGAGGGTTCTTCTTCCGCCAGAGTAAAAATTAAACCTTACACAAATCTTTTCTTTAAAAACAAAAAATGGAAATTCGATTCTTCCCAATTCCCACTTTTCTTAAAGCATTTTTAGACTCCTTACTGAATTACGGATTGATGTACAGATAAATCATAGAGTAGCTGTGCTACGACATAATGTGATAGATGCACTTTGTGTTGAAAATGCCGAGACGCCTCGCCCTATCATAGAGTAGCAGTGCTACGACATAATATGATAGATGCACTTTGTGTTGAAAATGGCCGAGACGCCTCGCCCTAAGGCAACTTTTAACAACAACTTCAATTACAAAAAATGGCTTTTATAATTAAAGGCTTATTATCAAAGAACAAGGATGAATAATTGCATAGCTAAATATTAAAACTATTTAACAAATATAGCATAATATTGCACATTAAAATGCAGAGGTAAACTAGTGGTTCTTCACATGAAATATAACCATCCACCGAACCTAGTAATAGTGTCTAACTTCTTATCTTTGTGACGTAACAAAAATCCATCTCTTTTTTAGGGGTTTCCTTTCCCACCTCCCCTCTCATCCTTCGATTTTTGTTACATCACAAAGATAAAAATTTAGACACTTTTACTAGTTTCCCATCCACCCAATTTACAAGTTCTTTCATTAGTAGATAGGATGACTTAGCCTCTTGGGGATTCGCCGCTAAAGGGGAATCTAGATCTTAAGCTTCAATTAGAAAGTCAGACAGAGGGAAAAACCCAAAGACAATGTTCTACTTTGTAACATAACTAGCGGCTTCGCCCCTAGCCTCTAGGGGCTCTGTTCTTGAAGAAGCATGGACACTAAAATCTGAAAACAAGATAGCCATAAACTATAACAGCACCTATGTGTGGCTTGCCTAAAATAGTTAATCCTATCGCTTCAATAATTATTCAATGATTATTATCATGTATTATTTTTGTATTATCAAAAAGTTGTAAGAGAAGCTAAAACTTATAGAATTACAAAAGAAGTTCAGCACGCCTTCATTTCAAGGGATAAGTGATTGATTGATTTATTTGTGTGAAGACGTGTATGTGTGTGTGTTTGTAAGTAAAAGGCATTAAAAAGCCAAGAAACCATTGTTGAAGAAAAGGTACACTCATAAACCTCAAATATTAGTTTTAGATGTAAATCTCTTTTATGGGGACTAGAGTACGGGGGGGGGGGGGGTTAGGTCGACCCTACACTTTCTATTTTAGTATTAAAAAAAGAGTAATGAAATATTTTTGGGGTTGGTAATTATTTAACCTCTCCTAAACCTCCCTTGGAAAGAATGCCATATCAGTGCACTTCGCAGGATCTTAAGCTACAGACACACGGATATACGGAAAAATGTCCCATTGGGATGTACAAATGGGTGGTTACCAAAATGAAATGTGTTAAACTGCAATACAATAAGGGATAAGACAATTGGCAATAAATTGATGTACATCCCCAATGATGATAAACATACCCTAAGTTTTTAAGCCAACGAATGAGAGAACGTGAGAAATTGCTTAAAACCTGTCACAGAAACTGTATTTTTTAGGTTAACCCGTTGGGGTACCTCAAAAACTAAAAACTAATTTATTAAGACTCTGTAGCAAAATGGAATGTTATACAAGTTCTAAAAATAGCAATGACTGTCCCTTTCAATTTTAAACAGATGACATTTTTAAATCGAAGCTTTTCTGTAATTATTAAAACGAAGCAATTGTATAATTGGGGTCCTACTCAAGGTCAGTTCTTTTCATTAATTAAAGCACGTTAGAATTGCCCTATTGATTACAAACTTTGAATGATGATTTTTGTAATAATTAGGTACGATTTAAAAAGCATGGCAACTCCACATAGACGTCCAAGGGGGGGGGGGGGGGTAAAGGGGTGATTACCCCCCCCCCAAAAAAAAAAAATTTTTTTCTTCAAAATTTTACCCCCCTCCCCCCAAATAAAAAAAGCTTGGACGCCCCTGCAACTCCATTTAAAATAAGCTGATTTTAAACTTTTTTTTTACAACAACTTTTAGTTTGATATTATTATTCTATTCATCAGATTTTTGAAAAGATGGTTCCTAGGACAAAAAGGTACAATATTTTAGGTATGCATGGCTTTCAAGAGAATTCTGTATTTAAACAATATTTCAGCGAGTTTTTATACAATTTTGTGTGTACTTTTATTTTAATATTCTGCATATTAAGTGTTCAGTTCATGTTCGTTTATTCTACCGTTTGATTTCATAGCTTTTATGGATGTTGCCATCCTTGTTTATTATTGCGAACATGAAAAATTACGTCTTATTGAAAAAAATTGTTTGACATACAATAAAACAAGGACAATTTATTTCTAAAGGAGCAACAACTTTTTCATAAAATACTGCACCTAACGTCAAATTTTAACAAGTTGCCTCAACTATTAAATCCTAAAAGCATATATTTTGTCAAAGCTGAAGAAACCGATAATAGGCAGCCGAAATTCTGAAAATTCAGCTATAGGCGCAGCCGAAGATACACTCTGCTTATGGTATCCCTTCTATTCTTCTTCTCTAAAGCATTACTTTACTAAAATTCAAACTCTTTACAACTTCTCAAGAGTAACTTAAAAAAATATAATGATAAGGTTTATTATAAATTACAGTTTTCCTTTCAATGTTACCCTTGAACTCAAATGCAGTAAAATCAACTATGATTTAGTTTGTGTGTTGCTTTCAATATTATGTCTTAGCCCCTAAGGGCTCTAACTTAGATGAGTGTGGAGTGATTTACCCCCCCCCCCCCCCCCCATTAAGATTTTCAATAATAAATTGAGACATTCTAGCAAGTCTAAAATAAAAATATTTTCATATTAGCAAAAATCCTCAAAGCAAATAAGGATAATCATATCCTTAAATAGCGAAGCATTTTCAAGCCATTTACAATGTAAATTAAAAAAGAACAGTAAAGTACAGTTACACAGTAGGGTAGACTGTTTTGTAAAGTGATGTCTATTGTAAGAGATAAAAATAAACAAGAAAGATAAAATTCTTAAACTTCTTGGACCGGACGGAAAGACTACTGGACTGGCAACCCTTAGTTATAGAGAAGCTTGGGGACTAATTATGTGAAATATTAATACGTTTGGAGTTTTTTTCTTATGTGATGATTTTTTGTTCTGACAGCTTTAAATTTTGCGTATTTTTCTGCACACTGCAATAAAGACTGCAGGTGTCGAGTGGTTTCTTTTGTCTAGCAAATTATATTTCGCATATAAATTATTTTTTGCAACTTATACCTAAACTGCAAAAAATATCTATTACATGAAACTTATTTTATAAGAAATGTCTATCTAAGTTAATATTTTTTCATCATTTTTTTTTTAAATCTGATGATTATTTAAGGTTATAATATAAAAAAAGTGCAAGCTTTGATAGGGGTATACCTCACCCAATGTTTAAAAAATATTCAAGATTTTATCCACAAATTAACTACATTATTCTTAAATAAAAAAATGTTGACACTCTTCTCCAAAAATAGATTTTGTCGGGGGTAAAAAGAATTTTGGAGCTCCGCCCCTCAAAAAATAAATTAACCACATCATCTTATTAAGACTTTTTTTTACAGTGTACTACAAACATAAATGATAATGACATTTATATGCAATTATAAATCTTTGTAGGTTCTTTGTTTCATTTATTTATTACTATCAAGAAATTAATATACAAAAATAGATTTTTTAATTATATACCCAAGTAAGAAAGACTTATCAAAAATGGTAACATTATTTTAATGTCCCTCTATTAATTGCAAATCTAAATTGTCTAAATTTTTGACGACATTTATCTAACTTCATTCTTGTATTAATAATCTAGAACCACCTCCCCATTCCCCCATTTTATCATTTCATTGATCGAAAGGCACTTTAAGGGAAAGCAAGAAGAAGAAGATATAGTTTAAAACCTGTCTAAATTACAATAAAGTTTGGTGTGTGCAAATTATGCAATGCATGCAACATAAGTTATTTATATTTTTTATTCACTTATTTGCAGGGAAATGTGGATAGAATAAGTAAGTAAAAAAAGAGGAAGCAAGAGCCATGTGTATTATTCCATTCAAAGCAAAGACTCTGTACCTTTAATGTATTGGGTCTTTGAAAATCTTTCTGGAATCATAACAGTGTCAGGTGCATACAAGAGAATTACAGGCAAAAAGTGAACTAAAATGTTTTAAAAATAATTGATCTTATCAATAACACAATTTGGGTATGTCTGTTCGACACTCTGTTTTTTGGGTGCACAATGGGTTTTGGTATAATAATATTATCCTATTCATCTGATTTTTGGTATACTTATTCCTAGTACAACAAGGTACAATGTTATAAGCGAAGCATCTCTATAATCAAGTCCTGAAATGCAAGCATGTCCTTAAACAGCATAATGTTTTAAGCAGTTTTGCAACAAATTTACTTTTTATTTTGTTCTAAACATTTTTATTCTGCTTATTAAGGTATGCCACTCTACAAGTGTTGTTGATATTCGTATGTCCTAGCGTTAAGAAATATTGTTTAGTAACCAAGTTTAGAAAATTAGGTAACTTAAAACACATGGAAATCCTTATATCCCTACATTAATGTATCATCAAAACAATGAGAATTTAATTTATTGAATTTAAAAGTTGATTTATATGATGACGAATTATGTGAAAATGTCGAAATAACCTCAATTTGCGCTCACTAAATTTTGGCTTATTTTAGATTTTTAGAGTATTTTAATTTTCCTTTTTGAACAGCTATCTAAATACTACTTGCATACCTATTCTTTAGAATCTTTATAATACCTCTGTTGTTGTTTCATGTTCCTATTTTTTTTTCTTCAAACTTGTATATTATCTTTTTTAAATATTACCTCTCACGACACCTTTGACACTGTACATAATTATTATTTGATTAATCTGTCCTTAATTTTTATTCATATTCAATTTTATTGTATGTATATGAATTCTTAATACCTGTACTATAATACAGTTATTATTATTATTTGTTTTGTGTGTCATAAAATAAATATCTAATCTAATCTAATTATGTATTGCCTAAATGAAAAGTTTCTTAACAACCAACCATGCTTCAAGAAACATGCAAGTTTAAAAGGTTGCATTTTATAGTGTTGCTTTTTTTGAGTTTGCTATCAACAGTGTTGATTACAACAAATAAAAATATGTAAGTCATCAATTTTCACCAAAAAATAAAGGATGAGATTTGACTGAAGTTTAATTATTGACGAAATAAGTTTATCTTTTTTATTTATAATTATTACATACTAAATTCTTTCGTGGCTGAAATTTAGATATCAGATTAAAGCCTTCATCATTTTGAAATATAAAAGTATTTCTCTTTATGTATGTACTTTTAGATCTTGATAACTGCTTTCTATAATAGTTTTTCTTTACAAGGTAGATTAAAATTGGCTTTTACAAGTTGATATTTACTTTAGTAGTGCTATATGAACAAATAGAGGGGGAAGGGATTAAACTGTTTTTAAACTATTTTTAAAAGGTATATTAAAAATATACTTTGACATCTGTAGAATCATACTGCAAAGCCCAAAATGAGAACAATTGCCCACATCAATTTTTATTAGGATTTTAAAGTTTATTTTTTACTATGGATTAAATAATTTTTACTGAATCATGATGTTTCTTCCCTTTGTAGGTAAAATACTCAGCTTTTAGAGTGTCTTGCTTCGTAAATATTGTATGCTAGTATACAGTAAAGTTAGGTCTTTTGATTTTATCTGTCAATACTAATTAAAAATTAATTCTTTACAATATATCAATGAATTAACATAAAAATGTTTCATGTTTATTATACATTAAAACACATAAAAATTGGCTGTAAAGGGTTAAATAAATTAAGATGACAACAAATGTTTATGCAATACAACAAATTTATTTTTGTCACATATACAAATATGATATAAAATAAGATTATTCAAACATATTTTTAAAAATATTTTTAAAAAGTATGCATCTTTTATGAGTAGGGTTTTCATTCTTTTCATTTTTATTAAATAAAATTATTTAACTACGTTTGAAATAAGTCACTTTGTGAAAACACTCTTTCGGAAATTCTAATTTCTAATTGGTTTAAATTCAGCATTATGTTTTTTATTGTATTATGTCAGATTTTTCAATGAAATTAATTGTTTTAGAAAAAAAATTATTTCCATTGAACAGAGTAATGTTTTTTTTATTGTATCAGTATAAAGTGAATTATATAAAATTGTTCACTAAGTTACAATATTACACGAAGTAAAAAAAGACCCTTTGATGTGGTAAAAATGACCAGAGCAACAGTAAAAATTAATTTTTAAATCCCCCAAAAAAAGTTTATTGGGGACTTAATTCAAATTTGGGCTCTGCAGTCTGATTCTATAGGTGTCCTAGTATATTTTTGACCCCCCATTCAAAAATAGTTTAAAAACAGTTTAAATAACTTCAAGTCTCCACTCCAGGACCCTGTTCCGACTTCAGTTGGGCCTTGATATTAACACAACCAAGTCGCTATAAAAGGAAAAGAAGCAATTTACTAGCAGACCAAAAAGGTCATAAACCAGGTAGTTGTCTGGTTATACATCTATATTTATAGTTTATATGTAGAGATTAATTATCAAGGGACTAAAATGTATGGTTAAATCTTAACTAATTTTAATTTCTAAAAGTCTTATCCCTGCATGTTCGTATAAGTATTTTTTGACACCTGCAGCGAAAAATGATGAGAAATGAAAGAGAAGATGGAAACAAAGCTGATAACATTAATGAGTAGCGAAGCACAAACAATATTAACAGAACGGACGGATAGCCAAAGCAAATTAAAGAACAATTTCATTAGTAAATTTTCGAATCCTATCTCTTATATTGACCGAGAAAATAGAAATTTTAACTCTTCCTAGCTATAATTGTAAAGAAGGATTTAAACAGTAGATAATCATTGATTAAAAGAATCTTTACAAAAAATCCTAGTTTTTCCTAATTAATTGTAGTAAATCATTTTCATTCCTCCTTTGGCTTACAATAAAATAGAGTAAAACAATAGAGGGGGAAGGGGTAAATAACTGTATGTCCCTACCCTTGGACACTTTGCTGACTTTTGATTGGGTATTTAAATATCAGCCAATAGTGTCGGGAATATTAACATAACTAAGTCACTACAAAAGAGCAGAAAGCTATTTGATAATAGACGAAAAAGGTCCCCAACACTGGATCCAGGTGGTTGTCTATCATACATTTGTATATTTATGTTTAAATATCTATATTTATAGATTTATTGTACAAACAAACCTTCTGACTGGTATATAGACGGACAAAATGAGTTATAGAGTAGCTTCATAATTGTAAAAATAAAGAGAGTGAAATGTTATCTTTGTGTACTTTGTTCAATTCTACCCAGGGATATAAAGGGATAAGACAATGGCCATCCCCATTGATGATAAACAAAATTAAACTATTATTAGATTACAATTAGTGGTTTTAACGTTTGGACAATCTACTTAATGAACCAACCATTCAAAATTCAATAAAAGTATCTAAAGTTGTTAAGACAACGAATAAGAGGACGTTATTATAAAACTTTTGGGACTAGTGTAATTAAAAACCCATTGTCCCCTCCCTCCCTGGTTCTACCCCAGGAGTGTTGTTATTTATATTCTACAGTGTTCTCACAAAACAAATTTGTTGATATAAAATAAAATAGCATAAAAAAAATACTTTTTAATGAATAAAATATTGTGTATTACCTTGCTTCTAGAAATTTTCCAAAAAAGTTTAGAAAACTAAGATTTTTTTGAGAGAGAGGGGTGAGCGGTTTCTATCCCTATATATCTATAAAGTTCTTTACCCAGGGCCACACCCACCCCTAGCCCGGTTGGGGCTTACACCAGCCAACTCATGGATCTCGTTGCCCTCTTTGATGCTTGGAACTACTACAAGTGTACTGTTTCAGGATAAGGACAGGCCAATGAGTGAACTAACGAATACGGCCGTCGGCCCTGCAAGGGGTCATAATCACAATTGTGATTGGGAGGGAATCTCAGTAATTACCCTCCCATGACGTCAAACTGTAGGTTTTTTGGGGAATGGATTGCATTGATATAAACTTTAAGTACAGAATATACTATAAAACAATATATTTTATTAATGTAATTATAATTGAATTTTTTTTCATAGTATATTGTAAACTAGAGGTTTATTAAACCGAGTCATACTCCGTTTACTCTGCCTTTATAATAGCCAGTGGGCTACTTAACAATGCAATATTGTAATCCTTTAAAATTCCGAAAAAAATATTATTATTATTATAAGTAAACTGCCCCCCCCCCCCCATTTTCAATTATTGCAATAATAAGGAGGATGGTTTTAGTGCTCGACCGGCAATTTGAGCTAAAGTAACTTAATTAATAAATTCGTGAAACAATACAAATTGCTATTTTCTATTTTGTGCATTTTTCAGTATTGTGAACACATATTATATTAGATACTTTTTGGTTTCTCTGTCTGTCAGTAATAGATTTGGCAAAATTAGAGATGTCATAAAGTAGTATGGTTTTTTTTGTTTGAAGCTAAAGCTCTTGGAAATCTGGGTAGAATTTTTCATGGTAACTTATAGATGCATTGGAGTGGTTTTGGGTTTTTATGTTTATATTAAAAAAATAATATTTCGTAATTTATATTTCGCGATTGTCGCAAAATTGCGAGAAAACAAGATGCTTAATATAGATGTACTTACATTTAGGCCCTGAAAGAGATTCCACTATTCTAACATTGTGACTTATCATCATAAGAATCACTATTGCAAAATAATTCGAATAATTTAATTCTATTATGTACTTTTTAAAGGTCAATATGTCTCGAATCAGCATGTTTAAAATTGACTTTCTGGTAATTATTTGCTCCTCTTTGCAGAATATGCTTAATTGTTTAATTAGATTATGAGCTATCCTTTACATATCCAACACATAGAAAAGCTTCACTAAAAAAAGAATATTTATTTTGAGATATCTAATATTTTGCCATAGAAACAAACATAAAAATAAACACAATAACAATTTTAAGTACAACAAAGCAATTAAAAAGATTTGAAAAATAATATTTTTAACAGATTTTTTTAATATGAACTACAATGTAATAAAAAAGTATAAAGTTTAATATTTATGAAACATAGCTATTTAATATCATTATAAAACTGCAGCCGTAATGGCAATGGGCTAGATATTAAAAGTTTTTCTTGTTGGCCTAGTAATTGGGGTTTCTTAAGTCTTACAAATTCCTTTATATCTATGTAGGGAAAACATAACTCCAATGAAATATATATGACTTTCCCATTATCAGAATAGCTGTTTATTTCAGATATAAGATTCTTAGGGATTCTGTGTAATGCTTGAATTGGTAAGTTGGTTTCATTTAACGGCAAGTCGATATTATATCAGCCATTACCACTATTACTAAATATATTCGACAACGAGTCTTGTTTTGAAAGGATTAGTTCTTTTAATTTATCTTTTTCTCTATTCTGTTTATTCAGTTTGAATAATGATTCCAAAATTAAGCTTAATGCATAAAAATGAACAGCATAAGATCAGATAATTTATTATTAAAAGCAAAGCTACTCTATAACAGTTAGCTAAAGCTTTAATGGAGTCAACAGTCTCTATGAAGTTTCTTTAAGATGCATTCAAAACACCTTTGAAACAAACACGCACACAAACGCGCTAGGGACGAAGGCGTATATTAGTCGACTTACCAGGATTATTTTCTTAGGGGTAATTTCTCTTAGAAGGGTAACAAACCTTATCTGGGACTATAAGAAGTTTTACTGTAAAGGAGAACCTCATCAGTCTAACGGTGATCAGGATCCTTCACTATCTTAATATTTAGGCTTGTTTATTTATAACATTTTCTTAAATTGTCATTAGATTTTGATAGCAATACTGTAATAATTTATCATTTAAACTGTGATGGCTACGCTAATTATAGCCACAATTACTCTTGTTGTAAAATTGTTGTAAGTGCAAGTTGTTTACAAGAGCCGTGTCATAACTTACAAATAAGCCAAACCATTCTTAAATCTTTTTATGGATTATGGACAAAAAGACGTATTAGAATTGAGGAAAAACAAATAAAAAATATCCGAACTGTCCATTTATCTATAAATTTGCATTTTATTAATTGATTTATTATGTCATTTTATTGTTCTTTAAATTTGTTTGTACATTTTTTATCAACTTATAATAAATTTGAATACAGCAGCAAAAGTATGTAAAAATCTTTTTATATTATCCAACGAACCGACGAATGAACCCTTTTTTCATTTTTCAAAATTTGTTTCTAGCCACTATGGATGTCTCCATATCTTAGCAAACTCTATTCAAGCGGGGCTTGCTTAAGCCTCAACCTAACTTAATATTCATTATAAAGTTATTACTTATATCGATCTGTTTTTCATTAAAGCTATCCTTTAAAAGAAATATAAGTTATCAATTCTTGTAACTTTATTTTAGTTATTAGTAAGCTGGGGGTCTTTTTTGAACAAGGTTTGGTTCTGACCATAACTGTTATATAGTAGCGAAGCTACTCTATTATTAAAGTTGTCTGTTAATTACTGTCACTGATAGACATAAGATTTTTTTGGTGAAGATTTCTATATTGGCACTTTGTTCTTTTTTTGAAATTTTAATGGCCTTTGTATGAGATAAGATCTTAAATTTCCTAGAAATAATGATCATATATAAAAATTCTTATCAAATTTGTTCTTCCAACTCCTGGGGAAAAAATGTCATCCTTGTTAAACAATAATAATTACGGTCATATACATTCATAAATATCTCTCATACTAATTTCAAGATTTTACACCTTAAATTTAATTACAGTAAAGTTTTTTTTTATTTATCTGTACTTAAGTTGTCTTAATTACTAATTTAAGAGTTTAAAACTACCAATATTGCCAAAACTTTTAAAATGGTTTTTTTAATGTTCATTTGGTTATTTTTCTGAAGGGAAAAAGTTACCTGGATAGGTTTAAAAATTTACTTTTATATGATCATACTTAATAAAACAAACATGCAACATTTATGATAAAAATACAAATACCTTTTTTTTTGGCAGGCATCGCCTCTGAAACTGTGTACATTTTTTATTTTTGACCCCTTAAAGTAATGAATGATTTATATCTTATTTTATATTAGATTTATTTGAGAGAAAAGGACAAATAAATAAACTTGAAGTACTTGTAACAATATTTTGATTTATATTTAAGTTTCTGTGGTTAGTTTCTGTAACACAATGGAAGACATGCTAGTCTGGGTCTTTTGTCCCTCTGTTCTAATAAAACTGGTTTAATTCGTATAATTTTTCATCTTAATACGGGAAATATATATTATGGGATGCGATTATTAACTATTCCAGTATGGCTTTAAAACCGATTAATATCCGCTGGATTAGAACCAGTTCTTACCCATATTGAAAAATCATGTATCTTATAATAATTTTCCCCCCACTATATGTATATTATACGATGCAATAAATAACTATTATATCCCCGATTAATTTTAAAGCTTTTCTAAGATATATTGTTTTTGCCAGTCTGTATGTACTTAGATAATGCTAACATGTTCTAAATTTACGTTATGCAAGCCCTAATTTTTAACATTTAAAATCAATCAAATACGTAAATATTGCATGCAATCGTCCTTGTTTGTTGTATAAACGACCATCCTTTTATCAATGATGGCTTTTGCCCATTTGAAATCGCTTTTATACGATAAGATCAATCTGTGTAGATTAAATCAGGGATACAGGGATGAGAAAACAGGCGATGAATTAATCTTTAAAACCAATATAAATACATCAAAGTCTGCTTTTAAAAACTGGTATATATTGGGGTTTAATTGAGTTTTTATCATTGTTCTCTCCATTCCCTGATTAAGATTAAGTTAACTGTGCAGTGTTAAGAACATTTGGTGCAAATTATTTGCCAATGCTTTACTATTGCAAATTCTAGTAATACTGCGAAATAAATGGTAGCCTATACTATTCATTTTTTAAAAGGAATAAATTGGAGAGAGCTTCAAAATTGAAGCAATAACTCCACAGGCCACCACTTAATAAGCACAAATAAAAGGGGCAGCAGGACTCAATTATTGGAGGTCTAAATTTTCAAAGGGCTTCGATCGCGATACTATCAATATAAAATATGCAACCGTGCCTTTAATTACAGATTGTAAGCTGTTGCTTGCTAAAACTATATAGATAAACCACTCTTTCATTGCACAACCATGCTTTGCAGTCTTAACTGTGTGTGGTTTATAGGCTCAGACAATTTTATTACTTAGTCAATACGAGTATATGTTGTTTTATTAAACCATATTTGACCATAAAGATTTACTCTTGGAGATTTATATGATTTGTAAGTTAATGCCGATTTAAATAATTAGATGTGCGCAATATTCTTGATGGTCTTTTAGCGACAGACATATTGTCGAACTGTTAAATGTACGTAAAAAATCTAATTGTTTGATAACTTCGCTTCTAAAAATTTAAACTGAAGAGACTCCTTTGAAACATAAAAGCAGCTTTGGACTTATTTAAAGATATATTTGGATGTATGGGATTAAATTAGATTTATATAAAAATAGACCAGTTCAAAATTAAATTTCTTTTCTTGTTGCAGAAAGTCCGTCTGTTTGCACAACTACTCTAAGCATGAATTTAGACATATTAGAATCTTCATTATTTTATTTAGAATAAACTTTGAAACCAATTACAATCTTATATAGTAAAATTCTTGGATGAGCTTGAGCAGCGTTCATTAATATCTGAAAAACGGCAGGGCAAAATAAGTTTAAAATTACCAGGAAAATTTCACATAAAATTTCAGTAGGTTCTAGGCTTTTTTTGATCTACCATTTAAGTAAAAATCCTTGAATATTGCACATTAAGAATTAATATGCAGGCAACGTGTTTAGTTACGGCCAGGAATAGGGAATGTCATTCTTTAATAAATTTCTTTCACACAAAGCACTGTATCTCCCCATTATTTAAAAAAATAAAAAAAAAACATGAGAGGGGTGGTACCTTTTTCGTTTTGTTTTTTTACTTTGTTATATTGGGTATTGGATAGCCCCGCACTTATAGACCCTGCATTGGTTAGGGCTCTCCTGTTTTCAATTTATTTCAATGGTAAACCGGCACTATGCGTATCTTAATTATAAAATGGTTGTGTTTTAGTTTCCTTAATTTTCGTACAACACTGCAAATCAAGTTAATAACTTCATATCAGAGGCTAAAGTTATATCATATGAAATATAAACTCTATGGCTAACTTTTATTGGCTATTAGTCTATGAATAATGGTGGTCGTGATTTTTTAGATAAAAATGCTGTTTGTTTGGCCATTTTAGTTTGGCGATCAAATTATATTGCGGAAATTATTAGAGCCAAAACATATCTACTCAATAACTCTCTTTTTCTGTCTGTTTTTTTTTCTTCAAAATTTTATTCTCAATTCTGTACTTTGCTACTTATGGATGTTGAAAGTCTGGATTTGTCGAATTAAACTAATGACGGAAGCAGCTTATAGAATCTCTAACAATAAAAATAAATCAAAATTACAGAATGTCTGTCCTTGTTCCAGAGTAAGACAAGGGCGGTCGCGTGAAAATTGCCAGCCAATCCCAGTCAAAATCAGGATGGGGACAAAGAATCCCAAAATATAATCAATAATTGTTGAAAAATGTTGCTTTATCAAATCATCTTTAATGTCACCAACATCATAATTTTCTCATGAGGGGCAAACTAACCCGCACCAACCAACTTTAAGCCTAAAACCTCTACAGATTCAGTATATATATTTCCTGAAAAGTACAGTCTACTTGGTTTAAAAAGAGGCCAAGAAAAACCCCAAATCTATTTTTTTCTGTAGTAATCTGACATGTTTATTATATTAAATAGACAATAAATAGTTTAATCAACCATTATAATTAAATGTTTATGGTATGAAATTGTAATCGGGACTTTTGACACAAGATTTATATCCACTGTGACATCAGTCTTTCGGGAAGCCAGTGGGCTACCAACCTATAACATGCAATACTGTATCATTATTCGAAGATTCTGAAATAAATATTATTATAATTATATGAAGCTTTCCTCAAAAGCGTAAAAAAATTGGACCACAGTTTTCGATGTTTTTTGCTTCAATTTTTTTTATTTTCATAGGATGTTTTTTATTATTCCTTAAAAAATAAATTTAATAATAATTTAAATTTTTTAATATGTTAATTTAAACTCTTTGTCTGCCTATTTTAAGTATTTTTTTTCTTAAAAACTTGTTCCCGCCCTGGAGCCAAGTCGAAATCACTTTTTGTTGTTGGACCAAAATAGTTGTATTTAATATTTATAGTAGACGTATTTTAAGTGTTACTGTCTTTGGACAGTTTCAATTATAATTCATAATTTTGTCGCACGTCAGAACACCCTCCCCCCTCAAGTTAATTGTATTGTATTTGTAATTAATAATTATGGGAGTTTTTTTTATCTATAATAGTAGGATGTATATCTGTCCGTCTGATGCTTAAGATCTTGGTAACTGCTGAACTGACAAAGTTTTGCTTCTCAGGGAATATACCTACTGGGCCTGTGTTGGTTTTATTTTATTTTCAGGGCGAGTCTAATGACATCTTTCCGAAAGGATTACCCCCCCCCCCCCCCCCAAAAAAAAAGAAGATTATTTTATTTTCATTTTTGATTATTCAAATTATAAATGGATCATTCCACACGTAGAGACTAAGGGTAAAGCGATTAGTTGATATGAATAGCAGAATGCTGTCTTTGAGCAAATAAAAATGCTAGGGGAATTTTTTTATTCCAACCTATTTGTGTAATGTTTCTTTTTTTTTCTTTCCCAAAAGACCCATGCTGCCCAAAACACCACGCGTTGACAATACATATTTTGCAGATTAATTCGCATGTACTCTTTCTTTCTTTCTTTCTTTTTCTTTCTTTCTCTCTCTCTACCTCTCTTTGAGAAGGCACCACAGATTCCAATTATTGCTAGGCCCCGCCTTACTACAAAGTATATTGTATATAAAAGTCACGGAATCAATGGATAAGTCTTTAGAGGATTTTATTTCAAAGCATTCGTGGATTTTTTCTTTTCTTTTAGCGCACATAGAGGGATGTAAGAGAGGGTGGGTTCATCCACCCACATTCTGCAAGCATCTTTAAAAGGATATTATTTTGTTCATTAATTGAAAACCCTTGTTTCCCTCTTCTGCCAATGAAATATTTTTACAATTAGACTTTAAGGGAAAAATAATTTATCTTTCATTCTACTATACCTCAGTCCCTGGCAGCTACTTCGATTCTAAATTGTTTCCCATTTACTTATCCCTTAACGTCCCTGACTAGCTTTACATAAAAGCAACGGCTTATGGGCCACTAAAAAGTATTTGTACAATTAAGCTTATTAAAATTAATAAATTGGTAGTTTCTAAAACTAAAAGAACAAGCATGACAACAACAAAATGGCGAAGCAGAAACTATTAAAAACTTTAAAGAAAACGAGTACAAAAAACCAAAAAAAATACAGAGTTGATGCACATAGATCAGAGAAATCGTCTTGAATAATTGCAGATGCTAATTTTTTCAGCAATATAGCTTACCTGCCCCTTCATCTGCTAATAAACAACTTAAAATTAATTTTGATAGTGTTATACAAATCAATCAATATATTAATACTTGGATGTTGCACCAGATTTTTATGTACAGTGATACTCAAAGCCGGCTAAAATAACAATATCCTCCATCAATCCTCTTTACCCAAACCCTATTATACGGGATGAACAAACTGACCAATAAATGATTAGCAATTTATTTATTAGATCACAGGACTTTCATAAGACTTTAGACAGTAATTACCTCATAGTTTTGTGGACACACCATATATAATTTATTTTAACTCCCAGTTTTGTGGACACACCATGTATAATTTATTTTAACTCCCAGTTTTGTGGACACACCATGTATAATTTGTTTACTCGACCACAAGACTTTCACGAAGACAGTATTTACCTCCCAGTTTTGTGGACACACCATATATAATTTATTTTAACTCCCAGTTTTGTGGACACACCATGTATAATTTGTTTGCTCGACAACAAGACTTTCACGAAGACAGTATTGAGTATTTACCTCCCAGTTTTGTGGACACACCTTGTAATATTTATTTACTTTAAAACAGGACTTTCACGAAGAAGTACTAACTTCCCTGTTTTGTGGACACACCAAATATGATTATTTTATAAAATTTGAACTGCCAAAAAGTCAGTTGTTACCTCCCTGTTTTGTGGACACACCGTGTTTAATTTATTTACTAAACCACAGAACTTGCATTTAGTCAGGATTTACCTGCCTGCTTTGTGGACACACAACGTATAATTTATTTACTATACATAGGACTTGCATTTAGTCAATATTTAACTCCCTTTTTTGTGGACACACCACGTATTACTATTTACTAGACCACAGGACTTTCATGAAGTCAGTACGCGCCCCCAGGCAAAGAAAAAATTAAATGAGTATTTGAGAAAGAAAGAAAGAAAGATGAAAAAAGCAAAAAAGATAAAAATAGTTTAAGCAGGGATAGGAATAAGCATTGAAAAATACATTTTGACTAGATCAGATGAAAATTCATTCATTCAACAGTAAAATTTAAACTTTTATAACTTTAAAATTTAGAGGCAATAAAATTGTCTGTCTAAAAACTTAAAAATATTATGGTTATTTTTATAATTTATTACTGAAATAAATTATTTAAAATTCAATCAAAGAATCAGAATATTCTATACAAAATTTGATATTGACATATGCTTATAATATATCAAACCTAATCGTCCTAGTAATCAAAATTCAATAATGAAAAATCTAACATATCATAAATGGGTGTCCAAATAACCAAAAAAATTACATGTCAAAATGATTCAAGTGTTGCTAGCCTGAAAACATATGCCAAATCCCCACAAAAATACAACGCATTTAAAGCTTGCATTCATAGAAATAGAACAATTATATAACACGACAAGATAAAATTCAAATTCAGTTTTGTCCGTTGAAATTCTGATTTTAATCCAAAACTGTTCTAAAACAACTTTTTTTAAAAAGGCAACGGCATCTGAAAGCTACTGGCCCTACATTTAAAGCATAAATTTTCCACCCTAAAAACTATTGTATAATTCATATTTATCGTTTAGAATATATATACATATAAATATATATTTAAGCTAGACGTTGCATTTTTAACATATGTACGCAATTTACAAAGAAAATTGTTTTTATAATGACGCAAGTAAAATTGTATAGTAATTAGCCTCTCAGATTTTAGTAGCGAAGCTACTCTATGATCAGAAAGGATTGTCCAAACAATGGCTATTATTTTTTTCTCTCGAAAACTTATCTAAAGAAATATTGTTATTTTTACATAAGTATGTTTAATAATCTAAATTTTGCTAAAAATTTTTTCTCACTTTTATAAGAACACCAAATAAAAGACAGCCGAGTCAGTACAACAATATTTTGCGTAGAAAATACGCATTGCAACTTGCGTATTGCGTACGCAACAATAACATGTACTTTTCTTCACCACCAAGGGGCGTGTGGGCCGCCGGGAGAAGCGTCTTCAGCGTAAGTGTGTGTGTGTGACGCAAAATGCGTATAAATTATAAAAGGGTGGTAAGATTGCGTCATTGGATCGGCTGAATCCAAACAGTGAACATCAAAATGAAGGTAAGAGGAGTTTTTCTACCATGTAGTTTTTAAGAAAGCTCTTAGTATAAAAATAATCTTCTAGAAATTTATTATCATTTTTAAAACTCATAATTTATATCATATAGTTAAAATATGCTTGTATATAATTCACTTTAATGACAAAGAGTATTACCCGAAATATTCTTTTTGTATTGAATATTAAAGAGATCCTCAAGATACTATTATATTTTAGGAATTTTTATTTTTGTATTAATATAAATATAGCCAAAAACCACATATTTGTTTTTGTGAATTTTTATATTGTTAAAGAACAATATTTTGAAATACATTAATAGTTTAATAAAAAGCAGTTACATTTGAAATATCTTGTGTCTATTACATTTTGAGAACTTTTTCAAAACAATCTTTTTTCTTAATATTGGACATGCACTTGCACATATCGAATAGGTTTCCTAACTATTCTGCCAATTTAATAATCACAAGGCACAAATTTTGATTCTACTCTCTTCTTTCCTGAAGTAAAGAAAGAAATTCAAGTTTTTCCATGTGATCAAACATTGCCGGAATGTATATTATAAGATACTTTTTCCATGAACAAAAAAGTTTTCAAAAGAATACGACTCATAACTATTCTCTAGGTTATCTCAAATCTCGTGCTGCTGGCTGCTGCCGCTACCTGTGTTGTAGCTGACCACCCCGGGTATGGGTACCAGCCTGAATACACTTGCAGAGACACCAACAACTCTGTATACGCCGAGGTATCGTTATTTTTGTTTGTAGCTTAGCTACTCTATAAGTCAGTTATGTTTGTATGTCTGTGTGTGTAAATGCTGACCACCCGGGTATGGGTACCAGCCTGAATACACTTGCAGAGACACTAACAACTCTGTATACGCCGAGGTATTAGCATTATTTTTCTTAGTAGCTTAGCTACTTTATAAGTTTGGTAAGTTTGTATGTCTGTGTGTGTAAATGCTGACCACCCGGGTATGGGTACCAGCCTGAATACACATGCACATACACTAACAACTCTGTATACGCCGAGGTAGCATTATTTTTCTTTGTAGCGCAGCTATTCTATAAGAATGGTATGTATGACGTCTGTCCGTATGTCTCTGTGTTATAACTGATAAAACCCCCTTATCTAAATCTTTATTGTAAACTACAAATTTCATTTAGATTATTGTCATTTGAAAAGTTTCATAATTAAAACAACTTCTTTGATAATAAAATATATTACAGTAATAAATTTTTTTTTCTCGAATGACTTTTAATTAAATTGTTGTTACTAGGTGTGTGTTCCCGCTTTTGCCGAGCAGATCACCCCCGTCACCCTGGCCGTCAAGGAGGTCGTTGACAACGATTACTGCTTCGATGAGGTAAACAATATTCAGTTTTGGTAGTACGGCTGATCTTTGATTACATCGATAGTCTTCTCATTTCCTATATTCCTAGTTTCTTAAACCAATTTCAAAATGATTTCAAATTTATAACTCTACCATAGTTTACAATATTTTGACTTTCATTAAAAGTAAGGTATACATATCTTCCAAGAGAGATTAACCCGTGGGGTTAAAAATGTATACCTATAGGGATATAGGTGTGCTAAATATTTTAGTTTGATTATTTATTGGGCTTAACATAATTGAATGTTTCGTGAATTTCATCGAAATATATCCTTTATATCTAAGTAATGCTATTTAACAAACAAGCAGCTGCGCCCCTAGAATCTAGCTAGGGTATCTGCATTCAAACGGGTAGGAAGGGACCTGAAAAAAATAGCTTAAAACTATCCCAAAGGAAAAAAATAGTCTAAACCCATTAAAGACATATGTGAAGCTTTCCTTGAAAGGAGAACTCTATACATTCAGTAGTTTTTAAAATCTTAAGCTTCAGACAAAAAAACCTTAGTATTTTCTACTATCTATCTACTTAATTATCTGTCTATCCAGGTTTTGACTGTATGTGAAGAGACTTCCACCATTGTTGAGAGAGAAATTTGCACATACGAGTATGCCAGGTAACGTGTTATTTAAATCTCTAAAACGGCTCTAATTCATAAGTATCAACAGTTTTTATAATTAAGCGATTTAAAAATATGTAAAAGGGTGGAAATTGACATTGGACAATAAGTATTATATTAATCTATAACCCTTTACACCCCCAAGAATTTCCAGCAACAACGGCAGAATGTTTTATAGAAAATTAATTTATGATACATTATCCCAAGACTAATGTCATTTAGTGAATTTAATTAAAAGAGGTTTCGTGATTTTTACATCTTATTCATATTGCTGTTAATTTTAGCACAGCAACTCTATAATTGATATTATTGATTGTAGAGAGGACGTGACTGCCCCCTGCACCACCACCCAGGTCACATATGCTGACAAGAGCGAGACAATGAAGGTATTCAAACTTATTTTAACAATGGAGATTACTTATAAAAGTTGTCAAGTATAGAAAAATAATCACAAATTAATTTTAAACTTTTGGCTTTACCTTTAAGCACTGTCTAGAGCCTAATATCATAATCATAGTGTTTTCATCTTTTTATTCCTTATTCCTTTTTATAGATGGAAATCAATAAAGGGCAGTATGGCTGGTATAAATTATATTTTTCCTCAAAATAATGTCGAAAAATAATTAACATAAAGCTTTACAACAGGAAATAAAACCTTTTTATCTTCAAATTTTCTTCGAATGTTTCCTTCAAATATTAATTTTTTAGGTAACAACCTGCAGCCCATCCGGATACGGTACCCCCGGCTACGGCCATGGTCAGCACGAGTACTGCAGAGAGGAGTACCAGACCCAGGCCTACAGAGTGCCCCTGGTCACTGAGCCCAAGGAGGAGACCTGCGCCCTAGCCTACCCCGCCCCCAACAAGGTCTGCGTCACCAAGTCCATTGAGATCACCGAGGTCAAGTGCGAGGACAAGGTTGAGCAGAAGTGCTTCAACGTTGCCAAGTTCCAGGACGCCACCAACACTGTCGACCAGAAGGAGATTGTCCTGGGAGAGCCCAGCTGCGAGCAGCTCACCCTCACCCTCCCCACCCAGCACTGCACCAAGCACAAGCCCTACCACCACGGTTAAGTCTATGATTGATTGATTGATTTTTGGCACCATTTTTTTGTCATTGAAAAATCTGTGATAGATTTTGCGCGCAGAAATCATCTATCTATCAATTCAGTACCTACAACGATTCAAAAATTGAGAAGATTTTCAAATTGAAATGCTGTGATTCTTTAAAATTAAATTATTTATTTATTTATTTCAATAAAAATAATTCTCCAATCTATATATTTGTATTTTAAATTGCATAAAAAATTCGATTAAAAATCAGTATATTAATCTAGTCTGAATAACACTTTTCTTTTAAATTCTAAGTATACAGCAAGATACTTAATTTGTAAGCATTTTTAAGATTTGCTTATTAAATTGTGCTTAAACGTCCAAGGAAACCTTTAGAAATACATATTTGATTATGCAGTTAAAATGCTTTCAAAAGTGTACCTCATTATTACAGTATATAATTGTCATGCTTTTTCTGCCTACGGCACCTCCAATTCATTTAGGGGGGGGGGGGGGGGTAATCACCCTTTACCCTCACCCCCCCTTGGACGTCCCTGCTCACATCACCCTCTTTTTGGTGTCAAAAGTTTCTGGTCTCCTGGATACCCCTTTCAAAACCCTGTACACGCTACTGAATATGCTTTAATCATGGAGTTTTATAATAGTTATTTCTCGCATCGTAATCTTTAATCTTATGATTGTACATTTCTTTATTCGTAGAAAGCTGGATATAATACGATGCTAGACATAGTTTTTTCGTATGGATGAGAACCGGTTCCTATCCACCGGATTCGAATGAATACGAGAAATTTGCTTACAAAATTCGAGCAACCACCATATTCTACGGAGAGGTTTCGTGGTTTTTAAAATTTTAATTTAACTGTGTCAAACACTTTGTTTCAGTCAATTTGATCAAAAAACAACCCAATTTTTTTTCTTTATTTATCTATCTATTAACATATATATCTAACTACTATACTTATCTATTTCACTTTGTGTTTATCGCATATTCGTAATTGTTTTACAATATATTAATTGTAACATCCTATCTAGCTATCTATACAAAGTTGAATTGACGACCTTTCCATCTAACCCCAAATATCATTTTAGATTTATTTCGCTTGTTGGTTATACCTTATTCCTGGTATTTTTCTCTAAATTAAGAGTTTAAATTTTACATATTTTCTTAAAGTGCTTAAATTTTTCTAGAGAATTACCTCCCATATTTATTTTCTTTTACATGGAATATTCTTATCAGCAATTTAAAAACAATTCTATTACATTTATTTACTTTTACATAAATGATTTAACAACAAAAAACTAGAGTATTTAACATTTAATATATGAAATAAACAAATTTTGACGAGATAAGCTGTTTTTATTCTTTTAAAGATAAGTTTTATAAAAACTGTTTTATTTGAAAAGAACCTCCTTACATTAATTTTAATGGATAATACAAATTGATGTATACCCCCCCCCCCAAGCATGATAAACAAAATTACCTTTTCTGTAGATTATAATTATTGGCTGAAAAGATTACATATTGCAAAATTATTGTCATTATATCATAATAAGATTTAATTTTACTTGTGAATGTTCTTAGATGATATAACCTTTTTTTTATACAAAAACAGCCCGTCCTCCATCAAAAAATAATGTACGGATTGGCCTTAGTATCTACTATAATGTTTATGTATTTATTGGAAATTTGAAATCTGTCTTCTTGAAGTTATTTAGAAAATGAAGGACATATTTCTGTATTGTTATTGAATAAAAGATAACTGGTGTATTAGTTCTGGCCTGACCATCAACTTATCATGAAGGAAAACATATTTTTATTGTTTGAATTTGTAAAAACTTACGTGTGTTTCTTTGATGTATGTTCAGTCATAGATTTGGTCATAAATCTGTCAAAAAAGATAACAGAACTGATTTTTTTGGATTAGAATGTTTACATATAGTTTATTTACAAGCCCCAAAAATGTTAGTTTAAGAGAAATTAATGCAAAAAAACAATATCTAAATTAAGGGATATTGATTTGTATGATTTTTTACACTTTTTCCTTTCTTTTGAGGTTTGATTGTGTTAAATTAACTATTTGTATAGGAATATATACATAGATGAGATATATATTAGGTACAAGTTAATGATAATTTATTGTTTTTTTTTGTAAATTTTTGTAACAGAAAAGAGGACATATTTCTCCAAGATGTGCTACAAAAAAAGGGAAAACTAAGTGATTTCTTAATTTGTAATGTACAATTTTTTTTTACAAAATGGTAACTAATAAATAACTTTAAAAAGTGTGTTAAAAAGGTCTTAGCAGTAGCCCTGTTTGTTGGATTGGCTCTTGGTAGCCCTGTTGATGAATTCTCTAAATTCAAGGAATCAAAACAATAATTATCAATAAAGCATCATAAAAATTTAATATAATGATGATCATAATGAAATAATGGACCCGTGACTCTATTGTAATCTGTAGCTCATTCATTAGTTGGATTCAACTGAAATTCTTTGTCTGAAAAGTCTATTTTTAGTAGCGAAGCTACTCAGGGGCGTCCAAGCTTTTTTTTTGGGGGGGGTAAAAATTTTTTAAGGGGGGGGTAATTCGTGTTTGGGGGGGGGTTAAAATGGCGCGTGAAGAGCGCCGCAAATTTTTTTTACCCCCCCCCCAAAAAAAAAATATTTACCCCGGGGGTAAAATTTGCTTGGGGGGGTAATTACCCCCCCTGAAATCTGTTGGCAGGGGTAAATTTAGTTTACCCCCCCCAAAATTTACCCCCGGGGTAAAATTTTAGGGGGGGGGTAATTTAAATTTTTATTAAATATATAGTATTAAAAATGCACGCGAAGCGCGCAAAATTTTTTTTTATTAGAGATTTTTTATTTTGGGGGGGTATTTACCCCCCAAAATTCATAAAAACCCCCCAAAAATCCTAAATGGTTGGGGGTGCCACCCCCATGGTAGGGGTAAATTTTAAATGGGGGGGGTAATCGCCCCATTACCCCCCCCCCCTTGGACGTCTATGAAGCTACTCTATAATTCACTTTGTCTGTCCGTAGGTCCATCCGTCCATTGCGCTATGGGGAAATGCGATTTTCTTGGATGATTTTTGTTGAAGATTTCTGTATCAATGATCATCAAGTGAAAAAATATTTTTAATTGATATTTTAGAAAAGTTTCGTGATTTCTAAGAATTGTTGCACATTTATCAACTGAACATCTTCTATATAATTAATTTTGTCAGTTAGTCTTTCCATTATGGATGTTGTCATCCTTGTTTATGTTAATATTAATTTGATTTGTAAAGGCAACACATGGAAAATCCTATCATGCTCTGGAAGAACAAGAACGGTATTATTTTCTTAATCTTGCTGATATATCCTAATATTTCTAGTAATTTGTATGCCTGCCCATTCTTTATTCTCAATAACTTTTTCCATTACCAGTTAAAATCTTGTCTTAGGAGGACAATTTTATTTCTGTAGTTAAATTGTAATTTACTCAACTGCTACCAGAGATAGGAAGCTTTATCTTTTCCTAATTAGCATATAGTCTTTTTAGCTTTTAGTCTGTCAGTCTGTAAAGTAATACAAGAGGTATGGTATTTACTATATTAAAACTAATACATTTATGTGTCTGTATCTAAATATAGTTTAGTTAAATCAATTCTACAACAACTTATTCAAAAAAATTATTATTCTTTCAATTGAAGGTACAAAATCTTTGAGTCCAACTTGGAGAAAATAGCCCAACACAACTCAAACCCATACAGAACATGGGATATGAAGGTAAATATTATCTTAGGTGTGGAAGGTTTAAATAAATGTCGATTTAAAACTCCCTTCAGTGTTATTTTATAGCATATGTGTATGCAACTTTTGACTACATGTCTTTTTTTGTCTATGTTATCCCTTTTCCTTCTTTTGATGCAAGCATTATCTATTATTCCTATGCTGCAAAATGTGAAAATATTCACCAAACCTCCCAAATTCAAATTAAATTTAAATTCAGGTAACCCAGTTTGCTGATTTAACTGCAGAAGAATTCAAGGCTACCCTCACTGGATACCAGAGGCTTCCCATGTCTGGCCAAGAATTTTCTGGTAAAACTATTACAATTGTATGATCCTATACCTACAAAAGTAAATATAAAACTAAATGAAAAAAGAAAATAGTCAGGAGTTGCTAATATCAAAGTTTCAGCTCTTTAGTTTCGAATTACACTCAATTTGACCCGGACCAAAATAGTAGTAGAAATGTATTTTAGATAGGAGAATGTACAGTAAGGATCTTCCTGCTCATGTTGATTGGAGAGACTCTGGAGTCATCACTGATCCTAAGAACCAGGTATAGAATATAAAATATTGGAAAGCTAGTATCCAAGAACCAGGTAGAAATATGTACAACCTTAATGCTCACGTTGTTTGGAGAGACTCTGGAGTCATTACAGATCCTAAAAACCAGGTAAAAATTATTAGAAAGTAAGAACCCATCTACTAATGTGGATTAAATGGACTCTGGTTTTACTACTAAAAGCATTTGCTAAATTTTAGGTTAGTAATCCAATACTTACTAGAGAACTTCACAGTTTTAAAGTCAGGTAAAGAACCTAGCTATTTAGGTAAACTTCTATGTCTGTGTAAAAGATTGTGATCCTTAAACAGTTCATGTGTTATATTTATAAGATTCAAATGAATTTTCAAAATATAATTTTTCATGTTTATAAAAAACTTCATTATATATTATTTTTCTTTTTCAGGGAAGCTGTGGATCTTGCTGGGCCTTTGCTACAGTTGAACAAGTTGAATCCTATGCTGCTCTTAATAACATCACTATTGATGAACTCTCTGCTCAAGAGGTAATTGAATAGAATACTGTGAAGATAAAAAAATATTTTCTTGTATTCATTTGAAACCGATTAATGTCTGGTGGATTAGAACTGGTTCTTAGCCCGTGCCTTCGGCATCTCAGAGCTAAAAAACTGGATTTAATCTTATAGTTATACATTTTTTATCTGCAGAAAGTTGTTAATAATACGATGCGAGAAATAACTATTCCAGCATTCACCTTACAATTATCTTATTAAATATTCTTAGATCACCTCATGCACACCCAACACAATGCAATGTGGAGGCTCTGGAGGTTGTCAGGGAGCTATCCCACAGCTTGGTTACAGCTACATTCAACTGTTTGGACTTACTACTGCCAAGGAATACCCATACTGGTCTGGTGTTACTATGATTACAGGTATTACTTTAAACATTTATTCTAACATACTCAATTATTTTCGAGTTTTAGTCAATACTACACTGCTTGAACAAATTAAGGACATTAAAAATATCAACACATACGAGTTTCTGGTAATGCTCTGTTGATTATAATGGCAAAAAGTCCAGATTCTTACTATGCAAAGAAATATTTGGTACTCAACTATTTGGAAATCTCAAGTAGGTGCATTATTATTCCTGCAAATATTATTGCTTTATAGGAAGATGCAAGTATGATCTTGACAGCAGAACTCCTGTAGTTGGAATCACTGGATACAACACCATACCTGCCAATGACCTGGAGGAAAGATAACTTAAAAATTACAAAAATGGGTCTTCAAGTCTATTGTAATCCCTTACATTTATTCAAATCAAATTTAGTTTCTTTGCCTATGTAAGTTATCAAAAAAGTTATCCATGTTTGTGTAGGCAACTCTGCAACATGTTGCCAATGTTGGACCTTTGGCTGTTGCTGGAGATGCATCTGCTTGGCAGGTAAATAGTGTTGTCATCTTAATTATGTCATCCTTATAAAAAGTAACAGGATGTCTAGCTGTCTCTGTACTGAAGGATCTTGCTAACCGCTCAAGCGATATGGTTCTCCTTGACAGGGTAGCTACTCATAGGTCCTGAGAAAGTTTATAACTATTTTAAGGAAGTGTACAACTATCCTCGCCGAAAAATACCAAAAACATTGAAATATTCTCGCAGGGTGGCGCCATTATTGTAGAAACTTGATTTAACATGAATATAAACAGCTTATCTTAACATAGACATTTAAAGTGCCACTAGAGGCCTCTAGGGGCGTAGCAGCTAGTTTTAACATGATTTCTGTAAAACTGTTTTGTTTAGTTCTATGGAAGTGGAGTGTTCAACAACTGTGCTTATGATGAAAACATCTCTATTAACCATGCTATTCAACTCGTAGGGTATGATTCATTTTTATCTATAATAACCACTTATCCTATTTAGTTAAAAAAAACTAAATCAGAAAATATAATAAAAATTTGACATTATTTCTTCATGTAATCAATCTAATATTAGATTTACATAATTATCTATTTGACAGGTATGGAACTGATGACACTCATGGAGACTATTGGTTGGTCAGAAACTCTTGGGGAGCTAACTGGGGAGAACATGGATATATTAGACTTGCCAGGTAATTATGTTTAATCTCTGCTAAATCATTTCAATGTCTATTATTAAAATTATTGGCTTACTAATAATTCTTTGGGAAGAAATGTTTAAAAAACCAGCCAGGTATTAATTATTAATTAATCACTTTGATCAATATATCAAAAAGGGTTCATGTAGCTTTTTACATTCAATGCACAGTTGTTTAAATATTTAGGGAGTCTGAAGTTGTTTGTGGAGAGGACAGAACCCCAATGAGTGGAACTGCTTGTGTGGTAAGCTATAATTTTTACTTAAAAAAAATTTGTCCGTCAGAAGTTTGTTATACTCCTATATTACCCAGGATAGGTTTCTGAAATTGAGAAAGTATTTTCTCTTATTTTAGGCGTAAATCTTTAACATACAGGCGTTTTTTCTATTTGAATTTTTTTTCTTCTCGATCTATTTTCAACAAGATATGATCACAATGAAAAATTTATATTAATCTATCTATTCAGGGTGGACCTGGAAATGACTTCCAGCAAGTCTGCGGAATGTGTGGAATCCTGTTTGATTCTTCCTATCCCTTGGGAGCTTTCCCCTTCCATAAATAGAACCTTTGATCACAGATGAAGGTTTTTAATTGTATGACATTTTATTTCGTAATAAGCATTTTCATTGCAAATAAAGATGTAGCATTTACAATAGTATTTTTTTTATTTAAAAGAAAGCTTATAACGATTATGAGACCATACCTAATATCTGTTTAAATTTTTGTCAGGTTTCAAACCTTTGACATCAATGGCATGGTCTTACTGAAAAATACTATATAAACTATTAAATGGTTTCATAGTACAAACTGTTACACTAAAGAGTAAGAGTGAAGGAAACTAATACTTATAGAAGATATTTTGCAGTTTAAAAATAGGAAATTTAAAAAATATATTTGTTTGGTAAACTTTCTTATAGAGACAATTCTTACCTTTAAGTGCACCATTTTTTTCTAGAATTCATCAGGGAAACTGGGATATGTCATTTTATTATTTTATCTCCACCGTTATATGGAGTTACACGTAAAATTCTGCCTGCCTTAGATTGTTGATAAGTGAGTGAATAATTGATGATTAGTTTAATTTATGCCAATAATGTCCCCTCCCTCCATGGGATTTTATGGATTTATTAGTAGTTGTCAATAAATATTGAAAATAAAACAATTAACCTTCAGAAGTATGCATTTACTCAGGGAGGGAGGGGACATTGGACTGTTTATTTGCACTAGTACCCAAAGTTTTATACTAACGTTTTCTTATTGGGGACTAAAATACTTTACAAAAAAAAATATTTGATTCAATTAGTTAAGTGTCCAAACTTTTCAGTCAATAACTTGAATGTACATATGTGGTAACTTTGTTTATTATCATTAGGAATGTACAGTGTGTTTTTTTATGAGAACTTTTTTGAAAGCAAATTTACCCCACTTTTAGTTATCAGAATTTAATGATTAATGGCTTATTTTCTTCGTTTATTATAACCATTTATAGAACACCAAAAAATATTTAAGTTTTAATAAAAAAGTACAGTAAAATCAAAATTTCAAAACCTAGGTGTCAAAATCTAAAAATGATTTTAGCGCATTTTTCTAATGCTCAAATCTCCTACCCTTTACAAGAATGGCTGCAAAACGCTTCAAATACAGAGAGATACAGAGTTGAAATTTTATACAGATACTTTATAGGGTAAAAGATTTCAGCTTAAGAAAAATGCGCTAAAACCATTTTTAGATGTTGACACCTAGGCTTTGAATTTTTTATTTTACTGTACTTTTTAAATAAAAACTGAATTTTTTTTTTAATATTCTATAAATGGTTATAAAAAACGAAGAAAATAAGCCGTTAATCATTAAATTCTGATAACTATAAGTGGGGTAAAATTGCTTTCAAAAAAGTTCTCATAAAAAAAAACACACTGTACATTAGGAATTTATCTTCTATATTCTTATATCTATGAGCTATGATTATAAGGATTCAAGAAACAATCCTTTTTTCCCCTCGATATTCAGAAGCCACCAAAGAAAGATTTATAAACAAAAATATTTTCGAGATTAATTTATCATCCAGTGTTTTATCCCTGTATTCCATACTTTTTATACTCAAAGACATTCTTATATAATCTTTACAGCAATCTTGAAATGATGAAAAATCACGAAACCTTGCAATATTTAAAAAAGAAAATTTTGAATTATAAACATTATGTCGTAGTTCGGGAATCAAGGTTGACGTTGGACTGCGAATTATACTGGTGTACAAAGTTTAGTGAATGTAATTTCTAATTTATTGGGCCACAGTAAAAGTGTCTGACTATGACGTCAGAAAAAAATTAACAATTAACCAATGAGAAGCCAGTATTCACAATGGTAAAATATATAGCGGCCTCTCATTGGTTAGTTGTTAATTTTTTCTGACGTCATAGTCAGACACTTTTACTGTTTTCAATTTATTGGGGTAAAAACTTTGGGGACCTCCAATAAATCTGGATTAGTTGGTACAAACTAATAAATATGCACAAGACGTAACATAGTACATCAATTTATTGTCAAATGTCTTAGAAATAAATAAAAAAAAGGTTTTGAAAAAATAGTTTATTTTGAAACATAAAAAAGATTTCTTCTTTACTTATGTGGTTTAATGTAAGATTTATAACACAAAACTTAAAATGAAATATAGTTAAAGTTTTGAAAGATCCATTAAAGCAAAAAATTACATCACTCCACTTTTTACTTTGCAAAGAGAAACCTATCCATCTATAAATCTATTTAAAAAAGAACTTTTTTATATATAACATTATGCATATAACACACATAGACGTACTAATTGTTTGCGCTAATGAGTTATAGGCTTTTTATTATCAACAGATTTAGACATCTAGTAATGGATATATTATTACCTATTTTAATCTTCTTGAATAAAGTGAAACACGCAGCTGGCTAAGATAACGATTATCCCCTCCCACTCTCTTTATTTCATTTCCTCCTACTGGATAAACGAACTGACCAATAAACTATTTCCAAATTAGCAACCTAAATTGAAAAGAGTACCCTTTTACATCCATTCATTTAGCTGATTTTAAAAATGGCAAATAAGCGCCTGCCGAGCCCTTCCGTTAGTTGTAAATCACCAACTGTACTATTGTTCCAGAGCATGCAAACTAAATTACCTACTAATATTCCAATTGCAAAGAGGCCTCGCTTCCAAAGAAAACTGTTTCGTAACACTTCTATCATATTCTGAATGTTTTACGTTTTTGCAAGATTCACAGAGAAACTTTTAATAGAGAAATGTCCTCCAGGCGAAAATCCAACATTTCTTTCCTTTCATCTGCTTAGCTGCTAGATAATCATTAGGTTCCCTTGATAGCGTGATATTGGCCTACCATTGGTCAATTAAAATGTATATTGGCCTGCCATTGGTCAATTAAAATTTGTATTGGCCGGCGATTGGCAATTTATTCTGGGCATTGGCCTATTATTTGTCATTTGTATTGTATGACGTCATCTATAATACAAAGTAGAACGATGTCTGTCTGTTTGTGTGTTTGTGTGTTTGTGAATTTGTGTGTTTGTCTGTTTGTAGCGAAGGATCTCGCTAACCGCTGAACCGATCGGGTTCTCCTTTACAGGGTAGCTTCTCATAGTTCCCGGGAAGGTTTATAACTATTTTCTTGGGGGGTGGGACACCCCTAACCCCCCCAAAAATGAAAAATACCCCCCCCCCAAAAAAAAAAAAAATTTTCTTTTTTATTTTAAATCTAAAATACGAAAAATTGGTTTGATCAAACCTCTTGGGGCAAAGCCCCTAGAGGCTAGGGGCGAAGCCGCTAGTTTGTCTATAAAGAGCTTCTTTGGTAACTCTTACTTATCAAAGTTGGGTTCTTATACAAGTATCTGTTTCCCTTAAGTAAAAACGTATAAATAATTAAAGATCAGAATTTTCATTTCAAAAATATTACTGTATTGTGATAACTGAGTTTTTGACTATCTGGGAATCTTTGAACACTTGCGATCACATATCGTCCTTGTTGTAATTGGGATCTATTGGTGTTTGGCTGCGAATTATTGTATATAGATGTTCTAGGTTTAAATTTTATGTTTTTATTTTTGTGACTATCTGCGAACATTGAACACATTTGTTCTTGTGTTGACATAACGTTTTTCTAAGAATGTTGCTGCTATATTGGGATTTATTGATGTTTGGCTGCGATTTATTGAACATACATGTTCTAGTCATGTTTTGAGAAGACTCTATAAAGTGTCCGAAAGAATGAGCCGTGTGACGTCAATAGATCCATCTATTTAAGGGGTTTCCTTAGCCGCTTCTCCTCTCATCTCTCCCTTTTATGACGTCACACGGCTCATTTTTAGTAACTTTGTCGAGTCTCTGTTTTTAGTTTTTGACTATCTGCAAATCTTTGAACACATTCGTTCTTGTGATCACGTAACATTCTTGGAAGAATGTTACTAGCTGCTATATTGGGAGATTGAAAAGTTTTAATGATGCGCTAAATGCATTTTCATAGTTCTTATATATCATTTTCATAAAATAGAAAATTATTACATAAATAAATAAATCATCTTTGGGGTCAAGTTTATATTAAATAGCCATTCTATGATAATAAATAAAACAAGGATGACAACATCCATAAAAGCAAAGCTCTTAAACAATAGAACAAACGGACATTAATTCTTGTAGAGTGTCTGAACTGATTAAACAGAATATAAATATATAAAAATCGAAACAAAATTGTAAGTAAATTTGTTGAAAAACAGCTCAATTACAGGATAATGTTTAAGGACATACTTACATTTTTAGGACTTGATTATAGAGATGTGTCGCAAATAACATAATACCTTGTTTTAATAGAAATCAATATTCCAAAAATCTGATGAAAAAGATGACTACATTATACAAAAAAAGTATAAAACTGGATGTTAAATGGACGTACGGACTTTCTTGCAACAATTATAGAGTTGCTACTCGTCCTAAATCATCATACAAATTTTGAAATCGATAGAACAAATCTAACATGTTTAATTAGCGAAAAGAGCCAATCGTTCCGGACGGACGTATGTACGGACGAACCGTTCCTAATTATAGAAGAGCTTCGCTTTAAAAATTATTTTAAATTCGAAAAAAATAAGTTAAAACACTTATGTGCGGGAAAAAGCATGCGTAAGAGGGTGTGAGAGTTTAAGGGAAATTATGGGTAAGGGTGCGCTGGGATAAGGATTCTGATTATTAATTTTTATTAGTTTAATGCATGTGTAACAATTTCTTGTGAACAGTTGTACAAATTGGGACACAATTTTTAGGGAAGCTTAGTTTTATTCCTTGAAAGATTTTTTCTTACTTGCAAGGGGTTCAAGGCTACTCTTTGAGTGAAATGAACTTAGGCGAAAAAAAACTTCACAAATTGTATAAAAATCTACAACCAAAGCATTTTAAAAAGCTATGTCTTATATATCCCTCAAAAAATACTTTTAAACCACTAAAAAAGCTATTTCTGTTTATTTTTAAGAATGTAAGTCTATTTTCCTGAGGTTTGAATAGAAAAAAAGCTTGACAAATGGTTTCTTACATGAAACATCCCTGCATAGCATAATCATATAATCCTCCTACATAACAGCAAAAACTGTATCCAGTTTAAACAGCCGCAGCCGCGATCAGCCGCAGTTTTATTTAACAAGCTGCAGCCAGGCGCTAAAGTTTTTACATTCAATCGCCAAAGCTTAGAAAACAAATAACCAGTCCAAAGCTTTACCATTTTTGAAAATTAGAATACTCAGTATCCAAAAAGGACGTTTTAAAGCCGCTAGCGACTAAAAGCAGCCGCCGCAAAATTTCAAGAAAGATACTTAGTATTCAAAAAAAGACGTCTAATAGCCGGTAGCGGCTAAATGCAGCAGCCGCCATATATCAAGCCGGTATAAAAGCAATGAAAAAACTTTCTTTTAGTTTATTATTCCGAAAATTTAGCAGGCCTAGATATACAGATCAAAAACTGCATAAAAATGACTTTTCTATCACTCTTTTTATTGCAGAAAAGCTTTTGGTTATTTTCTATGATCACTGATAATATTGAAAAATACATACATGTATAAACACACACTTAGCAAACAAAAGAACCCACAAGATCATACAGATTTTATAAGGACTGTACGAAAACATTATAGCTTACGTTTTAGGGAAGCTTCGATTTGGTTCTGGGAAGAGTTATATATATTTACAAGATTCATAAGTAGCAAACCAAAAACAATCATGCATGAACAACCTATAAAGTGAGTTATAGAGTGGATGAGCGGATGCTCAGTGTTCATAAAAAGAGAGAGGGCGAGTGAGAGCGGGAAAAACTAACATATACCCCATTTTGTAACTGACGGACAAACAGACAGATTTACAGACAGAGCGAGTTACGGAGTATTTCTTAATAATATCTGTGTGTCCAGTATGGTATTGTAAACGGCTCAGCAATGGTCCGGGTATGGTTTTAGGTTACTTTTCTTTTTTTTCTATGTATATCTAATTCTAATATTTTTGCGCAAACTAAACAAAAAGTCAAATGTACTGTCTTTTCAAGGGAAAAATGATCAGTGTGGTAAAAGAAAATGCTTCAATTAGATAAAGAGATAGATGGATAGATAGATAGATAGATAGAGAGAGAGAGAGAGAGAGAGAGAGAGCGAGAGAGAGAGAGAGAGAGAGAGAGAGACAGAGAGAGAGAGACAGAGAGAGACAGACAGACAGACAGACAGACAGACAGATAGACTGATAGACAGACCAGAAATAGAGACAGAAAGAGGAAGAATAAAAGTTGAATTAAAATATGCTATAGCACATATTAAAACAAATAAAAAAGAGAAAAAAAGAGAAATCCCCCTTCTTCTAAAATATATCCCACAGCCCAATATCTTTCCCATCATATTTGGATTATGATTTTGGTTTTTTGGTTATCCACAAAATCTCAAGCCTCATGGTTTGAGAAATTGAGTGCCTACATTTTTTAAAACCAATAGATTTCAATTAGATTGACTTTTTGGCTTATAGATTTAGTAATGATATCATTTTCATTTTTTCTGTTACTTTTTTCATTTTGTTTTAACTTTACAAATTTTTACACTTACTAATTATTTCAAATTATAATAAGTAGGTTTGACAAACAGTACAATGAAGCTAGTAAAAGTGGCTGACGTCAAAAAAAATTAACCAATTAGAGGCCACTATAAATTTTACAATTGGTCAATTATAGTGTTACTGGCCTCTCATTGGTTAATTTTTTGACGCCATAATCTGAGTCAGCCACTTTTACTAGCTTCAGTACAATAAATAACTAAAAACAGCAGCTGGTTGCATTGCATTGCTTGGCTACTAATATTATGAATCTGAATATAGGTTTTTTGTTTGACTGTTAAGATCTCTCTTACCACTGAACCGGTTTACTTCTTCATTTCAGAGATGCATAATATTAGTCAAATTAAAGATGTCTCCAGATTATTGGGGCGTAGCCGATAATCTTATTTTGTAATAAAGAATAAATATTAAATATAGAGCTGCGGCTATAATTGTTTTATTACAATCGCCTAGAGTCTTTATAATGTGCTAATTCTACTTTAAGTAGGTCTAGTGGCGTTTGAAAATTTGAGTACCCCCCCCCCCCCCCCCGACAACGAACAACTATTTTAGTTTAGGTTAGGTTAGGTTATAGGCTAGGGAGCCGAGCGCTGCGGCTAGGCAAAAGGGCGGAGCGCTGCGGCTAGGCAAAGGGGCCGAGCGCTGCGGCTAGGCAGGCTAGGGAGCCGATTTCTGCGGCCAGAGTTGTTTGTTGTCGGATGGGGGGGGGGGGGGGGGACGCAAATTTTCAAAATTGAAAAAAAAATTCTAAGAGGATAATACCGGTCTAGTTATAATTTGTCTAATATTGATCTTTGAAATGACTTTCTAAATCTTTGGTTTGTTGTTTAATGTGAATTATATGTTTGGTATGGGTGCTGTACGAGAATATTTTACTTATTTCATATATAACTTTATTTCTTAATTATGTCTGTTTGTCCATCTGATGTTTGTCTTTTTCATTTTTATTCATCTGATGATTAACTTTATGTTTCACTGTCATTTTGTATGTCTGATCATATGAGACATGTCTGTTTGAATTTTTTGTTTCACTGTAAGTTTGTCTGTTTATCTGTCTGTCTGTTAGTTTGTGTATATATCATTAGACTCTCTGACTGTTCTATATGTTTGTATATCTGTATGTTTGTTACTCTGTTTGTCTGTCTGTCTGTCTCACTGTTTGAATAATTTTCCATTTGTCTGTCTGTTTATTTGTCTATTTGTCTAACTATTTCTTTGTCTTTTTTTTGTTTGTCAGCCTGTTTGTCAGTCTGTTTGATTATGCGTCTATTTGTCTGGCTATTCGACTGTTTGTTTGTCTGATAAATGATATCATAACAAGGATGACAACATCCATAAAAGCGAAGCACTGAAACGGTAGGACAAACGGACATTAACACTTGTATAGTGTCTGAACTGAATAATCAGAATATGAAAGTATAAGAGTCGAAGCAAAATTGTAAGTAAATTTGTTGAAAAACTGCTTTATGCAGGATATTGTTTATGGACATACTTACATTTTTAGGACTTGATTATAAAGTTGCTTCTAATATTGTTTTTTGTTGTCCCAGGAATCAATATACACAAAATGAGATCAAACGGATAATTAGATCACATAAAAATTTGTTGTTAAAAAAGTAGAAAAATCATCATGTTTAAAATGGACTTACGTACATTCTGGTTATGATTATAGAAATGCTACGCTTTCTAAATCGTACCTAACTACTACAGGAATTACCATGTAAAGTTTGAAATCGATAGGACAATTCTAACATGCCTGAATTCACGAATAAAAGCTATCTGTCTCGAACGGACGGACCGACCCTAATTATAGAAAAGCTTTGCTATTAAAAAGCATCCTGTTGATAAAATATGAAATGAAGAGGTCCATACTTATCGATGCTTGGAATAAAACAATAAAATATGTATAAAACTTAATTGTCATGGCTAATTACATTATTTTATAAGCGCTGCCAATCTAAAACATGAAATTTTCTTAGATGCTGTCCCCAAAGTTAAAAAATATTTTTTCTTATTTGTTGGCTTAAAAACTATGGGTAATTTTATTTGATTTTTATTGGTTGGGGCAAACATGTAGTCTCAAGACTTTACCACTAATTATATTTATCTTCAGAAGGGATAATTTTGATTATTATAATTGATTTATTGTTCAATGTCATATCATTTAGGATTTCTTTGAGTTCGCCAAATTGTATTGCGTTTGAAGGTAATACAGAGAAAAAAACGCAATAGATGTTTTCTTTAATTTTATAGCGATGCAACGAACCTCATGAAAAACAACAAAGTAAAAGTTATAAAGTGACATCAAAAGAAGAATGAAAAAGTTCAACTTCAATGATCTGTTGATTTAAGTAATGGATGTATATAAACTATGGAAAACTTTTAAACTATAGCTCGTATGTTCGACCGAGTAGATTAAGATGAAGAAGTATATTTAGGTACTACCTGGTTTATTAGGGGATTTTTAGCTGATGTGTGAGAGAGAGAGAAAGCAAATAGCAAAAGAATGAGAGAGTCAGGGAGAGAGAGGGATGAATACAAAAGTTTCCTTCCCCTGGCCTCTAGGGGACAGAGAGAGAGAGAAGGAGTTCGGGAAAGAAACAAGCCTAAAATCATTAAAGACAAAAACAAAGCTTCCACAAAAAGTACAACACATTCGGACCTGCTCTTTCAGAGATCTTAAGCTTCAAACAAAGCCTTTATAGCTAAGCCTTACTATTTTATATTATAGGATATCTAATCTAAAACGTTATGTCTATAATTTTAAATATCCAATAGGATAAAACAATAAAATTTAACATGAAATTATCGCTTTTTAATTGACAAATTGATCAAATGCGATGATACGGAACTTTTTTCATGTTGATTTTGAACCGTAAATTTTCAAACATTTTTCGTCATCTTTGCCAAATCGGTCCTTTTTAATTAATTTAATTTCATTAGAATACATTTTTAATATATGATTTTGATTAATTTAAGAAAAAATACAAAGCAAAAAATCACGGAACCTTTTTACAAAAATTTCTATTTCAATGCCGAACATAAAAATATTTTGGTATTGTCGGTTTCGTGACATCGCCTCTTCAGGGGCGTTTCGTCGTATTTTCTCAGTAGCTTTTGATGGGTTGTGTTAGGGTAGGTTAGGTTAGGTAAATGTTAATGATTGCCCCGCAGGGGCTAGAAATAGGAGAAAAGCTATCGTGAAAATACAACGAAACGCCCCTTAAGAGGCGATGTCACGAAACCGACAATGGGGCTAGAAATGTCGGTTTCTCTTACATTAAATATTCAATTAAAATAGAAAAATTAGAACCATTTTTAATAATGAAGATACTCTATAATTGATGCCTGTTAAGCACTGAATTATTTCTTTCTATTTTTCAAAAAAAATTGATTTAAAACTGGATGGGGGGTGGGGGTGGTAGTTATAACCTAACATTACCTGAACTGAAGTAATAAACAAGAAAACGACCCCCCCCCCCCTCCAGAAAAAAGGAAGGGGGCAGGGAGGGATACTTCGAAGCAGTAAAAACATAGCGTTACTATACACATACCATTATACATGTGTAGTTGTAATAGCCGTCATTATTTTCACCGTAGGACTCGTATTAAGGCATTATCTTAATGAAATAATTGTTCAATTTAGTTCAAACTTTTGACAGAACTAAATACATTTATGTAGTTCATGCAATTAGCAAAGCTTAGTTTTGTAATTAAAATAAACCTTCAAATAATCCAGTCGAGTTTTTGTGTCGTTTTAATCATACATATTTAAATTACAGGATGTCTGCCTGTGTGTTTGTACAGAAGGTTCTCGCTAAACGCTCGACTGATATGATTCTCCTTTTCTAAAATGTAAAGTGAAGAGGATCGACTCTACTCCCCCATTTTCTCGAGTACCCCAAGAGAACTAACTCTACGTTCGACGCAACTATTATAAAAACAGGATATTTTGAAATTGGCAATGAATGTTTTTATTCATATTGACACAGTGTTTAAATGATATATTAAGGGCAAACATTTTTTGCTGTATATTCAAAAGTTTAAAGATAATTTTTAAAAACATTTAAAAAACACCCTACAATTTTGCTGAGTTAAAAATAGCCCAACAGTGGGCTAAAATGGTAACATTTATTTTGCCAATTTTCTACCATTTAAATGGTTAAAAAATTATGTCTTATTTAGGCTTTACCTACCACGTAGATTTTGCTAAAAGAGTTGAAAGGAGGGTACATAAGGCCATCCAAAGTAGCGAAGCTCATTAAAAGATAAGATACCTGGACTGCATAACAGACAGACGCATTAAGTGATTAATAGAGTATGTGACAATTATTCTGGTTAACCCACAAATTATCATAAAGATATCTTAAACAGTAGCCGAGATAATCACATTTCTCTCATCAAAATTCCATCTTTTCCAAATTCTAATGAACCATACAAAGTTATTTACAGATTACTGATTTTTTAAAAAAGCGTGAGTGCATAGCCCTGGTTTTAAATTCCCACGTATAAAAAAAGGGGGCTGGTGGCGCGTAATTTGGACCACAGCATTTTGACAACAAATTAATAACATTGGAAGAGAGGACTTTATACATACCAAAAACACTTCACGGATTTTTGGATAACTCATTTTTAAATAGGTAAAATACAGGTATCTTTTTTTTGAGGGGGGGGGGGGTAGGGGCATATTATGTTGTAATTGAATTAAACCGGCATTATCCACCTTTCTTTCAGCTAAAACTATAATTTTTTGGATAACTTCGTATTGAATATTAGACAGGCTATTTTGTATACTTTAGAAAAGCCTTGAATTTGTCCTAGGATTATTTTAAATATTTTTTTATTTTCCAAAAACGCAAACTTTTTATCCCATTTGATCTATATAAAGTATCAAATGAATAAATCCCGGATTTTTTTGTTTTGCACTATCCCACAGAATCCGTGAAAAGTATTTTTCGTATAACTCGGGGCTAAAACCTGCAAAAATATTCTGCAAGTAGCAATTCCCGGTTTGCAAAATTATTTTAATCTTATTTATTTATTTCATGAAAAAAAATTAATTGGTTTATGTCGACTATATTGCACTTAATAAAAATGGTCGTGGCTGACATGTTACTGAAAGGATATTTTATCGAATTAATGACTCTAGACAAAAGAAAAGTCCAAAAAAGTTTTTTTTTAAACCCGAAGCATAAAGCAGTAAATTGTTGCATCAAGGTTGCTTGTAGCGTATCTACCTATAGTTTCGGCCTGTCTATACGTCACTATGATAAAACAAGTCAAGAAAATTTGACTTGGATTAACGGATTTTAGTAAATTGCATAAAAAAGTGAGCTATACGAAAAGTATTGGCTGTTTTAAAGTACTACTATTCTGTATTAGAATGACGATTCCTAGGACAACAAGGTACAGTATTTTAAGCGAAGCATTTCTCTAGTCAACTTCTTAAAATATAAGTATGTCCTCAAAGAGCGTTCTGTATTTAAGCAGTTTTGCAACAATTTTCTATACAATACAAGATTTATAAATTATTATTAGTAGCGAAGCTACTCTATAATTCGAAATGTCCGTCCGTCCGTCCGTCTGTCCGTCCGTCTGTCCGTCCGTGTAAGACAGAATAGGGGAAACGTGATTTTCTCGGCTCCTATTAAAGATAGACAGCTGAAATTTTTTGACAACATTCCCTTTATTAAGGAGCACAATTAACTCTAAAACATCAAGGGCGGTTGGACCGCTTTTTAGCAGGTTTTAGGCTATTTTTGTATTTTACACATTTTTCTCCATATCTTCAGTGTTTATGGTCCGATTTTCAAAATTTTTTCAGTTATTGATATCAAAATAAAATTTCCTCTCGTTTACAGAAAATAACCATGACGGCCACACTGCCATTTTGCAGGTTTTAGGCTATTTTTGTATTTTTCACATTTTTCACCATATCTTCAGTGTTTATGGTCCAATTTTCAAAATTTTTTCAGCTATAGATATAAAAATTTAATTTCTCGTCGTTTAAAGAAAACGACCATGACGGCCAGACTGTCCATTTGCAGGTTTTAGGCTATTTTTTTTATTTTTCACATTATTCTCCATATCTTCATTGTTTATGGTCCGATTTTCAATTTTTTTTCAGTTGTAGATATCAAAATTCAATTTCCCGTCGTTTAAAGAAAACAACCATGGCAGTCAGACTGCCTTTTATCAGGTTTTTGGCTATTTTTATATGTTTTACATATTTCCCCATATATTTGGTGTTTTTGGTCCAATTTTCGAACTTTTTTGGGATATCAGTATCAAAATAATTTTTCTCATTGTTATGAGAATCTTTTATGTAATCTACTTTGACCGTCGTCATCATTAAAAATAAAACAAGGTTTCGTGTTTATTTACTCCTATAAATCTATTCTTGATTTTAATAAGTACACTTTAAATCTACTTTTACGTATTTTCATCCACGATTTTTTGTGCTTCGCTACTTATGGATGTTGTCATCCTTGTTCTACTCATCAAGCACTGACGCTCTACTAGTGTTAATATTCTTTATAACTCTGTCAGATTTTAAAGCTTTGCTTTTATGGATGTTGACATCCTTGTGTTATTATTATATTAGAGTTGATGTTGTTTTATATATATAATTTAATTTTTTGCCCTGAGCTGGTTGTAAATTATATTTTGATCAGAAACAGATCACAAACTTTTCCTGTGCAATTTTTTTTCACCACCACAAGAATAAAAACGTTCAAGAAAGCAAAGATATGATTTATATTTGGTAGCTTATCTACTCTAAAAGTCACCAGTATATATTTCCACCTATAAGGATCAGTAATATTTGACATAAAATCACATCACATAAATTCATTTGACATAAAAACTTTTTACATAAAGTATTATTTTACATAAACTCATTTCACATGAACCGTTTTATCTCAAATGTGAAATGTCCCTTTATGCCAAGTGTGTAACTTTATGTCAAATGTACCTTTATGTCAAATGTACCTTCATGTCAACTGTACCTTTATGTCAAATAAACCTTTATGTCAAATGTACCTTTATGCCAAGTGTACCTTTATGTCAAATGTACTTTTATGTCAAATGTAGCTTTATGTGAAATGTAGCTTTATGTGAAATGTACCTTTATGTCAAATGTAGCTTTATGTGAAGTGAATTTATGTCAAATGTTTTTGTAAAATAAATTTACATATGTCAAATGATTTTATGTTAAAATTACTGATCCACCAATAATTCAAATTATCTAATTTTAAGGTCAGAATATCTTTTTTTTGTTGCTTTTAAAAGCACCTTGCTATATATACAGAACCGTTACAACCTCCCTTATTTTAAATTATTTAAAAATCAGGGGGTGGGCCTTAATCCTACCGGACTACCCTGTACCCTAAAAAATATCCAACTTATCTTATTTTATTTCAAAATAAGGTGGGAGGGTGTTTTTAGTGCTAAACCAGGCACTTTGAGGGACATTTGTTTTCCATACGCTATGATTGGGTAGAATTGTAATTTTAAAAACATTGTTATCTTTTATTCATAATTTCATTTTTGTGAAATGATGATTTGTAAAGGTTAAAACATAATAAAGACTAAAACCAATAAGATTTTCACAGATTTTTCTTAATGATTTCTATTTCCTCTTTATAAAAAAATAATGGCTTTTTAGTTATATTGAAGCAAGTATTGCTAAAACAAGAATATTAAAATCCAAGAAAAAAAAATACAACCAATAAGTCAATAGGACAAACGAACATTAACTTATATGAATTGATTTGCACTTAAATATCAAAGGCTTGGCAAAGTTTCAACCTAAGATTCTTAATATAAACCTAATTATATTTTATGATTAAATCATAGATATGATATGACATAAATATAAATCTCCATAAAATTCAAAAAAAAATATAAAATTTTAGTTTCCTTATTCAAGGTTTACAATCAATAGAACTATTCAAACTTTAGAGTTAGGAAAGTACAGACATAACCTAAATCTAGAAAAGCCTTGCTACTAATAGTTGTAAAGGGAAACATTATGGATTTCTTTAATAGTTTGGTTTGGTTTTCAACAGCTTTACCCATTATACAAAAATATAACAGCTTTCTGATAATTTTACCCCCAATAGGTTTTGTTTTATTAGGTACTAACGGCTACGCCCCTAGAGGCCTTTAGGAGTTGAACTTGAGGGGGGAAGGAAGTCACCCCCCCCCCCATTAATGCTTTTTAATTTTGGTTATAAAAATGAAAGGTGGGGTGAAACAAAAATAGTTATAAACCTTCCTAAAACATACGAGTTTAGATACTCTATAAAAAAGAACCATATCAGTTCAGCGGTTAGCGAGATCCTTTGGTACAAACAATCATCCTGTTACTTTTATAATTGGATTTCTTTATACTACTGATAAGTATATTTTGTGGTTTCTCTGAATATTTTTTTTCTGCGAGAAATTAGTTCACATACTTTAAATTATCATAATTTTGACAAAATATTTTTTTTTCAATTTGATTTTTGATGATGATGAAAAAACTTTAAAAATTTGGATTTTTACTGATAGTTTATAAGACAAAAAACAGACCCCACTAACTCTACGATAAATTGATTCTACCAAAAAATCCATAGAAAATAGGTGCTTCAAAATGACAAAAATGCTTTAGAACAAAAATTTATTTTGATAATTTTTCACTTGCTTTGTCACCGTTGTAATCAATTTTTTCAATTATTTGTATTTTATTCAAGATTTGCAGAAAAATCTATTTATTATTATTATTATTTTATGTTGGTTAGGTAAAGTAATATGATCGCCCCGTAGTGGGTTCAAAACAAGTTTTCGAAAAGGGGAAATTGGGTTGGTCTACCAAGGTTTCTTATTTTAAGGGATAAGGGCCATCTTATTTGGTGGGTTTGATATAACATTTCTATTAAGCTTTACATTTCTGAAAAGTGTAATCTTAAACTCTAAAAGATCTTCTTTAAAAACATTAACACAAACTGATCCAACTACTTTAGAATATAGGATTTGTATCACTGCACATTGGGGCAAATCAATCAAAAAGGGGATTTAATTATTTAGTACCCTTAAAATTCATCCCACAAAAATTTCATTTAATACTTTTTTGTAGGCAATTTAACAACGAACAAATTTGCTTTTATGTTTTTTTCTGTCATTTGATAGGAACATGGAGATAAAGGTCATTTAATGAAGGTAGATGGAAAATTACCAGATTAACCCCTCCCCAAAAATAGCGCCCCCTTACCCTACCCATCTATCTATTAATCTATCTATCCATCTGTCTATCTATCCATCTATCTATCCATCTATCTATCAATCTATCTATCCATCCGTCTATCTATCCATCTATCTATTAATCTATCTATCCATCCGTCTATCTATCCATCTATCTATCCATCTATCTATCAATCTATCTATCCATCCGTCTATCTATCCATCTATCTATCCATCTATCTATCAATCTATATATCCATCTATCTATTCATCTATCTATCCATCAATCTATCCATCTATCTATCCATCTATCTATCCATCTATCTATCCATCTATCTATCTATCCCTCTGTCTATCTATCCATCTATCCATCTATCTGTCTATCCATCTATCTATCCATCTATATATCCATCTATCTATCCATCTATCTCTCCATCTATCTATCCATCTATCTATCCATCTAATTATCCATCTATCTATCCATATATCTTACCATCTATCTATCCATCTATTTATTCATCTATCTATTCATCTATCTATACATCTATCTATACATATATATATCCATCTATCTATCCATCTATCTATCCATCTATCTATCCATCTATCTATCTATCAATCTATCCATCTATCTATCCATCTATCTATCCATCTATCTATCTATCCATCTATCCATCTATCCATCTGGTCTATCTATCTATTTATCCATCTATCGATCCATCTATCTATCCATCAACTATTTATCTATCTATTCATCAACTATCTATCTATCCATCCATCTATCTATTCATCTATCTATCCATTTATCTATCTATTTATCTATCCATCCATCCATCTATCTATCCGTCTATCCATCTGTTTATCCATCTGTCTATCCATCTGTCTATCCATTTACTCATCCATCAATCTATCCATCTATCTATCCATCCATCTATCCATCTGTCTACCAATCTGTCTATCCATCTTTCTATCCATTTACTCATCCATCTATCTATCCATTTATCTATCCATTTATCTATCCATTCATCTATCCATCCATCCATCTATCTATCCGTCTATCCATCTGTCTATCCATCTGTCTATCCATCTGTCTATCCATTTACTCATCCATCTATCTATCCATCTATCTATCCATCCATCTATCCATCCCTCTATCCATATATCTATTCATCTACCTATCCATCTTTCTATCCATCAAAGTATTCAAAATGTCAAATTTGGGGTCATTTAATTCATTTCAGTAGAAGGGGAGAGGATAGTGTAAAGGGGTGGATGGGGATTCTCATTTTAGCAAGCTACAAGTTTCACTTAATAATAAATCCATTATAAATGTGAGCATGATTGACATAAATTTTTATTGGCTAATGTCTATATTTATAATGATATTATGATTCTTGTTTACTGTTTATATGTATACTAGCAGTTTCGCCCCTAGCCTCTATGGGCTTTGCTCCAAGAGGTAATTAAACAAGGATGACAACATCCATAGAAGCGAGCTCTGAAATGGAAGGACAAACGAACACTAACACTTGTGAAGTGTCAGAACTGAATATTAATGCATGTCTATACAAAATTGTAATTAAAACTGATTAAATACATGTTACTGTTTAAGGACATACTGACGTTTTTAGGACTTTTATAGAGATGCTTCGCTTATAACACTATACCTTATTGTACTAGGAATCAGTATTCACAAATCAGATGAATAGGATATTTTTAACATTCAAAACCATTATTTGTTGTCATAAAATTAAAAAAATTAGCTTGTTATAAATGGATGTACGGACTTTCTGGTTGCTGTGCTTTCTAAGTCGTACCTAACTGTTGAAGAAAACGGCATGAAAAGTTTGAAATAAATAGGACAATTCTAGCCTGTTTAAATTAACTAAAAGAGCTAACTGTAACAGACGTACGGACAGACCGATCCTAATTATAGAAATATGAAAAAATTTAGCACAGTGGTCCTCAAGGCAAAAGAAGTTTGACAAAACCTACCATAAAAACGGACTATATGGCCATCAAATATACACATTGGGTGGCCAGGAACTGATTTTCTTAAAATCATAGCTGTTCCTTCTTGGGGTTTATTCCATTTTAAAGTTAACAGACCAAATTCCCTAAAAAATCAAGGTTGTTTGTCACGATTTTGTTGCTTTGGTTTCAAACCCCTATAACTTTGGCTGTATGAAAGACTCATGAAAGCTAAACCTATCATTGGAAAGCCTATTGAATGACAATTTCAGACATAGCTTTAGATTTTTTGTAGCTTTCTTACTTTTTGCTCTACAAGGAAAATTGTAACAAAAGGAGGAAAATTTATTGATAAATCTATTCTCAGAAAGGCTTTCACTAGGGTATTTTGATGTAAATTTTTCAGGATTTTTCTTATGTTCAGTGATTCTTTTGATGACAAATGCAAAAAATACACTTTCATACATTTAATTTGGTATATTTGCATTTTTTCTAACTTGTGCCAAAAATTTTTTATAAAAATTATAAGTTGGTGTATTTTTTTTGGACCAAAATTGTACATAAATTTCAGGAATAAATATTAAGAACCATCAATTGCTACATTTTATATGTGTAGTTTTAAATTACCTATATCTATGGCTGTGTAGGAGCCTCAAAAATGCTAAACCTACCATTGTAAAGCTTGTTGAACACTCTATTCAGATAAAGCTACGACTTAAAAAAAAATTGACAAAAAAGGCCTGCACAGGATTTATGTTACGTTTAATAAATTTCACCAAAAATGTTGTCTTTCCTAAAAAATTTGGAGTAGAAGGGAGGTTACAAAGCAGTAATAGTTACCACATGTTCTGTTTCAACACCAATCTATGGAGGGGGTGTGCCCCCCCCCAAAAAAATGGTGCAGGGCTTAGGTGCCCCCCCCTCCCTAAAAGGAGGGGGGGTAACATTTTGATAGTTGAAAATAATGCAAAATTTAAAAATTTAAAAAAATATTTTTTTTAAAACTCAACAAGATAAAATATACCCCCACCCTGGCCCCCCTCCCCTACCCCATATCTATGGGGAATAATTCACAGTTGGGGGAGAGGGGGGGGGGTAAAAAGTGCATGAAGAGTCATCATCATTGCCTTTTAGTTCTCGGCAGAATGTAGGCCATATACAATGGTTCTCCAATCTTCCTTTGTTTGGGCACGTTATGAGACAATGCTGAAACATGGAATTTTTTAATCTTTCAGTTCACTTAAAGGGACTGTAAACATAAATTTTTCTCATCTTAATATCAAATCTTAACATTATCTCATTCATAATATCTCACAGATAGAGCAAAACGTGCTTTTTTTTGCTTAAAAAACAGCTTTTTCTGACAATTTTTATAAGGTACAGAGAAGGAAGAAATTTTACATATTATATAAAATGTGCATTAAATTGCTTTTTTCTCCCATTATAACTAAAATTAAACTTTTTCACATAGTTCTTGATTTTCCTAATGGTTAAGCTAACTTTTAACATAATCCTTGCTTTAAACCAATGTTTAGTTACTTAGAAATTGATAAAATAAGCAATATTTTTTATTGAAAACCAAATACAATAACAAAGCTAGAAACTGTTTTTTTTTTATCCAATTAACTTTAGATGGCCCATCTCTTGCCCACCTTTAATTACAAAATTTGTAAATAACAAAGATGCAATATTTCTTTATAAACAGTCTGATAAAAGTGTGAACTAATTCTCCAAAGTGGGTTATTTATAGTCCAACACAATAAAAAAGAATATTATCATTTCAAATAATCTCTGAGATTCAACCCTTTGTAAACAGTAAGGTATTTTTTTTGTCAATAATATGAATTTAATTTAAATCTTTATTACTTAATTTCTATGTTATTACAGCATGAATTAACAATTTTATGTTATAAAATAAATGCTTAACATTAAGTAAATAGTTTAAACTATATGTAACAAGTTAAATATCCCTACAAACATTTTAACATTTTAAAAACGTTCAGCTTTTCCCTGTTTTTCCAGTTTTCCCTCCCAAAATACAAAAAAATTGAGGCTTAAATCCTTGATATTTTTGTTAATAGGACGTTTTTATTTGATCAGTTTATTGAAAGGTGCTTAAAAAATGTTAAGATTTGATAATATGTTGAGAAATATTTACCTTTACACTCCCCTTAAGTGTTCCCTCCTCCAGGTTGTTTTTGGTCTACCTGGTTTCCTCTTTCCTATGTGGGGGTTCCAAGTCAAGGCCTGGTTATATCATCATGCCCTTTCCTTAGAGTGTGCCCCAACCATCACCATTTCCTCTGTTTTATTGTCAGTTTAATGTATGACATGTCACTGCGCTCTAGAAGCTCAGCATTTGTGATCTTATTTGGCTAAAAGATCTTGTGAATTCTCCTGAGACATTTATTGACATATGTCTGTAGCTTGGAGACCACTGCTGTGTTTAGGAACCAAGTTTTAGCCCCATACAGCAAAACAGAGAGAACATCTTAACTTGGTCTTTATGGAGATGTTGTTGGAATTCCAAATTTTGTTCAGGCTGGCAAAGGCTGTCCTAGATTTGTTAATTCTAGTTTTAACATCTGTTAAAGTGCCTCCAGCTTCATCTATTTTACTTCCAAGATACTCAAAACAATCTACATCTTCAAGAATTTGGTCTCCAATAGTAATTGGTTCTTGGGAATTTGCATTTAATTTGAGTATTTTGGTTTTAGGAACATTAATTTCTAGTCCAATTTTCTTGGAAGTTTCAGCTATCATGTTAGTCCTTCTTTGGATTTGACTTCTATTGCTTGTTAACAAAGCAATATCATCAGCAAAGTCCAGATCCCCCAAATATTTGGGATTGCCAGATAGCTTTTAGCGAATGCCATCATTACTTTTACAGTTCTTCATGATCAAGTCAATGGAAAGGAGGAAAAGGAAGGGAGAATGAAGGCATCCTTGTCTGACACCTGTTACAATCTCAAAAAAAGGTTGATAGTTTACCTTTATACATTACATTTCCACCTCCTTTATGAAAGATAGCTTTAATGATATTGATTATCTTTTCTGGAATGCCATAGTGTCGGCAGATTTTCCAGAGAGATCTTCTGTCTAAAGAATCAAATGTTTTTTTGTAGTCAATGAAGTTTACAAAGAGCTCAGAGTTCCATTCCTTGGATTACTCTATGATGATTCTTAGAGAGGTTCTGATCAATATTGGAACGATTTAGTCTAAACCCAGACTGATTAGGTCTTAGCTTTTCATTAACCTTTTTCTTTATTCTATTACGAAGAATGAAATAAGTATTATCCCTCTGTAGTTTTCACATTGGGTCAAGTGTCCTTTTTTTGGCTAGTAATGAGATATGTCCATTCTTCCAGTCCTCTGGGCATAATTCATTATTCCATATCTTTGTGATCAAAGGTAGTAATGCCTCAGCTGATGTATCTAGGTCTGCTTTTATGACCTCAGCTGGTATGTTATCAGGTCCAGCGGCCTTGTTATATTGTCAATGTCAAGTGCATCTGAGGGTGGAATCTCAGTTTCTTCCTCTGGAACTGGAAGATTTAGCAGATCAGTGAAGTGCTCTGCCCATCTATTTGGAATATCTTCATCCGTTTTAAGGAGTGAACCATCCTTGTCCCTGATGTGTGATCCTGATTTGTGTACTTTACCTGCAATGCTCTTAGTAATCTTATAGAAATCTTTCATTCTATTTCGATATGCAGCATTTTCTGCTTGCAAGGCAAGGTTTTCCAAGTGTTCTTTTTTGTCAATTCTGACACTCTTTTGGATTTCCCTGCTGAGCCTATTGTACAGGTCTTTATCTTCTGGAGAGTTTCTAGAAAGTGTCTTTTGTCTTACCTCTCTTCTTTGATCCATGAGATCAATGGATCTTTGAGTGATCCACGGCTTTTGGTTAGCCTTTTTGAAACCTAATTTTTCTTGGCTAGTATCATTATAAACTTTTTTGATACCTTGCCAAATATCTTCAACTCCATCTTCCTCTTGAAGAGTCAACAACTCAAGTCTGTTCTTTACAGTGAGCTTAAACTCTTGTAGCTTTTCAGAGTTTTGAAGGGTTGTTAAATTATATTTCTTCCTGGGATTAGGCTTTGAGTCCTGCTTTTTAAATCTAAGCCGAACTTTAGAAGATAAAAGATAATGGTCTGAATGGTCCTCTTTCAACCCTGACATCAAGGAGAGAACCTTTAAAACGTTTAGATATACAGATGTGGTCTATCTGTTTAAAGGTTCTTTGATCTGGTGATCTCCAGGTGGCAGTATGAATCTTCTTGTGTTTAAAGATAGTTCCACCAATGACAAGTTTGTTTTCAGTACAAAAACTTACAAGTCTATCACCATTGTCATTTTCCTTACCATTACTTAAGCCTAGGCCATATTTGCCCATGACTTCTTCTAAATTCTCATTATTATTCCCCTCTTGAGCATTGAATTCTCCTAGGAGCATGGTCAGGTCCTTTTCTTTATGACCATTCTTAAATACAGAGTCAAGCTGGTCATAAAATTCGTTTTTGACCTCTGTATCTGCTTGTTCTGTAAGAGCATATGCTACTATAATTCTCAGATTGATGTTTATATCTGAGGATTTGAAGTAAGCCTCCATGATTCTTGGACCATGGGGTTGCCAACTGATCATGGCCTGCTCTGCTTGCTTGGTCAGCATAAGAGCCACTCCTTGCTTATGTCCTAGATTCTCATTCATATGGCCTGAGTAAAGTATTTTCAAGCCAGAATGATGTTTAAACTTTCCATTATTTGTCCACCTAGATTCAGTGATAGCCAGGATATCAACCCTGGCTTTAAGCATTTCTCAGCAAATGTTTTCTGTCTGGCCTGACTGAAACATTGTCCAGACATTCCAGGTGCAAATTTTTGCTGGTCTGCGGGAATTCAGAATCATCCGCCTGACTAGTCCTTTAGCGGTTTCCAAGCCAAACATCAAATTCTTGTTTCCAACCTCTACTTCGTTCTCGAGCCCAAAGTTAAATTGGTCTTTACTTTGTGCAGATTGAACGTGAGTAGGTTTTTTTCTATGGAAGGATTGTTAGCCCCACCCAAACCCCCTGAACTGGAATTCAGAAGGGGAAGAGGTAAAAAAGACAAAAAAAATTCCCAGAGATGTCTAAGGATGTGAAGGGGGGGGGGGGTGAAATCACCCCCCCCAAATTAAAAAAAAAATATATATATCAGATAATACCCCCCCACCCCATAAAAGGGTTACCCCTGGGGTAAATATTTTTTAGGAAAATAAAATAAATTTCAGCACTCTTCATGCACTTTTAACCCCCCCCCCTTTCCCCCAACTGTGAATAATCCCCTATTGACATAGGGTAGGGGAGGAGAGGGCCGGGGGGGGGGGGGGGGGGGGGTATGTTATATTTTGTTGAGTTTTGAAAAAAAAATATTTTTTTAAATTTTGCATAATTTTCAACTATCAAAATGTTACCCCCCTCCCTTTTAAGGGGGGGGGGGAGGGGGGCACCTAAGCCCTGCACCATTTTTTTTTGGGGGGGGGCACACCCCCTCCATAGATTGGTATTGAAACAGAACATATGGTAACTATTACTGCTTTGTAACCTCACTTCTACTCCAAATTTTGTAGGAAAGAAAACATTTTTGGTGAAATTTATTACACCTAACATAAATCCTGTGCACGCCTTTTTGGTCAATTTTTTTTTTAAGTCGTTGCTTTATCTGGATAGAGTGTTCAACAAGCTTTACAATGGTAGGTTTAGCATTTTTGAGGCTCCTACACAGCCATAGATATAGGTAATTTAAAACTACACATGTAAAATGTAGCAATTGATGGTTCTTAATATTTATTCCTGAAATTTATGTACAATTTTGGTCAAAAAAAAATACACCAACTTATAATTGTTATAAAAAATTTTGGCACAAGGTAAGAAAAATGCAAATATACCAAATTAAATGTATGAAAGTGTATTTTTTGCATTTGTCATCAAAAGAATCACTGTACATAAGAAAAATCCTGAAAAATTTACAACAAAATACCCTAGTGAAAGACTTTCTGAGAATAGATTTATCAATAAATTTTCCTCCTTTCGTTACAATTTTCCTTGTAGAGCAAAAAGTAAGAAAGCTACAAAAAATCTAAAGCTATGTCTGAAATTGTCATTCAATAGGCTTTCCAATGATAGGTTTAGCTTTCATGAGTCTTTCATACAGCCAAAGTTTTAAGGGTTTGAAACCAAAGCAACAAAATCGTGACAAACAACCTTGATTTTTTAGGGAATTTGGTCTGTTAACTTTAAAATGGAATAAACCCCAAGAAGGAACAGCTATGATTTTAAGAAAATCAGTTCCTGGCCACCCAATGTGTATATTTGATGGCCATATAGTCCGTTTTTATGGTAGGTTTTGTCAAACTTCTTTTGCCTTGAGGACCACTGTGTTAGAGGATTTTTTTTTGTAAAATAGCTTTAAACCACCACAGGACCAGTAGATATATTCCCTGAAGAGTAGAATCTAATCGGTTTAGTGGTTACCGAGATCTTAAGGGACGGACGGACAGACAAACAGACATCAAGCTACTTTTTATTATAGATTAACGCCCAGGGATCTAAGGAACAAAACAATAACCGATTAATGTATGTACATCCCCAATATTGATACATTAAATAATAAATTACAAATACAAAATTGATTGTCTGTAGATGACAATTAGTGGTTGAAAAGTTTTGATACTCATCTTAATGAACCAACCAATAAAAAATCAATCAAATTTCCTAAAGTTGTTATGCCAACGAATATAAAAACGTTATTATAAAACTTTGAAGTTTGGGGACTAGTGTAATGTCCTCTCCCTTTCTAAATAAAACTGCTAACGCTAAACATGAAGACCATGTACCTACATAATTTAAAAACAAAGCATTACCAATAGACAGACTACTTGCTAATTCCAAATTAGAATGATTATAAGAACACTTCGTTATTTGAATATTATCTTTACCTTTCCGCAGTGAGAGAGGGGACATTGGGCTGTTTATAAAACTAGTCCCCAAAGTTTTACAGTTGTGTGTTCAAACGTTTTAACTACTAACTTTAATCTACACAAGGGGTAATTTTGTGTATTATCATTGGGGATGTACATCAATTTATTGACCTTTGTATTATCCCTTTAGATCCCTGATATTTGTAATAATCCATAGAAAAGATTATTCAGTTACATTAAAACATCAAACATAAAGAGGTTTAGATTTAGGTTTAGCCCCCCCTCCCTCCCCTCTCCATCATTTAGTGCAATAGAACTTGAAAATATTCATTATCAACTTTAATTCAAAGTCTGATCAAATAAATATTTCTCATAACTATGTTTTTGCGTCTTTTATTTATATGTATTACATCTCACATATTGACTTTAAAAGCGCGTTTAAAAGATTTTCCTAACAAACTTTTCGTGCACCAAGCCTCAGAAAACGCGCTAAAATCCCCTACGGGGGCGCGGGGGGGTAAGTGAGACCAGTACAGGCGATTATAATATGTCTTTGGGTAATCAAATATCGTATTTTTAGCCGGTGGCAACCGGTGAAAACATGTTTCCTCTTACTATCTACTCAAATGTTGATTATAAAACAAACAAAAATAAACTAAAATCTTAACTTCAACTAGAATTATTTAGGACTAATATCTTTAATTTGTGTTTTTTTCTTTTATATTGTCAAAATACATGTAGTGCATGACTCACCTGAAGTTATTTTGTCTAATTACGTTAATTCTAAGAGATTTTATAATACTTTTAAAATTGTTGGTGAAACACAAAATATATGCCTTTTTCTGTAAGAAAATTTTTGCATATCTTGACTTTCAGACTTTAGAAAGCTTACTTAAAAAGCGTATTTTTACGATTCCTTTGAAATCTGATGTACATTGGGTATGATAATACTCATAGAATGATTAAAACTTGATTTGGGGGTGGTGAATTGATGCCCCTTGTTGCCCCTATGTGCACTGTTAAATTTAAAAAGAGGAAGCTGTTTTTATTTAACTATACAAGACCCTCACTTCATTGACTTGACTAAGCTGAAAATATCAGGGAAAATGGTGGATCAATATAAAAGATAGTTGGACTTATATGATCCTCCTTACAGTGTAGCTTCTTATAGATCCAAAAGAGGGTTATAAGTTTTTTTGGTGGGTGTGTACATCCACCCTCCCAAGATAAATCTCACCTGGAAAATAATAACCCAATTCCTGAAAAAAAATTACTAATTTTTTTTTTGTGGCCTTTACCATATCACTGGAAATTAATCACTTACTTAAAAAGCAGAATGTAAAAATATAATTTCCTCCCTAGTACCCTAACCCTGACAATTAATCACTTTATTCCTTAAAAAGCAGACTAGACGCAACAATGCTTCATTGCTTATCATATGTTTTTATAATACCACTTATACTTTTGTATGGTTATAACTGTGTATACTTACGCCTGTTTATGGGCCAAGGATTCTCTTTCTTTCAATCAAACACTCTAGATATAGCTTAGATAACTACTTCTTGTGATGGCTCTAATATGATGCTATAGTTTTTAACGAAGAGTTTGAAGATGTCTAACTTTCATTGAATATTTTATATATGCTATAAGTACTGAAAAACATTGCGCTACTTTAAAGGAATACATATACAATGATTCTCTAAGCCAATGGTTAATTGCTAAAGGGGTTAATCAAATTCATTCAATAGTTCACTGCGAAGTTTATTTTTTTACCTTACTACCATACAGGCTTTGCCCTTAGCATCTAAGGGCTCTGCATGTGAAGGAGGAGAGAGGTTGCAGACTTAAACCAAGAAATAGCCTTAAACCATCCCGTGACCAATATAAAGCTTTCCAGAAATAGTCAATCAGTTCAGTGGTTAGCCTTACAAAACATGATAAACTTCATGTGTCCAGTAAGATCCGGCAAGCAATTTTCATCTAATCGTCATGTAAATTCAAAACAAGTTTTAAGATTTTGAGTGCATAGTAGGTGTTTTTGTAGGTTATCTTTTATGAGGATAAGGGTCAACAACTTTTAAATAAAGAAATAAATATAGTTTCTCGTTTTCAGTGTAGCATCTCCTAGGTCTTGGGAAAATTTTTAACTAATTTGAGGTAGGGTACCACTACCTTTCCAAGACAAATAGCCCCTAGAAAAATACACTCTTTCATTTTTTTTACTTTTTTGTTTTTCCAAACTAAATTGAAAGTGGAGAGGTTTCATGTCTTCTCAACCCACCTCGTCAAGTGCTCCTAGAGGCCTTTAGGGGGGGGGGGCTTAGTCGCTAGTATATAAATATACATATTACATTTATGTATATTATCTAAATGCATGATCCTTGTATGTTGCTATTGTGTAATAATATTTTCAGCATGATAGAATTTCCATCTTCAACAATTGATGCAAATATAATGTAGTTAGTTACACATATGGATCCAACTGAAATAGTAGAGCCTCTGCAATTATCTTTCCAAGTAAACAAATGGATCACTTTATACAACACTAGAGCGAATATAATACAGTTAGATACATATATGGACCTGTCTGAATTGGTTGAGCCTGTGCAATTTTTTCTAAATAAATAAATGCATCAAAATGTACAGCAATTGTTTCAAATATAATGTAGTAAGTTACACATATGGATCTGTCTGAAATAGTAGAGACCGTGCAATTTTTATCTAAATGAATGAATCACTGTATACAACACCAGAACAAATATAATATAGCAAAATACACACGTGGATCATTAAGAATTAGTAAATCCATTACATTCTTTCTTTCTATACAAATAAATAGTTAGATGCACATATGAATCACATGAATTGGTTAAGTACAGTTTTATTACTGTGGTAAATATAATTTCGTTTCATTTAATGGCAGATGTTTAAGTTTCAGTTAATATAAGTTAAAGTTTGATGAAATACATACACCTATAAAATAAGATTTAAGAAATTGTTTTTTATGATTCTAGGATATACTTATACTACTTCTATGTTCTAACATAGATATGAGCTATCCATTCGCGTATTTGCCTGTAATAGGTTGCATTCGAGACGTTAAATCATAACAGCAAAGTTTTTTCTAATAGATTTTGAAGTTGGCATTTCATAATAGCAAATGGTTTTACTGAGTATAAATCACGTCTAATATTTCAAATTACAATAAAGAATATCACCTTAAATAAAAGATAATTGTAGAAAATCTACCAAAAACCTTTTTTTTCGCTTTTGAAAGCTTTCATGGATAGATAGATACTTAACATCATAAATGTTAAAGATAAAAATATAGTACAAAATATTACAAATAAATAGGGTTGGTCCGTCCGTCCGTACGTCACAGACAGTTAGCTCTTTTCGTTAATTTAAACAGGTTAGAAAGCGTAGCAACTCTATAATTGTACCAGAATGTCCGCACGTCCATATTAAACAGGTTGGTTTTTAACTTTTTAACAACAAATTCTGTTTGATAAAATTATCCGATTGATCTGATTTTTGAAATATGATTCCTAGGACATCAAAGTACAATTTTATAAGCGAAGCATCTCTATACTCAAGTCCTAAAAATGTAAGTATGTCTTTTAAAAATATCCTGTGTCTACGCAGTTTTTTTTATCAAATTTACTTATGATTTTGTTTTTACTTTTATACATTCTGATTATTCAGTTCTGACACTCTACAAGTGTTAATGTTCGTTTGTCCTACTGTTTCAGAGGGTATAATTAATTGCCTCGTTGGGGCGGGATTCGACTACGATTTTAAGTTGTCATCCAGATAATACAGAGAATCATCAGTGTAATGGGATTCAATACTCTAACGCCAACTCTATAGAGGAAGGGAAATGTAGAAAAGGGATAATGCGCAGTATTTCAAAGACTATCATTACAAACATAAAGACAGATGGACTAATGGACAGACATACATGAACACAAGTAGAGTAACTTCGCTACTAAAAATATTTGGTAGATAAAGTATTAAAGAGCAAATAAAAACCATGTCGAATGTTAATACATTTATTTTGTATTCATTATCATATATTAAAAGCTAAAGAGTAGATAAGTGAAAATATATGAACCAAAAAATGTATTTTTTTTTCCATTTGACTTATTTATGTTATTAATGAGTATAGAAAACATTATCAATTTTTAGAACATTTTCTTAAGGTTATTATATGATTTCTTTTAAAATGATATTCTTAAAGATGCTATTAAAAGTCAAATTATTCTCATTTCTTCCTTTTTGAATTTACCAAGAATCAAGAATTTTTAGTAGAGAAGCTACTTTATAATTCACCTGGTCTGTCTATCAGTTCGTTCGTAACGCTATGGGGGAAATGTGATTTTCTTGGCTGCTATCTCAGATAGACAGTTGGAATTTTTAGTTAAAATTGCAGGATATAATTTATTTGGTTGGTCGGTTGGCAGGGGCGTCCAAGCTTTTTTTGGGGGGGGGGGGTAAAAAATTTTAGGGGGGGGGGTAATTCGTGTTTGGGGGGGGGGTAAAATGGCGCGCGAAGCTTGCCGAAATTTTTTTTTACCCCCCCCAAAATTTTTACCCCGGGGGTAAAATTTGATTGGGGGGGGGGGGGTAATTACCCCCCCTAAAGTCTGTTGGGGGGGGTAATTACCCCCCCTAAAGTCTGTTGGGGGGGGGTAATTACCCCCCCCAAACTAATTTACCCCGGGGGTAAAATTTTTGGGGGGGGTAATTTAATTATGTAAAAAAAGCACCTACCTAATCTATTAAGTTAATAAGTACTATCCTATAACATAAAGTAGTAAGTAAGGTTTATTTGACTATAGCTTCAGATTTCATTACTTTTAATACTGAGTTCTCCTATTTAGGAAAGCTTCACATAGATCCAATGATGGTTCCACACTATTATAGGTCAACCCTTTGAGTGGTTTTAGGCTATTTTTCTCCTCCCTTTTTACCCTTTAGAAAACACGAGTTCTTAGATGCTAAGGGCGCCACTACTATTCAAATATATAGTAGTATCTCATTCTTTAGAACATAAAAGTACAATAATTAACTCACTAACCAATGAACCAATATGATTATACTTTAAAGTGAAGCGTCTTATAGGTCCTGGTAAGTTTTATAACTAGTTTTGAGACACCCTGACATCCTCCCAAAAGAAGTCGCCTATAGAAATTCTTTTTCATTATTTAATGAAATATTTAATTTAGTTAGGTATCTATTTTATGGAATCTTCAGTGCTTTACAATTACATCATAGATCCCCCCCCCAAAAAAAAATTTTCAGTAAAATTTTTTTTTAAGAACATTTAATTTGGGGGGGGGGGTAAATACCCCCCCCCAAAATTTTTTTTAAAAGAACATTTATTTTTTTTGGGGGGGGGGGTAATTACCCCCCCCCAAAATGGTTTGGGGGGGGTAAATACCCCCCCAAAATCGTTGGGGATGCCTACGGCACCCCCAAGGTAGGGGTAATTTTTTTTTGGGGGGGGTATTGTTAAAAAATTTTTGGGGGTGCCAAATGGCCCATTACCCCCCCCCCCCCCCCCTTGGACGCCTATGTCGGTTGGTCATGACCAAAAAGATAGAAATACTTATTTCCTTATAAGAGGTTCCATCATTTTCTTTCATTAATAGCATAATCTCTCTCTTTGTTTTATAAACATCTGCTCTTGCACGTTAGCCCTTACATGCTTTTTTTTAAAGCTTCGCTACTTATTGATGTTGTCATTATTGTTTAGTATCTTTCCTTTCTAGACTATTAAGAATATTATGACCTAAAATGACCTATGAAAATAATGATAAAGGTCTTTATTATTATAATATTGTATAATATAAATATAACACATTTGTAGTTATTCATAACCTTAATGCATAACTTAACTAATAGAGCTAATTTAGAGTGATTCACTTTCAATATTTAGGGTCTGTCAGTACCTCAGACGGATGTTTTGTTAAGCTTACAATGTAATTCCATATTGTCCTAGCAATCTCCATTTAAAGATTAAAATCAATATAGCCATTATCTTAAATGAAGCTTTTAGATTTACAGATTCTTTCAAAATTATACTTTATAGCCTAAGTAATCTTTAAAATTAGAAATTTATAATACAATTGTAGTTTAGTATTTCTCACGGCTTTAAGTGGAAAAGCTATGACTATAAAAATCTATTTATTTTCTTGCGGAGTTACTCTGTAAACATGCAATCTGGTAGTCATGTGTCTAATGCTATGATGGTTAGTTTGTGTCCATATAGATATGTAAACATGTAACATTAGTATTATTATATACATACATACAAAGCATCATGATTTAAAAGATTGGTAAATTAAAAAAAAAAGAAAGATTTTCATAAAGTTTTTTTAGTGTTGGTTGATTAAAAAGATTGAATACATTTTACATAGGCTAATAATATTCTTTTTGGTTAAAAAAACATAATGATACCTAAATAAAAAGTTAAACTTTTGTAGATTAAAAAAAACAATAATCTCAATAAATGACAATCTATCCAGTAAGAAATGTGTATACGTGACGAAAGTACAGACCCTAGTTATATAATAGTTTACATATCATATCTTAAAAAGTAGTAAGGTTTTCTTTATCTAATGCTTAAGATCTCGGATATTGCTAGTCCGAATGCTTTATACTCGTCAGGGAACTGTAAATGTCATGGGGTGGTTTTAGACTATTTTTTTCATTTCACTCGCCCCCCGCTAGATGCCAGGAGCGAAGCAACTAGCTATTCAAATTTGAACAGGTTAGGCAGTTTACAAATTCCTTTCTCCGTACATACACAAAATGTATCTTTTTTCTAAGGAACACAAAATGATGACTTTTTGTATGAATAAGAGGGCTTTCAAAATAACAAAAAAGCCATTTTAAAGTGCATTTTATGAAGTAAAACATTTAAAATGTAAAAGAATACAGATAGCACTAATCGTGCCCGATTCGGTGCTTCCCTAAAAACATTGTAGAACCAGTTGCATTAAGGATATTAATGATTATTCATTGATAAACCTCTATATAATACTAGAAGTATAATGGTTTTGATTATTTTTACAATCTTGTAGCACGTCAAATTTGTAAAGACTATTTTTGCTATTCACATCTACTTATGTATACATGTTACAACATTTTCATTATAAATTATTTTCAATAGAATCACATTAGAAAATTTGCCTATGGAAGGGAAATTTGCTGTTATATTCAATTAGTATATTTCTTTAGAACTTTGCTATTATGAATGCTTTCATAATAGGTAGTATTGTAAGCTTAAAAGCTTATACAAGAGAATATTTACTCTAACGTTAGAAAATAAATAGAACATCCCAGAAAATTATATCACAAGATTTATATTATTTTATAGCTAGTTTAAATAAGCAAAAAAAAGATATTTGGTTTGTTGGTTGTAAACAGGACTCCATGGTTGTTATATTAAATTACTTGACTTATAAAAAGATTTTCAGTAAAAAGCTACTCTTTAAGTGAATCCCCCTTAGCCCCCTTTCTCCATCTTAATGGATGCGCAGCCACTCTGTAAGTGACCATTCTGATAATTCTATGTTGTGTCATAGATCTAATTTTTTGAAGGATTTCCCCTGATTACCTTGTTAATTTAATGGCTTTAAAGAAAAACAATGAAGTAATTTGCTACCATCCTTGTCATTTGTGAATTGGAAAAATCTTCTTACAATTAAAGATATTAAAGTTGCATGTTAGTATTTAAGAATATCGACCCAGAGGTGATAATGGTCCCCTGCCTATTTTATTTCAGGGGGAGGGGGGACGCCAAATTGGACAAATGGAAAATTCCTTAAAAATTGTGTAAAAGATCTTACTGACAGAAATTAGACACCCTAATACTTTAGTATATAGTAAAGAAGATTATTGCTTATCAGAAGTTAAAAATAATGATAAAATACTCAATAAACAAGATACACCCAGAAATTAATCAAAGGTTTGTTTACAGATTTTATCTTACAATTTTGATAATCGTAGCATTTCGGAAAGTTTAAGACAACTAGATATGATCTATTAATGAACAAATGATGATATTAATTTTGAAAGAAAAATCAGCCTGTTTATTTAGCTAAATATTAAGAGCTTGTTTGAGAGATAAAGCTATGGATGATAACAGAAAAACTCTACGGTTAGATTTCATCCCTTAGAAGCTATCAATTTATCTGACATCTTCACAAAGGCTAAAATCTACTAGCTATTGCTAACTTTTTTTGAATTACGGAAAAACATACAATTACAATTTACAATCTAAATTAAGCAACCGAAGTGCCCTTATCTTATATTTTTTTTGAATTTCATATTTTTACTTATTGTCCTAAAGTACTTTATCAATAAATCATGTATCATATAATATTTTATACCAGGGATGTAGAGATTAGTAAATGGAAGATAAAAGTAATCTTCACCTAATCAAAAAATCTGAAAATATTATGGTATACAGAGAAAATTTTATAGGATAGATTAACTTTATCTCATATGTTCCTGTCCAAGGATATAAAGAGATAAGACAATGGCCGATAAATTGATGTACATCCCCTAAATTACCCCTTCTGTAGATTAAAATTATTGGTTGTAACGTTTGAACACTCAACTAAATAAACCAACCAATCAAAATTCAGTAAAATTTCCCTAAGTTATTAAGCCAACGAATAAGAAAACGTTATTATAAAACTTTGGGGACTAGTTTACTCTATTGTCCCCCCTCTCTCTGGTTCCATTCCCTATATCTCTGACGTAAGTGTACCTATTTTTGATAAAACAATAGATGAATAATTGCTTTGAAATAAGGAATAGAAGGGAAAAGGGTTGGATTCATGACAGGGCCCTTAAATACTAACAATTTTGCCTTTTGGAGTATCTAGCTAAATAATCTCTTTTAAATAATTTATTCTATAAATAGCTCAGCAACGTCTTATATATTGTAATGACATCAAAATACAACAAAATAAAATGCCGATTTAATGAAAACAGCCATCTGAAAAAGAATTATGATATATTCACATACATATACAATATACATTATATGATCTCATTTTCATAATATTTACATCGACATTATGACGAACATTAATTATTATTTCTATAAATCTAAATAGTAATTATACGATACTTTCTTTTTACAAATAACTTTTGCTTCGGCCTTTTTTTTGAATATTAAATTTTATTTCAGCGAAGCAGCTTTTATTTATTTAGTGCCTATAAAAAATTAAGTCATACTGGCCTACCATTGGTCAATTAAAATGTATACTGAGAGTTTTTATAGGCACTATAAGCTGCTTAAATTTCAGGTAAATTATTTTCTGTGACTTTATTAAGGCCCTTGATAAAAGTAGGGGTATTGTTTATTATAGTTTGTTCCAGATATTTCTGATATGATAAGGAATAAAAGGGTTGCAGTGTTTTTCCAAAGTTGCCAAGAATTTTTGTCATAAAGTATTTGTTTGAGATAACAGGGTAATAAAAGTCACAAGTAGCACAGCTATAACTATGACTTATGCATAATTTTTTTTTTCTGTTGAATTATGAATTTTCCGCTAAAAAGAGCCAATCATGTGCCCCCCTGTCATAATATTATTTGGATGTCTTTAAAAGGTGAGTATTGACAGCTCAGTTCAAAGTTTAATTTTATTTTTTAATATGTCTAATTTGTTAAGCTTTGCTAAATGATTTCAAGTTGCCTTTATAAATAAATATTTATATACACACACACACACACTATCTCTCTCTCTCTATTTTTATCATATTTGTAGGTATAAGAATACACAAGGGGATTTTATCCAAAATTTTTATCAAATTAAGTTCCCTAACAATATTTCTATTGAATTAATCAATCAAATTATTATTATTATTAGCGGTTACGCCCCTAGAGGTTCTTGAGGTGAGGGGAATGGACAGTCGATCCTAAAAATTTTAGTTTTAAATAAAAAAATTAAAAAAATATTTTGGGAGAGGTTCATTTTTCTAGGTACTGTTCTCCTTGTGGTACCCTCCCCAAAAATACTATCAACCTTCCCAAGACCTACAAGAAGCATACATGTTCATCGCGCAGTTAGCAAGATCCGTCAGCACACACAGACAGACATTTTATTACAACTTTTTATAGATAATGGTCTGGGAGGGATAATAATGGTGCAATTCAATTTATCAACCATTGTCATACCCCCAACCCCCCTGTCTTCTACATAATGGTAAAAGTTAAGAAAGACATTTGTTATAGTAATTAATTTAATAATTTACAAATAATTGTCTTAAATGAATTTAATAAATTTAGAATGTGTCCGACTATCCGTCTGTCTGGAACTATTAGCCCTAATTATTTAGGCATGTTAGAATCGTCCTTTTCAGTTTCAACCTTTTAAAAAGATTCTAAACTATTAGAGCGTAGAAGTTTCATAATCATCACAAAACGTCTATTTGAAATATTAAAGTTATCAAAAAAAATTTGACATCAACTTTTTACATGATATGATCTTATTTCTTGGCTGATTAGGCATAATGTTGTAAGAAAAGTATCTCTTTTTTTCAAATCTCAATACTAATCAAAACTCTGAATTTAATCAATTGCATAAAAAATTACTTGGAGTTTTTGTCAATACTTATAACTATAGCAGTGTCTCCCTTTCATTAGAATGATTTAAAACTGTAATTTAAGATAAGGTATTTGATTAGGGTGCTAATGCATATTTTTGTTGCTGTTTTTATATTTTTCATGTTATCCAATTTTAAATCAGATATTGGTAACATGTTACAGAGGGCAAGCAATTTTTATACGATATTTACACAATACTGTAAAAAATCTGAAAATTTATTATAACTTTTGGCCTATTATGTATTGCTCTCTCCTGCTAGAGTGCCTTTGTATATATTTAGCTGCTCTGCCCCTCACCTCTCAGTTTTAAAAATTTCGGGATAAATCTTATTCATATACGAGATCTTAAAGCATTATACAAATAACACAGCTTACTACTGTTTCATTTATATATAAAAATATATAAATCCAATGGTTAACATTTTATGGTTCTTTAAAATGATTTAGAAAGAAATTAACTGGTTTGGGAGATAGAAATAAATATGCGTTACAGTCAGATAGACAGTCACAGTAACTTATAGAAAAGTTATATTATTGTCTGTTTTGTATAAACATAGTTCTGATGAATTATGTATAAATACAAATATAAATTTTATTGGTGAGAGGGTAAAAAGTTTTATAATTGCATGCAATAAGGGTTTTACAAAGGGTTTTAATGCTTATTATATTGTCAAATAAATATTTTTTTTTATGTTTTAATAATTTGAAATATTTTCTTTAATATAAGCTAAAATAAAATTGAAAAAAGTAGAACATCCTATTTATAAAATTCTCAATTTAAGGGAAACTTTACATTACCACAGAGATGGTTTCAGACTCTTACATTTCTATTCAAAGTCATGGGATGGTTTTAGGTTATTTTTCTACTCCCTCCCCCTTCAATTACAAGGCCCCTAGATGCAAGAGGTCAAGCCCCTGTTGGAAGCATTTTTATCTAAGCTGGATTATTATAACTCTTAGAGATGCACCTTTATATGTAATAATTTTCCTAAATAATAAATCAATAATTTTATAATAGTGACTAAGATTCACTAAGTGCATTATTATATTCATGTATTATGAGCATGTTGCGTCTGTTTACCATTTTATTGGGGGAATAAAGTAATAAGTTATAAATCTAATAACAAGGATGATTACGTCCAATATTAGCAAAGATTTTTGAAACGTTAATCTGAACGTAAGATATTTCATATATATAAAGGAAATAGAGAGAGATAATTAGATAGATTAGAAAGAGAAAGAGATAGTTAAATAGATTAGAGAGAGTAAGAGAGAGAGAGAGAAAAAGAAAGGGATAGAGAGAGATATAGATAGATAGATAGATAGAGAGATAGATGAGAGAGATAGATGAGAGAGAGAGACAGAGGAAAAAAGAAAAAGTTAAGATAAAAAGAGAGAGTCAGGGTATTAAAAAAAGGAAAGAAATAGATAGCCAGATAGAGATAGAGGATGATTTTTTAATGTTTGCCGTGAAACATAAACAATCTCATTTAAAATACATTTTGATTTATCCTTTCATCTATGAACTCTTTATTTCATTATACGATGTAACTATAAATGTATCAGGAATTGGGGACAATAGTCGATGAATTATTATTTTTTTAGTAGCGAAGCTACTCTATAATTCACAATATCCGTCCGTCTGTCCGTCCGTCCGTCTGTCCGTCCGTAATTAATGAATTGGGGGAAACGTGATTTTCTCGGCTCCTATAAAAGATAGAGAGCTGAAATTGTTTGACAACATTCCCATCATTAAGGAGCACAATTAACTATAAAACATCAATAGCGGTCGGACTGCTTTTTAGCAGGTTTTAGGCTATTTTTTATATTTTCCAAATTTTCCCCATATCTTTGGTGTTTATGGTCCGATTTTCAAAATTTTTTCAGTTAAAGATATCAAAATTAAATTTCCCGTCATTTGAAGAAAACAACAATGACGGTCAGACTGCCTTTTTGCAGGTTTTTGGCTATTTTTATATTTTTCACATTTTTCTCCATATCTTTGGTGTTTATGGTTCGATTTTCGAAATTTTTTCAGTTAAAGATATCAAAATTAAAGTTTCTGTCGTTTGAAGAAAACAACAATGGCAGTCAGTCTGCCTTTTTGCAGGTTTTTGGCTATTTTTATATTTTTCACATTTTTACCCATATCTTTGGTGTTTATGGTCCAATTTTCATAAACTTTTCAGTTAAAGATATTAAAATTAAATTTCTGGCGTTTTAAGAAAAGAAACAATTGCGGCCAAACTGCCTTTTAGCAGGTTTTTGGCTATTTTTATATGTTGATATACTTCCCCATATCTTTGGCATTTTTAGTCCAATTTTTAAACTTTTTTGCATTAACAGTTTCAAAATATGTTTTCCCATTGTTATGTGCATCTAGTATGTAATTTACTTTAACCATCTTCATCATACAAAATAAAACAAGGTTTCACGTTTATTTTCTCCAATAAATCTATTATTGATTTTAATAAATACACTTTAAATCTACTTCTACGTATTCCCATCCACAATTTTTGTGCTTCGCTACTTATGGATGTTGTCATCCTTGTTTATGGTTTATTCAAATTTTTGGGAGATTTGTTTAAAAAAGGAATGGATTTATTATTAATAGGATCTTACAACAGATTATAATGTACTCAAATAAAGCGAAAATTGTAGCTGGCTAAAATAACAATCCCCCAATCCACCCCCTTAAATCCATCCCCCTTTCTACCACGGGATGAACGAACTGACCCATAAGTGATGTCCATGTAAGCAACAATTTTTCTCCTGTCATGATATCCACGTATATTCTATATCCATTGAAAGAGGACATTAGAAAAAAAATAATTGTGTTCATATTTGTTGATATTTTTAGGAAAGATTAATTTATCGTCCAATATCTCATCCCTGAACCCCTGGTATGTATTGTTTGATGTATGTTATGAATAATTGTTATTGATGTAGGACATCTGGACAACTATATATTTATTGTGTAACTTGTAAACATTCTTCATTAAAAATATTTCATCTGTTTTGGTTCATCAAACAATATAAATTACGCAGATCTATGGTTTGTCAATTAAGGTCTCGCTAACTAATAAACTGATTAATTTCTCAATTTTAAGGTTCTAGGATTGTTGTAGGTTTTTATTTAAGGCATAGCTTTAGGATTTTCTGCCTTGCCACCTTCGAATGCAGAACCCCTAGATGCCAGGGTCGAATGCGAAATATGAAATAGATAGCAGCTTCTCCCCTAGTCAATAAAATGTGAAGGGAGTGACAAATACAAACCTTCCCGCAAAATGTTACCCCATTGGTTTAGACTTTTAAACAGATTAATCGAGAAAACAGAAAATCCTTACTACTTTTTATAATTAATATAGCGATTGTGCGGTTTATCCCTAGCTGGAGAAGGGAGGACAATAAAACATCTTTTAACCACCCGAAGTCTTAAATCTAAAAAATAACAGACTAAAACCATCCTGGTAACTATATAAAGCTTCTCTAAAATGAAAAACTCAATCAGTTGGGTGGTTAGATAATCTTGAAAGAAAAACAAAAAATATTACTACTTCATATTTAGGAAATCTCTTGAATAATATTTAGCTTTACTATTTTCTTATGATTACCAAATAATTAGAAGAAATGTAATAATGATGTACAAACTTATTGAAAACAATAATTATAGAGTTGCGTCTCTCTTTTAAATCCTTCACTCCTACTTCTAGAATCATTTGTAATAATGTAAGCCATTAAGATTCGCAAAGACCAAAAACTCTAATTTGAATTTGCAGGGATGTAGGTACAGAATAAAGAAAAGGAAAATAATATTTAATCATCTTTTTGTATGAAAATCAGTTTTAATATATAAAAAAATACGAGGGAAGAAAGTTTGTAGATTAGTTTAAGTCATTACTTTCCTCATTTTCCCTGAGTTTAAGGGGCCTATAAGTTATAAATAACAAATATAAATCATTGATGCTAGCTCCAGCCTTTTTAGCTTGCTTTACCAGGCCTTTTCTAGGAGTGAAGGGACTTATGTACTGAAGCTATATTATTTACCACGCACAAGGTGTTATATAAAGCTTGCTCTACTTCCCTCTGATTGCATAATGTCCGTAATAACTATAAGAAATATTAGATTTTTTTTGTCACAATAAAGTCTTAACAGCGTAGAGACTATAAAAGAATAACAGTATGTCCCTACGTAAATATGAAAATTGTTAATATTTCAGCCTTTTTGTCAGATAACACGTGGTATAACTATCCTATAATGAAGATCCCTGAAATGATTGGAAACAATAATTGAAGTTATGGTTTTTTATAATGTATTCAAAAAGAAAAAGTAAGTTACATGTGTGGTTAATATTTGATATGACATTTCTTGGATTTTCAAAGCGTTTTTACTCTATAATTGTTAATGTTAGTACGTCTTTTTTTCAGAATGCAACATATTTCAAATTCGTGAATTTTTAAACTTTAAAGCGCACAGCAACAAACCAAAAAGTTATCAAGAAAACTCATTAATTCTCACTGACCGATAATTTTACCAATTCTCCTCGGATGATTAGCCTTGATTGGTTACTAAATTGTAATATTTATACATGGTACCCGATAGATAGATAGATGTTTGGGTGATTAGATGGGTAGATAAATAGGTAGATAAATGGATATATAGATAGATGAACGCTTAGTTTTGATTTAGATTTTTATGCATGGTGACCCCTTTGTAATGATGAATAGATAGATAGTTAGGTAAATAAATAGATAGATATGTAGTGAGATGGACAGATGAATATATAGATGAGGGCTTTGTTTTGATTGGATAATAGATTGTACAAATTAATATTTATGCATGGTGGCCGATTGTCATGAAAGAAAGATAGATGAATAGATAGATAGATAGTTAAATGGATAGATAGATGATTAGATAGTAAAGGTAGTGAGATGGATAGATAGAGATAGATATTGGAAAGATAAATGAATATATATATAGGAGTTAGGTGAATAGATAGATAGTTTTCATTGTGATAAAACGAAAAAAACTTTAAAGAGTTGAAACAGACTTAAATATTAAAGGACCAATTAAGAATAGATATCACTATGATGCAAATTAAAAAAGTTTGTAATAAAATTTGCAATATTTAAATGCATTTCTTTTGAAGTTGACACCTCTGTCATATGCGTAGCATCTCTATAGCAACATTTTAAACAGATTTGAAAACAATGTCATTTCATTAAAAAAAATTACTCTAAGGTTGGTTTGTTAGACGTTTTGTTTTGTTAGATGCAGGAATAAGGTATAGCCAACAAGCGAAATAATATTTTGGGGCAGAAAAAAGGTGGTCAATTCTACTATGTGTTGCATCCCCCCCCTCCCAACGACTGACGAAAATCATGTATAAGTTTCGTTATTTTTTTCGAATTAATTTCGTTGTTGGTATAAGCTGTGTCAGATGAATCTTGTTCTAAAGGCAAGTTGCTCTGTAGGTTTTAAGCTATTATTGTGAGTCGGGGAGAAAAGGTAAAACCTAGAAGAAATACAGCCCAAAAAATATACTCCTAAACTTTACCTTCTTATTATTCTTTCTTTGTTAGTACATTGATATTATATTAACGTCCTTGTTTTTTTTGAAAACTTTTATAATTCCATTAAGCAGACATTGCCCTCTAGCCCAGTAATGTTTGAATAATAATAAATCTACCATATCAATGGATATAAAATTCGTGGATATTGCGGCAGGTAAATTTTTATTGTCAATTTAGGTTGCTGATATAGTCCTCAATACGTTTCTCCGTGATCAGGGGAGGAAATGGCGTTTGTTCACAAGGGGGGTGGGGGGTATCCATCTATTAGCCAGTTGCGAGAAACATCTTCTCGGGGTATGTGAGAATTTCACACAATATCCACATATTCTATATCCATTACCAATATCACACCTTATTACATTAAACAAGGATAATTACGTTCATAATATACTTGATTACATTAAACTATTTGAAAATTTATCCGAAAGGTAATTAAATTTCTATAAAAGTATGAATTTAAACCTAGTTAAGTGATAAGACTATGAACGATGAATTGAAGTACCTCTTCTGTAGAGTGAAATGATTTGAGGACACAAATTTGAGTGCGTGTTTAAAAAACTTTTGGGACTTATAATTTTCATTCCAAATAAATTTCAACCACTTAATAAACAAACCGACTTCCAAATCTTAGAGTAGCACGGTTTTCTAGAAATCATTAAAATATGAGTGTAAAATTTGTAGGTGTATAATTTGTTGGTTAATGATAAAATCCTGGATTAAATATTTGATGTAGGAGATCGATAACTCAAAGTTTTATGAAACAAGGATGACAACATTCATAAAAGCGAAACTCAACATATCAGCCAGATAAGACGGATATATTATATCAGATATTCAAATGAACTTGAATACAAGATTCTGAATGGACTCTTTAAGATGTGATTATACTCAAAAAACAAATAAAGTTGTGGTAATATGAAGTATTATCTATAATACAAAGTAGCTTGATGTCTGTCCGTCTTACCGTCTGTCCGTCTTACCGTCTGTCCGTCTGTCTGTCCGTCCGTCCCTTAAGATCTCGGTAACCACTGAACCGATCGGATTCTACTCTTCAGGGAATATACCTACTGGTCCTGTGGTGGTTTTAGGCTATTTTCTTGGGGGATGGGACACCCCCAACCCCCCCAAAAATAAAAAAAAACCCACCCCCCAAAGATTTTTTTTTTACATTTTTTGTAAAATCTCAGTAACTGTTGATCAAATTGGGCTCAACCCTTCTGGGAATATACCTACTGGTCCTCTGGTGGTTTTAAGCTATTTTCTTGGGGGGTGGGACACCCCAACCCCCCCAAAAATAAAAAAATCCCCACTTCCAAAATTTTAAATTTTTTAAATTTTTGTAAACAAAAACCAATAATTGGGGTGGGGGAACCCTACTGCAACATGGGGCGAAGCCCCCACGAATCCCTCCCCCCCCCCAAAAAAAATTTAAATATTTTTTTTTAAATTTTAATTTTTGTGTATGCGAACAACCTAGGTTTAATTTTTACGAATTGAAATTTTTGTGTATACGGCAAACAACCTGGGTTTAATTTGTACAAATTAAAATTTTTGTGCATAAAACGCACAAGCTGGGTTTAATTTTACCACAGAGTAATTCAACAAAGAATAATTTTTTTGAATATTTCTATTTAGGAGGGTTGACTTCCCATTACTTCATAGGGCGAAGCCCCTAGAGGCTAGGGGCGAAGCCGCTAGTTTTTTTTAAAGCAAAAAATTATAATGCTGTAAATGGACATACGAACTTTCTGGTAAGGCATATAGAGTTGATACGCTTTTAAATTGTACAAAACATGAATCATCATACCAAGCATGGAATCGATGGGACAATTCTAACACACCAAAATTACCAAGCTATCACGGACGGACGGATCAACCATTGTCAAAGAAAAGCTTCGCTTTTAGAAATATTTGAATGATATGCGAGTTGTACTTACCTACTTGCATGTAAAGGGAAGCTCTTTATCGTGCCTATAAAAATGTTGGCATACGATGCTGTGAGTATTGGTGCAAAAAATGGGGACATGATTCCAGTGACGTCATATTTTTCTTTCCCGAAAAAGGGAAGGGGGGAAGAAAAAAAGAGATGGGAGAAAAGGGGGTTTTCCCCATCTCTTTTGAAGAGATTTTCTTCCCCCCTTCTCTATTTCTGGAAAGAAAAATATGACGTCACTGGAATCATGTCCCCATTTTTTGCACCAATACTCACAGCATCCCGGCATACAATACAAATGATAGGTCAATACACAGACCAAATTACCAATGGTAGGCCAAAATACATTTTATTTGACTAATGGCAGGCCAATATGACGTTATTTTTATGAAACAATAAAAAGTGTTATGTAAAGGACACTCTAGGCTTTGTTTTTATGGAAAATCATAGAAAATATATTTTTTTTCTTCACACAATTTCATAAACTAGCGGTTTCGCTCCAAGAGGTTTGATCAAACCAATTTTTGTATTTTAGATTTAAAATAAAAAATAAAAAAAAAATTTTTTTTTGGGGGGGGGAATTATTTTTTTTTTTTTTTGGGGGGGGGGGTTAGTCAACCCCACTATTTTATTTTTAGTTTTAAAAAGAAAATTATACAAGAAAATACATATGTGTAGGTCTAGTACCATATCTAAAACGGCTAAAAAAATCAGTCCAAAACTCGCATAGATTAGTGGAGGTTTAAGGCTATTTGAGGAGGGGTTTGGACAGCCTTAAGAATAATTCACACTAATTTCATATGCTAAACTAACTACAAAGATTCGTGTACATTTGTTTAAAAATATCTCAAAAACGATCGGAACAATCAGTCTAAAACTTGCATAAAAGGAGGGGTTTGGATGGACAGCCCAGGGAGAAGAAGTAACCCAACATAAAAATACTTTCTTTTACATTTAAAAATTAACTTAATCGTGTGTGTAAACTCTACAACTTTCTTGTGGTTAAACCCATAGAGGTAAACTGCGAATCTCTTAGTAATAGAAATATTGATAATTATTGTAATGGCTAATCTATTTGTATTGTTTACCTAAGGAGGGAACCTAAGCAGTATTGAGTGGTTCATTCATACAATGAAGCAATTCTTATTATTAGCAAAGTTAATCTTGATAGATTTCCGATAAAGTATTCTAAAAAATAACAAATTTTAAAGAGATAGAGTAAAGTTAAGTACCATACAGTAAAGCTATAAACTTTTTAAAAAATGAATCAAAACTAAGAAGTAAGATTTAAATTTCTGATAATAATTAGATGAAATATTTCAATATAGATTGGTGGTTTCGTAGAAAAACAAAATATGTTTATATTTGTTGAATAATATTATTCTTTCCTGTAACAAGCAATTATATGTTTCAATTTGACTTTATTTATCCTTTAAACAAAAGTTGTTTGATTTATGTATGGTCGTCTTATTATTACGGTTTTTTTTTAAAGCAAGGCATTTCTATAATTAGGGTCGTCCGTCTGTCCGTTCGTTCGTAACGGAAAACTCTTTCCGTTGATTTAGACATTTTAGAATTGTCCTATCGATTTCAAACTTTGCATGATAATTCACAAAACAGTTAAGATATTTTATAAGAGAGTCGGTACATCCATTTAAAACATGATAATTTTTAATTTTTTTTAACCATTATATTTTGTAGGAAACTAACAATTAATAATTATTATCAAAGAGGTTATTATGTTCATTTGAAACGCATTGATGCTTGGAACTATTCTATTGATCTGATTTTGGACCATTTCATTCCTATGACGATGAAGCATTAAGCAATTATACTTAACATAAAAGGTAACCTATCAAATTTTTGTTAAAGTTTCTATTGCTAACTTGATTTACTTTTATATGGATGATTTCATCCTTGTAAACTATTTTTAAACATTCGAATGAAATGCACAGCAGTGATTTTAAATGAATTTATTTAGGTCTAGGGATAACAATAGGAATAACAAGTAAATAACTAATTATAGCTTGGGGCATTTAATCTTAAAAGGACATTCTTTAAGTTAAAGGTTTCTGACATTTATAAAACTTTAACATTCTTCAGATTTTAATGAAGTTACTTCATGACTAGTTTATGTCCTATATTTCTGTGTTTGTGTGTGTGTGGGCGGGGGGGGGGGGGTCCAAGGGCGGTTTTTCTTAGGAGAGTGGAGGTACCCTCTCCCCAAAATAGTTATAAACCTCTCCTGGACATAAAAGTAGCTTCACTGTAAAGGAGAACCATTTTAGTCCATACATTAACAAGATCCAGCCACATAGAGTCATAAACACACACATATAATAGACATCCAGTTACTTTTATTTAAGGATAGCTGTCAGTAAGAAGAATTATAGTCTGTCGAGTGGTATTAAATTCTTTTAATTTTCAATGTTATTTTTTTGCAACACTACGTATGTACATAATTGTTCTTGTTACAAATTAATATTTTTCAAATTATCTAGATATTTGAGTATCCCTTAAATGTTTAAGTAGCTAATTCTGCGGTGGCTAAAGGCTTATCAAGTCCCTTTATAGTGTTTATAAAATAAAACTAAATGATACAATTTAGCTGCCCGTCCGTCTAAAGGACATGGTACTTGGTAAACATTATTTTCTCGGCTGGTATACTAGATAGACTACTGTTTTTTTTCTGAAAATTCACAAAAGCAATGGGAATCTATTATATAATCTTGCGTTTTGAGAATTTAACAGTAGGTTTCAGGAATATGAACTAAATACTTAAGATTAACAATTAATAATTAATATTCTTCTACTTAATTACATAAACACCATACAAGTAAAAATAATAATAGCTATTAATTAAAACAATGCAAATGCTAACTAATGAGCTTCGAATCAACAAATGCAAAGCTATGATTTATGTTATCAAGAGTAAAGCGAGCCTATAACTGTTATTAAAACTATGAAAATATGATTTAAATTATAAATAAAATTAATTAAAGCCTATTATTTATACATTTATTCTTCCTAATTAGTTGTTATAGAGATCTGAAGCAACAACTTGAAAATTCAAAGGTAGCACATGTAAAAATTATCATGGATTACTTGGATTCTAAAAGTATCTCATGCTGCAATGTCAAATTTAGTGATATTCTTTGTAAAATCTTTGACTCTTCGATTTGTCGAAATATACATATAAAAAATGTCAGACAAGGATTTGTTATATCAAAGGGTATTTTTTGTAATTCTTGTGATGAATTGAACTATATTTAAAATTTTATACCAACAAATTACTGCTTTAAAGCTACTATATATAAAAAAATACTTTTTCCATAATATTCTTTTATTTCAAAAAAGACGTTTTTTCAATTCCGAATACTGTTATAGTCACTAAATGTTTTATATTTGCAAGCCAATAAATAATAAATTGTATTTATTGATAAGAATAGAACAAGTAATTTATTGCACTGAAGTTCAAATAGCAGGCGTTGTTTATATAGTAATATGTTACATCTGGGGGAAATGATGAGACACCTTTTAAAAACGGCCTGCGACAAAATCTCAGCAGGATAACAAGGATAGTGTTCACAAAAACCAGCGAAAAATACAGAAAATGCACTATTTTCTCAAAACTTTTCTTTTCTAACAATTAATTATAATTATGAGGTATATTAGGATCGTCCAGACGATTTTAAACTTTAAAATAGGGTTTACTGTGATAAGGAAGAGGTATAACAATAAATTTATTATAGAGTGTTTATCAATTTCAAAATGCGTTGGTTTTTAAGCTATATTATCACCAAATTAAAAGTTTGCTAAAAGGCCCACTTGACAATTGACAGTATAGTAAAAACACTTTTCTAGACTGGAAGCTAGACATCTTTCCAAGGTTTGATTTAATTTAACAGAATTTTCTACCAGTTTAATCACAATCAGACACCCTACATTTTATGTACTCTAAAAAACTACAGGTTTTAACTAGCGATGATACTGTATAATTATGGTAAATCCCTTCTTGTCTGTTCGTCTGTCATTTTATTATAAACTCTATTTTCTTAGCTTTATCAACTAATCGTCTCAGTTATTAATACCTTTTTTCTTCTTTCTCTTATTTTTTCTTTTTTATTTCTTTTTTAGGTTAAAAATTAAAGTTTTGCTTTATGTCTTCTTACAGTCTCTATAGAAAGACTCAATCTAAAACCATTTAGCTATACATGGATAAGGGATAGAGTTAGACAGTTTTTAAAGTTTTGTAATAGTTATTATCGCATCATATCAAAAACTAGTCTTATTCTTATAACTTTTCTTTTAATATTTGTGGAAAATTGTCTGTAATACGATGCTATATATAATTTTTCAATATGACTGTGAACCGGTTCTAATCCAGGGGATATTGATCGGTTTCGAAGCTATACTGGAAAATGTACGCGTGCGAAGCCACTATGCAGTAAAATCTTCTATGCAGTTGAGGCTTTCCTAACCGAACTTGAATTTTCACATGCAAGCTACTTAGATTTGTATTATAAGCAATTATTTCTCTTAGAAAACAGCATAAAACCCGCTTTGGACATTTATAAAACTTCACTGAAAATTCCATATAAATCAGTTCAACTACAAATCCTTACTATAATATATTACTATATTTGTTTTTCCACAAAAATATTTGGTCTAATAGAAGACAACTAATTTTGTAAGAGTAGGTTGTGGTAATGTCTCTTTTTGATAAAAAAAACTTCAAGATTCTCTAAACTTAATCCCTAAATCTCTGGCTCTAACTTTGTGTATTTTATATTGATTTGGCTGAATTCCTGATAATATTAAGATTTATCACACAGAACTTTACACTCATGGTGTGCTCTCGCTCCCACAAAGAGTTTTACATTCTTAAAAAGACATATGAACAAATAAATAAGATTTCCTAATACTATTATATAAAGTAGTAAGTTTTTTTGTCTCAATCTTAAGCTTTCAATAAGTACTGAATTGATTGAGTTCTCCATTTTAGGAAATCTTTAAGTAAGTCAAAGGATGGTTTAAGGCTATTTTATTTTAAATTTTTTTCTTGGGATAGTTGTCAGGCTATTTTCTGCCCCCTTGGATGCTAGTGGCGCAGCTGCTAGTTCTATATAAAGTAGTAAGGTTTTGTTGCCCTAGTTTTTAACAACTATTGATACTATTTAGTTCTCCCTTTGAGGGACGTTTTAGTAAGTGTAAGATTGTGCTACTGTAATAATATGCGATTTTATGATAATGTGAAACATATGCAGTAATGTATGCACATCCTTGTTTCCTGGTTTTGTTTTTTAAAAACAGCAAATATTTATTTATAATAGCTATTAACAATAAGGATAAAAATGCAAATAATACTTTAGGTATTTTTAGAACATGTCCTAAAGTTGGAGCACAAAGTTTCTGTTTTATTAATACAATTGGATTTGTAGGCATTGTCGACTGACAGACAAACTTACTACTTATAGAATTGCTACTAAGTTTTTTATCTGAAGCAAAACTACTCTGTAGATTTTATCATGTCTGTCTGTCTTCTGGTCTCACTCATGGTAACAATTTGTTGCCTGGCTTGATTCATAGATATAACATCATTTCCCCAATCTTATCTAGTTTAACCTATGTATGTTCCTAGATTTGAAAAATATATTTTGTTGGAATACTGAAACATTATTTCAATATTACTGTGTCAAGAACAAAAAGAGAAAAGAAAAATCTATAATTCTGAAAGGTTTAGGTTAAAAAGTAAAAATAGAAAAGTTAGATTTATGAGCTTGTTTAGTAGCACAGATACTCTATACTACGATTTTTATTACATCTATTTTATAGAAACAAATTAATGTCATTTAACACTGATAGAGTTAGGACACATATGTTTTTTAGCCAAGGTATTTCTTTAGATTTTAATAAATATAACACACCCTGACAAACCTTGATGCTGCTATAATGGTATTATAAAACTCTGGTAATATTGTCATTATTAGAATAACATTATTTAGTAGCAATAATTGTTATTGATTTTATAAAGTCGGAGTAAATATCAGATAATATAGTTTTTTTAAGTAACAAGGGGCGTCGTAGCTCACTAGTAACGCACTGAGTTACGGTGGTGAGAGTTCGAGTTGAAGTCCCCATGTGGCAACTCGAATTTCTCAGTCGCAATTCATTCACGCAACTTCCCCTTGGTTGTGTAAGAAGAGTGATAATAGGGTAGTTTGGATACTCAATAGTCAAGAACATAATATCAGTACAACCCTTACCCAAGCTCCTCCGTGGAGAGCGTCATTTATTACGATGACTTAATTTGGGACACATGCCATACTTGGCGAGGGTGAGGTAATAAACAGTAGGTCCCTTGAGACAGCGGGTGAAGTACTTGTACCTTGCGCTGGCCCTGGTGCTAGCATACAAAAGTGTCTCGTCCTACTCCATGACTACTTAGGTCCAAACACTAAGAAACTATGGCTACACACACAACAGCAAGTAACAAATACATCAAGTATCAACCACATAGCCTGATTTCAAAGTTAATAATGTTTTTAATTTATTAAGTCATTAATATTAGGTCGATAATGAGTCAGTCATTACCACCTTTACTCAATACCATTGGGTCGATATAATGATATAAAAATTAGTATATGAAAAATACATAGAGTATGTCTTAGATTTGTCAGTTATTGATTCTTTTATTAATGCAAAAAAAGTCGACACAGCACATAAAACAACCGTAGAACTTTTTACTTACCTTTAGCTGCAAACCTTTTCACAAATTCATTCTTGTAAAGCATTTTATTATTCTAGTTCAGTATTGAAAAGAAGAACAAATTCTCTCGTCACGAAAACGCATTGATTTTTATCCCTCCATTCACCCTTTATATGTATCTCTTTCATACACATTTAATTTCATTCATATATAACTAGAAATCTTGAAACCCTTCAGAAATAATTCTGGGAGGTAGAAGACATTGGAATAAAAATATTGATGGTCCCCAAAGTTTTTTCACGTTTGTTGGCTTACAAACTTTGGGTACTCATATTAAATTTAAATAGATTGGTTGGTTCAAACTAGCTGTATAATTTTATTAACATAAGATGTAATTTGTTTATCATCATTGGGGTTTTGATTTAATGATTCTTGAATGTACGCCATACAAACATATTCAAATTATATGATAGCTATTCAACTAAAATTCTTCCTTTTATACTTTAAGTGGTTTCTTATAGGAAGTGCTTTGAAGCCTTTTTAAACTGTATGCGATCATTCTAATAAATTCTAATATTTTATATAAATGATATTCTGATTCCTATTAACATTCAGAATAGTAACCCACTTTAGCATAATGTATGGCATAAAAAGGTGGCTTTAAATCCTGGCATTTTTAGGCCTTGTGCTTTATCTATGTGGGTTTTACAATGATTTTAAACATTTTTTAATCCGTGTTAATAAAAGGAGACTATACGATTTTATAGTTAGAAAAACAGAAAATCTACTCCTTAAGCAAATGGCCAGTAAGATCTCGAAAACCAAACGCCTTATTCAGCCAAGGTACTCTAAGTAGTTACTCTAACACGCAAGCACACTGAGCATAAGCAGATAAAATGTAATTAATAGCAACCAGGGCCGGAGGGCTGTTTATTACACTAGTTCCCAAAGTTTCATAAGAACGTTTTCTTATTAGTTGGCTTAAAAACTTTGGGGACTTTTATTGAATTTTGATTGGTTGGTTTATTAAAATGAGTGTCCAAACGTTTCAACCAATAAATGTAATCTACAGAAGCGGTAATTTTGTGTAAATATTATCAATTGGGATGCACACCAATTTATCAATTTATCAGCCATTGTCGTATCTCTAGCAGCACTTAGCACTTCAAACATCATAGGAGTACTGGAAAAATAGAAAGAGGATATAGCTTATAAAATTTTAAAATACTACAAAGTGCGTTCGAAGGTGCTTTGACTTTTGTGTCAGAACCTAAATTGGGACATAGTGCATTTCATTACCCTAGGTAAGGTAACTTCATTTCACTTTTCAATAAAATCTAAAATGCAGCCGTTTTTAAGAAAATTAGATTTGAAAATTTCAAGTTCAATTTCATCCACTATGAGTTAAAGCATAATCATGACAAGAAAATCAAAGATTATTTATTTAAAATTAAATTTAAATTTAAACAAGTTTGCTTTTATAAAGTTCTTCATAAAACTACTCCTGAAGTGAGTTAATTAATGTCTTTTTTATCAGTTGTTTTGCTAAGGTCACGGAAATTCAACCTTAAATAAATCATATATAGAGAGGTTTTATGACAGACTTTATAAAAGCAAAGTTGTTAAAAAATTTAAATAAATAACCTTTGCTTTTCTTGTCATGATTATGCGGTAACTTCTTAGAATTGTTGTTAAGAAAGTATAAAAAACAACATGTTTAAAATGGACGTCTGGACATTCTGATAACGATTATAGAGTTGCTACGCTTTCTCAATCGTACCCAACTACTACAGGAATCATCATGCAAAATTTGAAATCGATAGGACAATTTTAACATGCCTAAATTAACGAAAAAAGCTAACTGACGGACTGACCGACCCTAATTATATAAAAGCTTCGCTTCTAAAAATGAGAAGTTTGGTAATAACAATCAATATCCTATTACTTAAAGTAGTAAGATTTTTTTGTCAGTAGCTAAAGATCTCGGAAACTGCTGGTCCGAATTACATGTACTTTTCAGGGAATCTTTATCAATGTCATTGGGTGATTTTAGGCTATTTCCTGACCTTCTTCAATTTTACTTAGAGGCTAGGGTAAGAAACTAGTTTTTGTATTTTACTCAACAAAACTCAGAACCTCGGAAGTTCCTTTTTAAAGGGCTCTTGACTTGAAGGATTGTCATGATTTCTCACTTAGCCTTTTCTTTATCTCCTTTTATTATTTCTATCCCACCAATTTTCCCTTTCATTCATAATACATATTTTCTGGGAGGGGACAATGGGCTGTTTATTACACTAGTTTCTAAAGTTTTATAATTTCGTTTTCTCATTCATTGGGTTAAGAACTTTGGGGGCTTTTATTGAATTTTAATTGGCTTGTCTATTTGATTGAGTGTCCAAACGTTTCATAACTAATTTTACAGAAATTGTAGATTTGAGTAACATCATTGAAGATGTAAATCAATTTATCGGTCGTTGTCTTATCCCTTTAGATCCCTGTATATTTTCAGGTAACGGCAGCCGCATAAATTTAGCTTAGTACAAATTAAGTGGCTGGGAATGGCTGCAGTTGAGAGTGTCTTATAGTGTGGCTGATATTTCAATACACCTCACAACTTTCTTGAATATAAGTTGACAAAAAAAGTGAAGATACGACCTCAACTAAAAAGGCAGCTTATGGTTACTCCGGCTGATACTTAGGCTTACTGTATAGCATAGAAGGCTGCGAGCTGATTTGTTAGGCTTCTCTTTACCGCACGTCTATGGGTGCCTGTGGCTGCCGAGCCCTGCGTATGTCTTTTAATCAATTATGGTGTGTCTGTCTATCTATTAACAAAAATAGTATGAAGCTCTGTAACTCATTATGCTTATCTAAATGTTGGTATATATGTTCAAGGATGGTATTTTAGCTATTTAAATTCTTCTTTCCTAATGTAGAATTTAGTTTTTGACATAAAAATATTTTTCTCAGTAAATTTTTTTTTTTGCAGATTTTTATTCGTTTATAGCAATTATCATATGAACAAGAATAAAAATTTCAATTTTGTCTTAAATTGATACACACATAAATTATAGAGAAGGTACGATTTAAAATACGATTTTAATTAACAAAAAGGCATTAAAAAGCAGATTAAAAAGCAATTAATTTTATTCAGCTATTAAATTCAATCTTCATACTTGGCTAAGCTAACAATTTCAAATAAAATGTAATTCCGAAGTGCATCAGATTTCACCTTATTTGATAAAAATGTAACTCTCTTCAACAAGAATGATTATGTCCTTCAGCAACGAAGTTTAGATCAAAAAAAGAACCCAAAAGGAATGATTTTTCCACACGAGGCGCAACTACAGCAAACTAATTACATTCTTTATTGTATTAAAAGTATTTAATTTCCAAATTAGTAGAATAGATTTATCCTTTTCAACATTTGGTAAATGTAATGGTTTTAAGACATTACATCAGTTTATCAATTTAACAAGGATGACAACATCCATAAATAGCGAAGCTCAAAATTTATTGATAGACACCAGGAAAAAAATAATCTTTTGAGTATGTTAAAAAGAAATGAATGAAACCTTTTTAAAATGTATATCTTTTGAAGCATTAAGCTAAGAAGAAAAACGTAAAATCTTGGAATCGATCTAGCACCCCAACAAATTACAAATCTTTATTAAAATTGGTGTATAATGTTAAATTAATTAATTCCTTAAAAATTACAGCTGTTTATCTTGAACAGGAGTCGAAAAAATCGTAAAAAACTTGAAAAACTAGGAATCGATCTAGCACCCCAACCAATTAGCATACCTTAGAAAAACTTAATAGAAATGTGTAGAATGTTGACAAAATTAATACCTAAAAATTCCAGCCGTTTATCTTGACCAGGAGTAGAGATAATCATGAAAACTTGAAAAACTAGGAATCGATCTAGCACCCCAATAAATATACAAATCTTAATGAAACTTAGTAAAAATTTGTAGGATGTAAATTTACTTAATCCCTAAAGATTTCAGTCGTCTGTCTTGAAAAGGAGTCGAGAAAATTGAGAAAACAAAAAGAGCTAGGAATCGATCTAGCACCCCAATTAACAAACAGATGGATAAAACAATGTATAGATTAGATGCGCATATGTCATAGGAATCTTCACTAAAAATTTCAGCTGTCTATCTTTAATAGGAGCCGAGAAAATCACGTTTCCCCCACTTTGTCTCAGACAGACGGACAGACGGACAGACGGACGGACGGACGGACATTTCGAATTATAGAGTAGCTTCGCTACTAAAAAAACTATTTAACAAAAATTTGATTTATATTTTTTTGTTTCATTAATTGCGCAAATGTTTTTTTGCTGCTGGTCGTTTTGGAAACAGAGTATAGTGTCCAATTCACCATTGGGTAATTACAATGTATACTGACCTATCATTGGTTATTTGTATTTTATGACGTCATTTTTTATTGGATACTATACGCTGTTTCGTCGTTTAGTATTTCACACCTTATTTATAGGTTAGCTTTAGTACTTCCCACATTCTTACGGACAAGACAGACTTGTATGGTAGAATTGCTTAAAACATTTTCAATATGAAAATGAAATACTTGCATTATGCAAAAATTGGCCTGGCACGGTTGACGTCAAAGTTATGAAAACCATTGAGGTGGACAAATAAACATTGCGCCTATGTTTATTCTTCAAAGTTATATTTTAGCCCTTTCAAGGAGTCCATAACCAAGGGTTGCTTTCATTAACTATCAAGACCTAACATAAACTAAGCATTACAATAAAGTTTAACCCAAGAATAGATATTGTGGTAAAGTAGAGTAATTAATGGTAAACTGCAGTGAATAGATCCTTATTGCAAGGTTGAAAATAATTGAATGGTTCTACATAATTATTTTTTAATAGGATCTCATTTTTATTTTATAGAAGCTTTTGAAAATTGAAATTTTTACCTTAAATGATCTACCTGTTTTTATTATTTTGATTTGCATAAAACCAAATCACCATGATTTCAAATTTGCTCAGGGTTCTTGTTAAATTATATTTATCAATTTCCCATTGCATTAAACTGAAGCACTTTAAACTAGGGCTCAGCAGCCGCAGTCGCCCTCTCAGCTGGTGCAGCTAAGAGTTAGTTTTTACACTACTCAAGCTCTGACGGGGCAACTGCCTAAACCTGGTGATTTATCTTGGGATGGTGGTGGTACCCTCCCCAAAAATAGTTATAAACCTTCCCAGAACTTTGTAAAGGAGAACCATATCGGTTCAGCTGTTAGGAAGATCCTTCGGTACAGACACATGCACAAAAATCATGTTACTTTATTAAAAAGAAATGTTAACTCCCAAAAGGAAATATTTTGATAATTGGTTTTGTAGGTCTATATTAAGTTTGTGGAAATTTGTTAAAATATCAATTATGCAATGTCATTGAAATACAAATATTGGATATGCATTTCTTTCTGACGTTTTCACTAAACCATAAAATGTAATTGCTATATTTATTTAACTATTGGCAGCTACTTTAATTTTAGCTAAGCTGGGGAGCTTTATCAAAATACCTATAGATTAGGATTACTCATAACCATTAAGAGATATAAGTTTTCCGGAATTGTAATGTAGGGAGTAGATTTGAAATCTGCATCAAATTTTAAGGATTTTTTATAAAATTCGTTTTTTGTATAATTCTTTATCTAAAAGCGGAAATACAAATTAAGTTAATTAATTTTGGCATCTGTGATTGGTGGATTTAAAAAATCTGCGCTCTGATTGGATGTCGTACATCATTCAACCAATTAGAGCGCAGGTAGTTTAAAATCCACCTATCCTATTGGTCAATCTTTTATCTCTTAATAACCATACCACTTCATTCTAGAGACGTCAAAATGGTACATACAGATGCTATATTAGGCACCTGTAATAGTAGAGGGGATGCATCGGCCCTTAAACAGGCAAAACTCATTTCCTTTCCATGTACAATACAGTGTCACAGGATAGCCATTTTTTGGAATTTTTACAAGCACACTATCTGAACCCAGCACCCTGACGAAATAATGACGAATGAACCCAAAAATGAAGTTTTATGTTCATTATTTCAGCTTTATGTAAATTTTGATTTTTTCTATTTCATTGCATCCGAACTATGGCTTCATGGTGCTCCCAGAAAAGGTCCTGAGGAGTAGAATCAGAAACCAAAGTATCTCGCCCCTGGCCTGAGAAAAACTCTAAAATTGGCTAATTCGAAAACCCTAAAAATGGTGGCTTTTCTGGGAACATAATAATAAAACAACAAATTTATTTTTAGAAAACATCAAAAATTGCATTTGCTCTTTTTTACTGTATTGATAGAACATCATTGTTTTTGGTTTTTTGCCTGAAACAATGGTGAAGCAAATTAGCTTTTAATCAATATTTGGTCAAAAATTTAATATTTTTTATAAAATGTTGATTGTTTTATGCAATAAACATTCTTGGGCATGGAAATTTTGATTGGGCTTTCAAGTCCGCACAAGCTTTAATATAAAGTTTTTTTTGTATGAAACTAAAGATCTCGGATGTTTACGGTCCATACAGGTTGTATGGGAAGTTAGGACTTGGGATGGTTTTAACCTTGCGTCCCTTCACCCCATAACTAGACCCGTAAAGACTAGGGACACAACCGCAGGTCATTGTAAAAGAAAGTTATTTACAAAGTAGCAGCATGTGTGTGTGTCTGTATCGAAGGATTTCGCCAACCGCAGAACCGATATGGTTCTCCTTTAAAGGGTAGCTTCTCCTGGGAAGGTTTATAACTATTTTAAGGAAAGTTACCACCACTCTCCAAAGAGAAATCGCCCCTAATAAAAATTACAACCTCTCAAATATATTTTTCTTTTTCTTTTTAAAACTAAAATTCATAATAAGAATGGATCGACTCCAGCCCCCCCCCCCCCTTCTTCAAGTGTCCTTACGCCCAAAGAGGTCGCTAGGATTATAAATTTCAGTAAGTTACAGGTTGAGATGCTTATTTTTAACTGTCATATTAATGTGCGGTTCTAATGACTAGATGAAGTTATTTATATGCGGCATTTAAGACACACCAACTTTTGTTGTATTTAAATAAGTTTTATTGGCTCCTTAAAATTAAACAACCTAAAAAATATTTAAAAACACTTGTGAAAGCAAAACTACTCAACTGTCAACTGTGTTAACATGGTTAATATTAATTCGCTTCTTTTGGACTAAAACTTGTGTCTTTTTGCTTTCGTTTAAGTCCATTGTTTTCGAATGTAAAATAAACTATACTGTAAAAAAATCGTTGTCCAAAATAGTGACATGATATTCTAATAAACTTTAGAGGCACCATTGTTGACTAAATTGCTTTGAAAAGTGGCCATCGATGACATATCCACTTAATTGATTAAATATGTTCACAGCTGATATATTATCGACAGATCGCTCTATTGACATTTATAGTAGCAACTACTCTATGATTCGAAATGTCCGTCTGTATGCCTGTCTGAAACGTTTTTTTTGGGGATTTTTAGCTCCCATAAAGAATAGCCAGCTGAATTTTTGTAGTTGTTATCGAACATATTTGAGGATAAACATCCATGGCGGCCAGGCTGCTTTAAACAGCTTTTTAGTCGCTTTTACAACAGATTTCCACATAATGTAGGTGTTTTTGGTCCGCATTTCAATATTTTGTACGGAATTTCTGCATATTGAAATATTTTTATAAAAGTTTTTTTTTTTTACAGTGAACAAGCTATTAAGAATCTTACAAGAAGTAAAGTTGGAAGGACGTTTATGTAGATGGTATCTTTTAATCAGATGTATGTAAATACGTGATTATAAATCAAAAATACATAACAAGAATACAATTTTACATATATGCTTAATTATTATCAAGAAGATGCCAAACGGTCATAAAGATTTTCCCCCCCAAAAAATTTATATATATATATATACTATAGAATTTGTCTTGTAAATCACAATAACCCATCAAAATTAAATGACTCTCATATCATGGCAAAATAATATATATAATTGATGCGCATAGGTATTGAGAATCCTCAAACAAAAATTCAGTCTATATCTTTAAAGGAAGCTGAGAAAATCAGTTTTTTTAGCTGTATGGATGGCGGACAGACAGAGAAATTGTGTTAACGCGTCGCTATTAAAAAGTAATATTAAAGTGTATTGCTTTAAAATACTAAATAACCCCAAACTTATTTTATTTAAACCGTAGAAAATTGAATAAAAGAAATAGCTAGTCATAGAGGCAGATATTCTACCCAGATACAAGGTAATTCATGTGCATTACTATTCAAGCTGATAACTTTCAAACAATAAATCAAAAACTTGTGCTTAATATTCATTTTAATATTCGTAGAAAATCGTCTAGAATTCGATGCTATACATGCTTTTTTAATATGGTTTTGAAGACCGGTTCTAATCCACCGGATATTAGTCAGTATCAATACCATACAAAAAAATATCCTATTTTGTAAAGTAGTTGTGTACATAATATCCCATTGTATTATGAATAGACGTACAGACATGCCCAAGTTAAAGAGTAGCTGCTCTACAATGGAAAAAAACGGTGGTTTATTGAGATTTAATCTTGGTTGACTTCTTGTGTATATAAAATCAATTCTCACAGTCTTGCCAAAAATAAAACAAAGATTTTGACAATTTAAGTTGTTTAGTCGGCGACTATAAACATGTCGAATGCATAGTATTTTCGGCACAGACCCTCCCCCCTAGTTTTTAGTTTTTGAATAAATTGAAAATAAGATGGGGGGGGGGGGTCGTTGTTTTTTCATGTTAGGTTAGATGGGTTATATTTGGTACTGGGTAGCCTGCAGGGTTAGGAGCACCTTACGGGGTTAGTCAAGGGGAGAGAAGACTATCCACCCATCATATGTTCAAGAGGCAAGGGGTTTTGGTTATCCCTAAAATTTTCCATGATAGCGCGCGAGTATTTGACAATTAATAATTGTTTCTGAAACCCACTCAATTTTACAATCAAGGGAAATAGCAAAGTAGGATGACTGAACCAGCAAGCAATTGCCTTCTTGTTCAACCAATTTTTAAAGCAAATCTTTTCTATATATAACTACATTTAAGGCCAGTCAGTCTGTCCGGTGGATAGCTCTTACCTTAATTCTAACTTGGCTTGATGTATATTCTTGTTGCATATTTGATGTATATTTGTAAATGTTCGCTCAAACCTAACAAATATCAGTTGCGTTACAATTCCGCAAATTACTTTCGAAAACAAATATCGTCGACTTTTTATGAATCTAAATTCTAAAACTATTAATCTTACAGATTTTCAATCCAGATAAAGTGTATTTCTTACAGGCAAGTCATGAATTTTATATCACTCTGTAGGTAGATACATAGATAGAAATGAGATAGATAGATATTTGATTTATTTAGATTTGTACATATTCTATTTTTTTTATCTAAAGTATTATTTATTATTTAAGAGTTCGATAACTTATGAACCGATTGAGTTCTCCATTTTATAGAAGATTTATATAGGTCCCTTGCTATCAAATGTTTGAAAATAAGTCTTGTGGCGGTTTTAAGCTATTTTTCTTCCCCTTGCCTCTTCCCTTGAAAACAGATCCACTAGATGCTTGGGGCAAAAATTGAATTCCCATCATCTCAAAATTCCACTAGTATAATATAAAGAAGAAAAAGTGGGGGGAGGGTGGGGATTGAAAAAGAGAACTTAAAAATCATACTATGAGATAGATAGATAGATCAGTCATGAATTTTAATATCACAGATTTTTATCAATTTCAAACCTACCTGGATGTTGAAACACTTGAGTAAAAAACCACATGGAGAAAGGGTTAAATAACTGTGTTTCCCTATCGCAATGAACTTGTGCCGACTCTCAATTGGGTCTTTGAAAATAAACCAATGATAACGGAAATATTAACACAGCCAAGAAGAAGAAAGCAATTTTCATAAAAGTATTCTTAGATTTAAAATTCCACTGCTGATATTATTGAACTTCGCTTGATGTTTTCCATTTTTTCTGTATATTGTGAAAACGTTTATAACAGAAAAGTTTTATCCATATATCAATCTTGTAAAAATGTCATTTTATTTGATAAAAATCTACTTTTAACTTTTTGATTACTTTATGAAAAAATATTTTTTTTTTATATAAATTGCATCCATATATGAAAAAAAACCTTCTCTTCAATTTCCCCAATAATTTATTGTTTAAAAGAAAAAAAAATAAAGTTTTTTTAGAGCTCACTTTTGTGTTTAGGGTTATATCAAAGGCAAACAATCTTCCCTGAAATGTTTCTTTTAATTATAGGATGCCAAAGTTTAAAAATTTTTATTTGCAAAGGTTCTTTGAAAAAGTAAAAGCCTTCTTATGTGACGAAGAAACTTTTTTACAAAAAGACTTTGGATTCCTCGAAAATATAAAGTGTTACTTTCTAATGTCAAAGTATTTTTTAAAGAAAAGCTTTTCTATAATTACCATAAATTTCATTTTAAACATGATGATTTTCAAATGATATTTTGACATTAGCACAAGGCTATTTAATTGCATATTTACATTAAATATTTGCCTATGTATTTTATTGTTCGTTAGTCATTCTGATTTGAGGAGCTTCGCTTTTATGGATGTTTTCATCCTCGTTTTCAAATTGATATCTGATCGAAAAATGTTGTAAGAAAGTTCCACCCCATGTTTTCTAGCCATTTAGATATTAAAGTGTGGATGTGCATACATTCCAACCATTTAAAAAACAGCATATGGTTTAATGTTATTTTAATTCTTTTAGAAATATGTGTCTGTCTAGTAAAATATATAAACGCCTCACAACGAACTAATCATTCCAAAGTACAAGTCCGACTTTATTGGATAAAGACAGGTAGGGAGGGGACATTGGACTGTAAATTACGTTGGTAACCAAATTATTATGTTATCTTATTTATTTGCTCAAAAAATTGGGTACAAAAATATGCAAAATTTACACCTTGCAATTGCAGAAAATTTTGCGATATTCTTCTTTAATAAAAGAGATTATGTTTTTAAAAAGTACCTGTTTATACTAAGAATGTTTTCGTCTGTTGTTTTGTATGCATTTTACTATTAAAAAGCTAAAGATCCATGATTTGATAATTTATTATATATGGATATCTGTGTATATAATCTATATGTATTGTATAGGCTACTTTTTAAAAGGACTTTACGCCAAACAAATTTATAAGTACGATTCTATCCAAAAGTAGCGAAGCTGTTCGAAGAAATAATAAGTTAAGGATCTTTTTTATAAACTATATGTGTTAAGTTAGTTGGCTACCTTTTCGAAGGACTTGAAAAAATTGGTTGTATCAAAAACAGAAAGGATTCCAAAACTATAACTATAAGTATCGAAGTACAAACTTTATTGAAGGACAAACGGTCAAATTGATTTATAGAGCAGAAAGTGAGAAAATATGCAATAAATATAATAGTAAATATTAAAGAAGCCTTTTTAAGAATAAGTACCTTTGTTTTTTGTAGCATGAACGACGTTCCAGGTAAACAGCAGCCAAAAATCACATTTTACCATAGCTTTGTTGACAGACTAACTGACAGACAAAGGAAAATAATATAGTAGCTTCGCTCCAAAAAAGAAAACCATGTAAATTTTGTAAAATCGCTTTAAACTTAATTTTGAAATGAAAACCTAAAAAAAGCTAAAAAAGGACAATAGCGAAACAAAGAGCTCCTATTATTCAGGACAGATTATTTATTTATTCAAAAATTTGTTTTGTACAGTCCTTTTAAGTTTTAGAAATTTGATGCTTATGCTTTCAATAATTATGATATATGTAGTTTAATAGTTTTATGGTGTCAAATTAAGTTTTATTGATGAAGTATTGAATTTTGTTTATGGATGATGTGCGTCTGTATGTTGTAGGATATTTACTGTATTACTAATTGTAATATTCAGATAAGCCTAATATTAGTTGTGGGCAGGTTTTTCCTTTTTTAATAAATAAGAAGGAAGGAGTTTTAAAAACTCAAAAAAATTTGAGTTAATATTTATCATCTTTTACCAGTACAAAATGAAGAAAGTATACATTTGTATAAAACAATCATCTAAATACAAGTTAATCAAGTTATAACGTGCATCTTATATCTGCACTCTTCAGAATAACAATAACCAAAATAATAGAGTTAATCCTGAGTTAGCAATAATTGTTTTTTTTTTATTAACAAAGCTACTCTAAAACTAGGATCTATTCGTAGGTTTGCAATTCACCTTAATTATATCGGTGTAAGATAAAAACTTTACTTTTACATGTTTCTTACTTGTTAACTGATTTTGAAAATTCAAAACATATAGGGATTGCTTGAAATAAAATCATCTATCTAACAAATACTCAGTTATTTATTTGAATTACATTTTACTGTTATACGAAAGTTATTGTTGTTGCTGAGATCCTCAAAATGAAGGCACGTCAAAATCTTCTAAACCAATTAATGAATAATCTAAATATTTTGTCTAATACCTAATATATACTCGACCTATATTGTGAATATATCTGCTAATATTATATTAGCAATATAGAGATAGAAACATTTATAAATACTTCACACCTAGCCTCAAGGGGCTCATCGCCTATAAAGACGGTAGGGATTTCACCACTAACAGTTTTTCTCTCAACAAAAAAAAGTTGATAAAAATTGGTGAGGTTATTAAAAAAGGGTGACCAACTTAAACTCAAACTAGCCTAGAACCCTGCTAAATTCTAGTAGATTTTTACAAGGTAGCAGTACTGACAAACAAACCAACACACTCAAAGAAATTTTATTATTTACAACTTTTTATATGTGTGTTTAAAAAATGTATTAAAATTTTGTTTGCATGTCCTCATGAAGAAGGAAATGAAATCGACAAAAACCGATATTAGTTGTTTTTGCTGTTATACAGAGCTACCACATTACACGTATTCAGAGAGAGACGGGACAATGGGCTGTTTATTGTTAATAGTCCCCAAAGTTTTATAATAACGTTTTCTTAGTAGTTAGCTTAACAACTTTGGGGACTTTTAATGAATTTTGATTGGTTGGTTCATGTCGAGTGTTCATACATTTCAACCTCTAATTGTAATCTACAGAATAAGTAATTTTTTTGTATTGACATTGGGGTTGTACATCAATTTATCAGCCGTTGTCTTATCCCTATAGATCCCTGATATGTATTGCTTATATGTTGTCTGTCAGGCAGCATGAATTGGTTATGAAGTCAATTTTATCCAGAAGTAGTGCAGCAGCAGTAAGATAACAATATTTTAGATAGACAAGAACATGAAAGTTTCATACAGTAAAAAAAATAAAAATATCTTTTTCTTTAAATTGATTTACTTTACTCTGAAATTTGACATTCTTGTTTTATTTGTAAAAGTACACAGTCTATTGTTAGTTATGGGAATTCGTGCGAAATTTAATGCAAAACACTCTAAAGAGTCTTTTTATTTTTTTGAAAAGAAAAAACAGACTTTAACTAACAAAGATTAGAACATCCAAAAAAGCAAAGCTAATATACTACATTACTACATACTGAAACAAAATATATTGGAATTATAAAACAGACGGACGGACAAACTGATGCACCGACAAAGTGAGTTATTAGATTTTGTACACCAAAAAAATTCAGTGACATAAACCACAAATTCCTTGTTTATAATTCAAAATGTTTATTAAATTCCGAAAACGGAAAGATGTCGGACACAGGAGGAAACTATAGAGTAGCTTCGCTTCAAAAATTGTAACAAAAAACAACTTTTTTACCAAGAAAAATATAATATTATTAATTGTTTTATTTTTTAAAGACACAAATACATAGTTAGGTATAAAATTAATCTTTTATAAAAGGTAAAAATACAATTTAACTTAGATTTATGGAGTGGGAATAATGCACCTAAAAGAAACATTTTAAGGGGGAAAAAATCAATTGGCTAAAATTGCACCTGTATTAGATTTTTATTTAGAAGGGCAAAATACTATTCTTTATAGGCTCTGATTTGTTTTCTAGTATATAATAGTTTTATTTGTGTTAATAGCCTCGAAGCTACTCTATAATCAGAAAGGTAAATCTGTATGTTTTTCGGTGTGTGTGTAAACATTTTAGAGGCAATGATAAGATAGACAGCTGATTTTTTGGGTATAGTCCTTTCCATGACATCGCTCCATATGGGGCGATGATTTTCTATAGCTCCTTCAAGGAGCTATAGCATAGCCTCTTATCATATGGAGCGATGTGATAGCCCCTTTTAAGGAGCGTTCATATCGCCCCTTATGATAAGAGGCTATGCTATAGCTCCTTCATGGCCTCTTAATAGCTCCTTTAAAGAGGCGTTCATATCGCCTCTTATGATAAGAGGCTATGCTATAGCCCCATGATGGCTCCTTTATAGCCTCTCCATCGCCCCTCCGTAGTCCCTTACCTTAATTTATATAACAACCCACTTGATGGCCCCTACATCGCTCCTCCATCGCCCCTTCTCCAAATTTATATTACATTGTACTTTGATGGCCCCTACATCGCTCCTACATCGCCCCTTCATCGCTCCTACATCGCTCCTTCATCGCTCCTTCTCCAAATTTATATTAAATTGTACTGTGATGGCCCCTACATCGCTCCTACATCGCTCCTTCTCCAAATTTATATTAAATTGTACTGTGATGGCCCCTACATCGCTCCTACATCGCTCCTTCATCGCTCCTACATCGCCCCTTCATCGCTCCTTCTCCAAATTTATATTACATTGCAACTTGATGGCCCCTACATCGCTGCTACATCGCTCCTTCATCGCTCCTACATCGCCCCTCCATCGCTCCTACATCGCTCCTTCTCCAAATTTATATTAAATTGTACTGTGATGGCCCCTACATCGCTCCTACATCGCTCCTTCATCGCTCCTACATCGCCCCTTCATCGCTCCTTCTCCAAATTTATATTACATTGTACTTTGATGGCCCCTACATCGCCCCTCCATTGCCCCTCCATCGCTCCTACATCGCCCCTCCATTGCTCCTTCATCGCTCCTTCTCCAAATTTATATTACATTGTACTTTGATGGCTCCTACATCGCCCCTCCATCGCTCCTACATCGCCCCTCCATCGCTCCTACATCGCTCCTTCTCCAAATTTATATTAAATTGTACTGTGATGGCCCCTACATCGCTCCTACATCACTCCTACATCGCTCCTACATCGCTCCTTCATCGCTCCTACATCGCCCCTTCATCGCTCCTTCTCCAAATTTATATTACATTGTACTTTGATGGCCCCTACATCGCCCCTCCATCGCTCCTACATCGCTCCTTCATCGCTCCTTCTCCAAATTTATATTAAATTGTACTGTGATGGCCCCTACATCGCTCCTACATCGCTCCTTCATTGCTCCTACATCGCCCCTTCATCGCTCCTTCTCCAAATTTATATTACATTGCAACTTGATGGCCCCTACATCGCTCCTACATAGCTCCTCCATCGCTCCTCCATCGCTCCTTCATCGCTCCTACATCGCCCCTTCATCGCTCCTTCTCCAAATTTATATTACATTGCAACTTGATGGCCCCTACATCGCTCCTCCATCGCCCCTTAATAGCCCCTTACCTTAATTTATATAACAAAGCTCCTATATGGCCTCTCTATCGCCCCTTAATAGCCACTTAATTTAATTATATAACATTGCCCCTACATAGCCTCTCCATCGCCCCTTAATAGCCCCTTACCTAAATTTATATAACAAAGCTCCTATATAGCCTCTCCATCGCCCCTTAATAGCCCCTTACCTTAATTATGTAACATAGCCCCTACATAGCCTCTCAATCGCCCCTTAATAGCCTCTTACCTTAATTTATATAACATAGCCCCTACATAGCCTCTCCATCGCCCCTTAATAGCCCCTTACCTTAATTTATATAACATAGCCCTACATAGCCTCTCCATCGCCCCTTAATAGCCCCTTACCTTAATTTATATAGCATAGCCCCTACATAGCCTCTCCATCGCCCCTTAATAGCCTCTTACCTTAATTTATATAATCCTTACCTTAATATATATAACATAGCCCCTACATAGCCTCTCCATCGCCCCTAAATAGCCCCTTACCCTAATTTATATAACATAGCCCCTACATAGCCTCTCCATCGCCCCTTAATAGCCCCTTACCTTAATTTATATAACATAGCCTCTACATAGCCTCTCCATCGCCCCTTAATAGCCCCTTACCTTAATTTATATAACATAGCCCTACATAGCCTCTCCATCGCCCCTTAATAGCCCCTTACCTTAATTTATATAGCATAGCCCCTACATAGCCTCTCCATCGCCCCTTAATAGCCTCTTACCTTAATTTATATAATCCTTACCTTAATATATATAACATAGCCCCTACATAGCCTCTCCATCGCCCCTAAATAGCCCCTTACCCTAATTTATATAACATAGCCCCTACATAGCCTCTCCATCGCCCCTTAATAGCCCCTTACCTTAATTTATATAACATAGCCTCTACATAGCCTCTCCATCGCCCCTTAATAGCCCCTTACCTTAATTTATATAACATAGCCCTACATAGCCTCTCCATCGCCCCTTAATAGCCCCTTACCTTAATTTATATAGCATAGCCCCTACATAGCCTCTCCATCGCCCCTTAATAGCCTCTTACCTTAATTTATATAATCCTTACCTTAATATATATAACATAGCCCCTACATAGCCTCTCCATCGCCCCTGAATAGCCCCTTACCCTAATTTATATAACATAGCCCCTACATAGCCTCTCCATCGCCCCTTAATAGCTCCTTACCTTAATTTATATAACATAGCCCCTACATAGCCTCTCCATCGCCCCTTAATAGCCCCTTACCTTAATTTATATAACATAGCCTCTACATAGCCTCTCCATCGCCCCTTAATAGCCCCTTACCTTAATTTATATAACATAGCCCTACATAGCCTCTCCATCGCCCCTTAATAGCCCCTTACCTTAATTTATATAGCATAGCCCCTACATAGCCTCTCCATCGCCCCTTAATAGCCTCTTACCTTAATTTATATAATCCTTACCTTAATATATATAACATAGCCCCTACATAGCCTCTCCATCGCCCCTAAATAGCCCCTTACCCTAATTTATATAACATAGCCCCTACATAGCCTCTCCATCGCCCCTTAATAGCTCCTTACCTTAATTTATATAACATAGCCCCTACATAGCCTCTCCATCGCCCCTTAATAGCCCCTTACCTTAATTTATATAACATAGCCCTACATAGCCTCTCCATCGCCCCTTAATAGCCCCTTACCTTAATTTATATAGCATAGCCCCTACATAGCCTCTCCATCGCCCCTTAATAGCCTCTTACCTTAATTTATATAATCCTTACCTTAATATATATAACATAGCCCCTACATAGCCTCTCCATCGCCCCTAAATAGCCCCTTACCCTAATTTATATAACATAGCCCCTACATAGCCTCTCCATCGCCCCTTAATAGCCCCTTACCTTAATTTATATAACATAGCCTCTACATAGCCTCTCCATCGCCCCTTAATAGCCCCTTACCTTAATTTATATAACATAGCCCTACATAGCCTCTCCATCGCCCCTTAATAGCCCCTTACCTTAATTTATATAGCATAGCCCCTACATAGCCTCTCCATCGCCCCTTAATAGCCTCTTACCTTAATTTATATAATCCTTACCTTAATATATATAACATAGCCCCTACATAGCCTCTCCATCGCCCCTGAATAGCCCCTTACCCTAATTTATATAACATAGCCCCTACATAGCCTCTCCATCGCCCCTTAATAGCTCCTTACCTTAATTTATATAACATAGCCCCTACATAGCCTCTCCATCGCCCCTTAATAGCCCCTTACCTTAATTTATATAACATAGCCTCTACATAGCCTCTCCATCGCCCCTTAATAGCCCCTTACCTTAATTTATATAACATAGCCCTACATAGCCTCTCCATCGCCCCTTAATAGCCCCTTACCTTAATTTATATAGCATAGCCCCTACATAGCCTCTCCATCGCCCCTTAATAGCCTCTTACCTTAATTTATATAATCCTTACCTTAATATATATAACATAGCCCCTACATAGCCTCTCCATCGCCCCTAAATAGCCCCTTACCCTAATTTATATAACATAGCCCCTACATAGCCTCTCCATCGCCCCTTAATAGCTCCTTACCTTAATTTATATAACATAGCCCCTACATAGCCTCTCCATCGCCCCTTAATAGCCCCTTACCTTAATTTATATAACATAGCCCTACATAGCCTCTCCATCGCCCCTTAATAGCCCCTTACCTTAATTTATATAGCATAGCCCCTACATAGCCTCTCCATCGCCCCTTAATAGCCTCTTACCTTAATTTATATAATCCTTACCTTAATATATATAACATAGCCCCTACATAGCCTCTCCATCGCCCCTAAATAGCCCCTTACCCTAATTTATATAACAAAGCTCCTATATGGCCTCTCTATCGCCCCTTAATAGCCACTTAATTTAATTATATAACATTGCCCCTACATAGCCTCTCCATCGCCCCTTAATAGCCCCTTACCTAAATTTATATAACAAAGCTCCTATATAGCCTCTCCATCGCCCCTTAATAGCCCCTTACCTTAATTATGTAACATAGCCCCTACATAGCCTCTCAATCGCCCCTTAATAGCCTCTTACCTTAATTTATATAACATAGCCCCTACATAGCCTCTCCATCGCCCCTTAATAGCCCCTTACCTTAATTTATAAAACATAGCCCTACATAGCCTCTCCATCGCCCCTTAATAGCCCCTTACCTTAATTTATATAGCATAGCCCCTACATAGCCTCTCCATCGCCCCTTAATAGCCTCTTACCTTAATTATGTAACATAGCCCCTACATAGCCTCTCCATCGCCCCTTAATATCCCCTTACCTTAATTATATAACATAGCTCCTACATAGCCTCCCCATCGCCCCTTAATAGCCCCTTACCCGATTTTATATAACATAGCCCCTAAATAGCCTCTCCATCGCCCCTTAATAGCCCCTTACCTTAATTTATATAACATAGCCCCTACATAGCCTCTCCATCGCCCCTTAATAGTCCTTTACCTTAATTTATATAAAATAGCCCCTATATAGCCTCTCCATCGCCCCTTAATAGCCAATTTATATAACATAGCCGCTACATAGCCTCTCCATCGCCCCTTAAAAGCCCCTTACCTTAATTTATATAACATAGCCTCTCCATCGCCCCTTAATAGCCCTCCATCGCCACTTAAAAGCCCCTTACCTTAATTTATATAACATAGCCTCTACATAGCCTCTCCATCGCCCCTTAATAGCCCCTTATATCCTCCTTCAAAACAGTTATACACCTTCCCAGGATCTATTGGAAGCTACCCTATAAAGGAGAACCATATTGGTTCTGCAGTTAGCGATCTTCTTTGATACATACAGACAATGATCCTGTTACTTTTTATAAGGATTAAAAATAAAATGGCCTAAAGCCATCTCATTACCCATAGGAAGCTTCACTGTAAAGGAGAACCATGTCGGTTTAGTGGTTAGCAAGGTACAGACAGACATACATACAGACAAAGATCCTGTTACTTTATTATAAGGATTAAAATAAAATAGTTATTAACCTCCCCAGGACCTATGAGAAGCTACCCTATTAAGGAGAACGATCTCAGGACCTATAGGAATCTTCACTGTAAAGGAGAACCATATTGGTTCAGCGGTTAGCAAGATCCTTCGGTACAGACAGACATTCATACATACAGACAAAGATTCTGTTAATTTATTTTAAGAAATACAGATAAAATTGTTATAAACCTTTCCAGGCCTAAAACCATCTCAGGACCTAATTTCTGCCGTTGACAACTCGAGTTAAGTTACTATATTATTTTTACAATGTTTAACTTATCTGTTATTATTGGCTGACGAAAAGTTTGGGCAAAAAAAAAAATTTATTCTTCAATGAAATATCTCTCCAGTATAATTTTGCCAAGTGCTAATTTATTAAGAATAAAGTTTGCCACAAATTTACCAAAAAATCTCATTGTCATTTCGCCAGGGAGGATTAGGATAGTTCCCAAAGTGTTATAAGTTGGCTTATCCAAGAGTGCTGTCTAGTCTCCAAAGTTTTATAATACCGTTTTCTTATTCGTTAGATTAACAACCTTGGGGACTTTTTATTGTTTTGTGATTGTTTAGTTCATTAAGTTGAGTGTCTAAATGTTTCAACCACTAATTCTAAACTAAAGAAGGGGTAATTTTGTGAATCATCAATGGGAATAATTAATATATAAACATACATATATATACAGTGTTTTTTTTTATGAGAGCATTTTTGAAAGCAATTTTACCCTACTTATAGTTATCAGAATTTAATGATTAATGGCTTATTCTCTTCGTTTTTTATAACCATTAACAGAAAAGCAAAAAAATATTTCAGTTTTTATTTAAAAAGTACAGTAAATTCAAAATTTCAAAACATGGGTGTCAACATCTAAAATAGTTATTTCTCGCATCGTATTATAAACGGCTTTCCGCGGATATAGAAAGTACAATTATGAGATTAAAACTAGTTTTTTTAGCCCCGAGGTGCAGAAGGCACCGGCTAAAAAAACTGGGTTTAATCTTATGATTGTACATATCTATATTCGTAGAAAGCTGGATATAATACGATGCTAGACATAGTTTTTTCGTATGGATGAGAACCGGTTCCTATCCACCGGATTCAAATGAATACGAGAAATGGTTTTAGCGCATTTTTCTTATGCTCAAATCTTCTACCCTTTCCAAGAATGGAGGGAGTACATTGGGGGGCCAGTATTCCCTCCCTGGTTGAGATATGGCCTTCAAATTTCAAAATGTTCTAGTACATGTCACAAGTAGTATCTATATAAATTTTTAGCTCAATATCTCAACTTTGAAGCGTTTTGCAGCCATTCTTGCAAAGGTAGATTATAAGAAAAATGCACTAAAACCATTTTTAGATGTTGACACCTAAGTTTTAAATTTTTTAATTTACTGTACTTTTTGAATAAAAACTGAAATATTTTTTGCTTTTCTATTAAAGGTTATAAAAAAGAAGAGAATAAGCCATTAATCATTAAATTCTAATAACTATAAGTAAGGTAAAATTGCTTTCAAAAAAGTTCTCATAAAAAAACACACTGAATATATGTATATATATCATTTTATCGACAATCGTCTTATCCCTGTAGATCTCTGATTATCAGAGCATTTTTGAAATATTTGCTGCTTATTTTTTGGCTGCCTTTGGCAAAATAATTTTTTTTCATAAAAAATGTATACAAAATTATCGTATTAATTTGGTAAATATATCATTGCACTTGAATTATTTTTAAGTCACTAACGGCTAATCCCATAGATGACCCTAGGAGTACTTTAATGAATAGATGTGGTGGAGAGGGGGGGGAGGGGGAAGGTTAAGAATTTAAGGGAAGTGATACCTTCCGGGGGCTGAAAGTGTTAGTCCCCTCCCCAAAATGAAAACTTTTCCTGCGAGTAAAATAAGCTTCAATGTAAAGGAGAAGCATATCGGTTCAGTTGATACTGATAAACATCCTGTTACTTTAATGTAAATATTAGTTTAAGGATAGTCTGTATAATCTCAGGGATAAAGGAAACATTAGGCAATTTTTACAATAGTCTCCAAAGTTTTATAATGAAGTTTTCTTATTCGTTGGCTCAAAACTTTGGGGACTTTTGTCATATTTTGGTTGTAGTGTTGCAATTTTGTGTATCGTTATTAGGGATGGATAAAAATTTATCGGCCATTGTCTTATTCCTTTAGATCCTTGGTATAATCAACTGAATAACAGTTCCAACAACAAAAATTAAGATATTGCTTCGCTTTTTATGGACAAATATCCTGTTATTTTATTATAAGGAAAAAAAATAAAAAATAAATATAAATCTTAAAATCATCTCAGTACTCAGCGGTTAGCAAGATCCTACGGTATAGACAGACAGACATACATCATATCATATCAAATGGGGGGGGATTTTTTTGTTTTTGGGGGGGTTGGGGGTATCCCACCCCCCAAGAAAATAGCCTAAAACCACCACAGGACCAGTAGGTATATTCCCTGAATAGTAGAATATAATCGGTCCAGTGGTTACCGAGATCTTAAGGGACTGACAGACGGACAGACAGACGGACAGACAGACGGACAGACAGACGGACAGACAGACGGACAGACAGACAGACGGATGGACAGACATCATTCTACTTTGTATTATAGATTTACGCTAATTTTAACAAAATTTATGTTTGACCTCCTGATTTTAGAGCTTTGCTTTTGTGAATGTTGTTATCCTTGTTATCTTGCTTTTTTTTCCTTTTTCATAACCTATTATATAAAGTAGTAATCTTTTTTTTGTCTGTAGAAAAGCTAACCGCTGAACCTATATGGTTCTCCTTTACAGTGAAGCTTCTTTTAAGTTCATAGAGGGTTTATAATTATTTCGAGGGAGGGTATCTCCACCCTCCCAGAAAATTCACCCCAAGAAAAATATTACCCCATCCCCACAAAAAATCTTTTTAACTTTTTAAAAGCAAAGCTTTTCTATATTAAGGATCAGTCCGTACGTCCGTAACGGTTAGCTATTTTCGTTAATTTAGGCATGTGATTCCTGTAGTAGAAAGGTACGATTTAGAAAGTCTATAATCATTATCAGAATATCCATACGTCCATTTTAAGCATACTAATTATTAACTTACAACAAATTTTTATGTATCAAAATTATCCGATTAATCTGATTTCTGGGATACTGATTCCTAGGACAACAAAATAGAATGTTATAAGCGAATCATATCTATAATCAAGTCCAAAAAATGTGAGTACGTCCTTAAGCATTTTCCTGCATGTAAGCAATTTCTCAATAAATTTACTTACAATTTTGTTTCGAATTTTAAATTTATGTTCTGACTATTCAGTTCTGACACTCTACATTATTAATGTTCATTAAAGGACGCCTGCAAGAAATAACACGCTTTAACTGCTAAAAGACTGCCACAAGAAGACCCAATACCCCAAATTATAAGCCTTCAGCTTCAATAACAAAAAAGTTCTAGGCATTTCAAAATAGCATTTTATGTACAATGGAATTTTTGAAAGATTTCCAATGCTCATAAAAGAAAAAACAATATTAAATTACGTTGCCTAGACATAAAATTATAACCTTATCTTTGTCAGAAACTTAGATTGCCTGTAACTGATTACATTTTTACAATAAAAACACCACATTTCATAGTCAAAATCTATGAAAAAAAATCGATTTAAATTGCATTTTTAAACAAAAATCATAGCGGAAACAAAGGGGTAAACTAATACAAGCTTAGCTGTGATTGGTTGTTAAGCTGATTCAGCCTTCTGATTGGCTACAGTACATTCGGTACAACGCAAGTAAAACTTATTTTTTTTTAATGATTTTGACTATAAAAATGGGTACTTTTATTGTAAAAATATAATTAGTTACTGGAAACCTAAATTTATGACAAAAAAAATAAGCTTATAATTTTGTTTCTAGGCCACGTAGTTTAATTTTAAAGTTTTCAACATGAGCATTGCAATTCTTTCAAAATTTCCATTGTACATAAAATGTCATTTTAAAATGCCTAGAACTTTTTTGTTATAGAAGCTGAAGGCTTCAAATTTGGGGTATTTGGTCTACTTGTGGCAGTCTTTCAGCAGTTAAAGCGTGGTATTTCTTGCAGGCTTCCTTTAAACTTTTTTCTACCGTTTCAGAGCTTTGCTTTTATAAATGTTGTCATCCTTGTCATCCTTTTAAAACTTAAATTTAAAACTGTAGAGGGTCACATTCCTTCCTTACCTTAATGCCCTACCTTCTATAATGAAGGGGCAATACAATTACAGAGGCTGTACAGGAGCCATAAAGGGCCTATGTTATATAAATTAAGGTAAGGGGCGATGAAGAGGCTATGAAGGGGCTATGTTATATAAATTAAGGTAAGAGGCTATTAAGGGGCGATGGAGAGGCTATGTAGGGGCTATGTTATATAATTAAGGTAAGGGGCTATTAAGGGGCGATGGAGATGCTTTGTAGGGCCTATGTTATATAAATTAAGGTAAGAGGCTATTAAGGGGCGATGGAGAGGCTATGTAGGGGCTATGTTATATAAATTAGGGTAAGGGGCTATTTAGGGGCGATGGAGAGGCTATGTAGGGGCTATGTTATATATATTAAGGTAAGGATTATATAAATTAAGGTAAGAGGCTATTAAGGGGCGATGGAGAGGCTATGTAGGGGCTATGCTATATAAATTAAGGTAAGGGGCTATTAAGGGGCGATGGAGAGGCTATGTAGGGCTATGTTATATAAATTAAGGTAAGGGGCTATTAAGGGGCGATGGAGAGGCTATGTAGAGGCTATGTTATATAAATTAAGGTAAGGGGCTATTAAGGGGCGATGGAGAGGCTATGTAGGGGCTATGTTATATAAATTAAGGTAAGGAGCTATTAAGGGGCGATGGAGAGGCTATGTAGGGGCTATGTTATATAAATTAGGGTAAGGGGCTATTCAGGGGCGATGGAGAGGCTATGTAGGGGCTATGTTATATATATTAAGGTAAGGATTATATAAATTAAGGTAAGAGGCTATTAAGGGGCGATGGAGAGGCTATGTAGGGGCTATGCTATATAAATTAAGGTAAGGGGCTATTAAGGGGCGATGGAGAGGCTATGTAGGGCTATGTTATATAAATTAAGGTAAGGGGCTATTAAGGGGCGATGGAGAGGCTATGTAGAGGCTATGTTATATAAATTAAGGTAAGGGGCTATTAAGGGGCGATGGAGAGGCTATGTAGGGGCTATGTTATATAAATTAGGGTAAGGGGCTATTTAGGGGCGATGGAGAGGCTATGTAGGGGCTATGTTATATATATTAAGGTAAGGATTATATAAATTAAGGTAAGAGGCTATTAAGGGGCGATGGAGAGGCTATGTAGGGGCTATGCTATATAAATTAAGGTAAGGGGCTATTAAGGGGCGATGGAGAGGCTATGTAGGGCTATGTTATATAAATTAAGGTAAGGGGCTATTAAGGGGCGATGGAGAGGCTATGTAGGGGCTATGTTATATAAATTAAGGTAAGGAGCTATTAAGGGGCGATGGAGAGGCTATGTAGGGGCTATGTTATATAAATTAGGGTAAGGGGCTATTTAGGGGCGATGGAGAGGCTATGTAGGGGCTATGTTATATATATTAAGGTAAGGATTATATAAATTAAGGTAAGAGGCTATTAAGGGGCGATGGAGAGGCTATGTAGGGGCTATGCTATATAAATTAAGGTAAGGGGCTATTAAGGGGCGATGGAGAGGCTATGTAGGGCTATGTTATATAAATTAAGGTAAGGGGCTATTAAGGGGCGATGGAGAGGCTATGTAGAGGCTATGTTATATAAATTAAGGTAAGGGGCTATTAAGGGGCGATGGAGAGGCTATGTAGGGGCTATGTTATATAAATTAAGGTAAGGAGCTATTAAGGGGCGATGGAGAGGCTATGTAGGGGCTATGTTATATAAATTAGGGTAAGGGGCTATTCAGGGGCGATGGAGAGGCTATGTAGGGGCTATGTTATATATATTAAGGTAAGGATTATATAAATTAAGGTAAGAGGCTATTAAGGGGCGATGGAGAGGCTATGTAGGGGCTATGCTATATAAATTAAGGTAAGGGGCTATTAAGGGGCGATGGAGAGGCTATGTAGGGCTATGTTATATAAATTAAGGTAAGGGGCTATTAAGGGGCGATGGAGAGGCTATGTAGAGGCTATGTTATATAAATTAAGGTAAGGGGCTATTAAGGGGCGATGGAGAGGCTATGTAGGGGCTATGTTATATAAATTAGGGTAAGGGGCTATTTAGGGGCGATGGAGAGGCTATGTAGGGGCTATGTTATATATATTAAGGTAAGGATTATATAAATTAAGGTAAGAGGCTATTAAGGGGCGATGGAGAGGCTATGTAGGGGCTATGCTATATAAATTAAGGTAAGGGGCTATTAAGGGGCGATGGAGAGGCTATGTAGGGCTATGTTATATAAATTAAGGTAAGGGGCTATTAAGGGGCGATGGAGAGGCTATGTAGGGGCTATGTTATATAAATTAAGGTAAGGAGCTATTAAGGGGCGATGGAGAGGCTATGTAGGGGCTATGTTATATAAATTAGGGTAAGGGGCTATTTAGGGGCGATGGAGAGGCTATGTAGGGGCTATGTTATATATATTAAGGTAAGGATTATATAAATTAAGGTAAGAGGCTATTAAGGGGCGATGGAGAGGCTATGTAGGGGCTATGCTATATAAATTAAGGTAAGGGGCTATTAAGGGGCGATGGAGAGGCTATGTAGGGCTATGTTATATAAATTAAGGTAAGGGGCTATTAAGGGGCGATGGAGAGGCTATGTAGAGGCTATGTTATATAAATTAAGGTAAGGGGCTATTAAGGGGCGATGGAGAGGCTATGTAGGGGCTATGTTATATAAATTAAGGTAAGGAGCTATTAAGGGGCGATGGAGAGGCTATGTAGGGGCTATGTTATATAAATTAAGGTAAGGGGCGATGGAGAGGCTATGTAGGGGCTATGTTATATAAATTAAGGTAATGGGCTTTTAAGGGGCGATGGAGAGGCTATGTAGGAGCTATGTTATATAAATTAAGGTAAGGGACTATTAAGGGGCAATGGAGAGGCTATGTAGGAGCTTTGTTATATAAATAAAGGTAAGGGGCTATTAGGGGCGATGGAGAGGCTATGTAGGGGCTTTGTTATATAAATTAAGATAAGGGGCTATTAAGGGGCGATGGAGAGGCTATGTAGGGGCTATGTTATAAAAATTAAGGTAAGGAGCTATTAAGGGGCGATGGAGAGGCTATGTAGGGGCTTTTTTATATAAATTAAGGTAAGGGGCTATTAAGGGGCGATGGGGCGATGGAGGAGCGATGGAGGAGAGATGTAGGGGCCATCAAAGTACAATGTAATATAAATTTGTGGAAGGAGCGATGAAGGGGCGATGTAGGAGCGATGGAGGAGCGATGGAGGAGCGATGTAGCAGCGATGTAGGGGCCATCAAGTTGCAATGTTATATAAATTTGGAGAAGGAGCGATGAAGGGGCGATGGAGGAGCGATGTAGGAGCGATGTAGGGGCCATCAAGTTGCAATGTAATATAAATTTGGAGAAGGAGCGATGAAGGGGCGATGTAGGAGCGATGAAGGAGCGATGTAGGAGCGATGTAGGGGCCATCACAGTACAATGTAATATAAATTTGAAGAAGGAGCGATGAAGGGGCGATGTAGGAGCGATGGAGGGGCGATGTAGGGGCCATCAAAGTACAATGTAATATAAATTTGAAGAAGGAGCGATGAAGGGGTGATGTAGGAGCGATGGAGGGGCGATGTAGGGGCCATCAAAGTACAATGTAATATAAATTTGGAGAAGGAGCGATGGAGGAGCGATGAAGGGGCGATGTAGGAGCGATGTAGGGGCCATCAAGGGACTAAGATATATATAATAGTGAAGGGGCCATGAAGAGGCGATATTTAATTAAATAGCCCCTTGGGATAAGAGGACATATCATCTCCTCTTTAGAAGGGGCGATAAAGGAGCGATAAAGGATCATTTAATCGCCTCTTAGGGCAAGGGGCTATCAAATCGCTCCTTTCAAGGAGTCATAACATCGCCTCTTGTTAAAAGGGGCTATTAAATCGCTCCTTTCAAGGAGCCAATACATCGCCCCTTGTCATAAGAGGCGATCAATTAAAATCATCGCCCCATATGGAGCGATGTCATGGAAAGGACTATACCCGATTTTTTTTCTGAAGATTCCCTGTACAATGACCACAAAGTATGTGATTTGGTTTGTTGGTCACTCACCATGTCAGTATGTCAATCCATGAGTTTGTGCTTTGCTACTTACAGATGTTGTCATCCTTGTTTGATAATGTTTAAATAATATCATTCGTTATAGGTAAGGCATAATGTTTCAGTTCTAATCTCAAAATAATTAATAGTTTTAACATAAAAATCCACAAAAATGTTTTTTTTCTTCTCATAATTTATGTTAAAAATTTTGTAATCTAAAAGAAATGAAGTTGCTTATTTTGAGTAATATAGTCTTATATCAAATAACTGAAATTCAAATTTCTCACTCAATCTTTTTTCTTCTTCATTATACTAATAAATGCTACTTAAAGAATTGAAAAGTTTGATTGCTGTAGATGGCACTGAAATGGTTTGTACAGGTTTCATGATCAGCTGACACATCTGGGTTGTACAGTCTACAGTCTGAAAAGCATAATAGTGAAAATATCATACCTAAGGTTTGTTTAAAAGAAGACAAGAATAGAAACATCAAAAAGGTGCGAAGAAACAAGTATCAAGAAAATCCAAAACTAATTATTTTTTTTACATATATTCCATCCATGAAAGTCAAATAAACTTGATGGCCTAATGACCGCGCGAACAGACAAAGTAAGTGGACACTAATTGGTAAGAGGAATCTTTACACTTTGCGCTTTAACCTTGTTGTCCTAGGAATCATTTTTCCAAAATTCATATTACTAAAAATTATATCACATAAAAATTTGTTGTCAAAAAAGTAAATAAAACACAAATGTTAAAATGCTTGTACAAACTTTCTGATAACGAAAATTGAGTTTCTAGGTTTTTAAAATCACTTCTATGTGTCTTAGGAACTACCAATAGGAAAACTCTAGTACGTTTCAATCGACGATAAGAATTATCTGTTATGGTCGTCCTTATTAATTTTCAAAGATATATTTTTTAGTATAATAATTTTATTACCTGAGAAATAGAATGCAGCTACTCTACACAACCATCTCACAAGAACAAGTATAATCAAAATTCTGAACGTCCAAATCATTCTTTCATTGCATCTAAAAATAATTTTCATTTTCATTTTGAAACAAAATTTGTAGGGGGGGGGGAATCTTATTTAAATATGTATATACTAGCTTCTAGGGGCCCTTCCACCCGACCCAAGTGCCCCTAGAAGCTAGTATATATAGATTTAAATAAGATTCCATGAAACTTTAATAGGCAAGCCTACACCTTGTCAAACTATAAGGCATTTTGTTGTCTAATGAGGCCAAAAATAAATGTTGTCCAACATTCAGTCTTTTTTATGTTTCTCTTAGTATTATACTAAATATCACCCGGGATCTCAGGGGATAAGATAGGGCGATAGATTGATGTAATTGCCATTAACAAAATTATCCCTTTCGTAGTTTAAAATCATTTGGCACTGCTAGTTTGAGCTAACCAATCAAGATTGAATAGGAATATCAAAGTTTAAGGCAACAAATAAAAAATTGTGTTTAGAAATCTTTTGGTACCAGTGTAATTTACAGTCCAAAGTCCCATCCCTCCCTGAATATTAGCGACACAAAAGTTACACAGAGTATAAGGTACCTAAAATTTTATGATAAAATTCATTCAATATAAAAAATTACGATCAATTTATAACGTTGTTAACTTCAAATTGAATAGAATACATATAATTTATCTAAATATAAATTATTCACAGCTATTATCAATTAATCAATATAACTACAATAAGATCTTGGGTATAGAATAATTACGCATGTTTGATCACAAATATAGAGAATCTATAACAAGAATGTCATTGGCCATCACACACACACACATACTCACACACACATACACACCTTCTCACACACACACACACACACACACACACACACAAACACACACAACCAGAGAAGAAAAGATGGGGAGGCACAAAGATGCGAGAGGTGTATTTCTTAAAAACAGCAAATTTTTTAAAATAGCAATACTTGATCTACTTCAATAAAATAGAATATATTGTATTTAAAAATGGTTTAAGATTACAATTGTAGACCTTTGGATTTTATCTATATTTGATTTTAATCACAATAAATAAAATTAATCAAATTTTGCGGATTTTCTGCCCATTTTGTATGAACACTTACGAGGCAACTGTTGAGTCAAATCCTTTATATTACCAAGATGGAATACATCCATAGATAATATATGTAGATAGGTGGAGAGATATCTGTGCGTCTGTACCGAAAGATCTCACCAACAGGTGAACATTGAAAATTATTAAAGGCCCCAGAAAGGTTTTCAACTATATAAAGAGATGGCACCTAAGCCATCTCAAGAGAAATCAACCCTAGAAAACAATTATCCCTCCCATCTGCAAAAACCACTTCTAATCTTTTTTTTTTACAAAAATTTAATTGAAAGTGGAGGGTCGACCAGATGCCTCTAAAACTGTGATAATTGAAAATAAAAAAACTAAATTAAGTTTTCTAAAATGTCTAATATTCCAAAATTCTAGAAAAATAAAATAGAAACCAAGGTTGATAAATATTTTTTCTGTATACGAGTATTGGATGAAAAGTTTACACAAGGATTAGACAATGGCCGATAAATTTATGTACATCCCCAAGGATGATACACAAAAAAAACATTCTGTAGATTAAAATTAGTGGTTGAATCGTTTGAACGCTCAACTTAATTAACCAACCAATCAAAATTCACTTAAGTCCCAAGTTCTAAGTTGTTAAACCAACGAATTAGAAAACGTTATTATAAGACTTTTGATACTAGTGTAATAAACAGTACATTGCCCCCCCTCTCTCTCTATGATCCATACATCTATCTTGTCTATGGTATGAGGAATGAGGATACGTCTTGTTACGATACTACCCTCCGTCCAAACTTATCTTTATCCAATACAACAATTACTTGCAAGACATAGTTTAATTTAATATTTGCTTTGAAGAAATATGAAAAGAAACAAAAAGAAAAAATATATAAAGTGCTTCCACGAAGGAACGAATATTTTTTTATTACATTAATTTTATTTTGATTGCATTGATTGTTAATGATTACAAGGCATACGCCTGACAAAACAGTATTAAGACGTTCTCCTATTTAAAAATATAATACCAATCTTTATGTTATGACTAGAGTATTATGTTATTGTTGATGTACTAACAAAATTAAAAAAAAAATAGCAAGAAACTAGTTGTAACGTATGAACACTAGTGGGAATAAAGTGTGAGACTAACCAAATTAAACGGAGGTTTTGGGGGGTCCAGCCGAAAATCCTTTCTCTCTTAAATCCTACCATCCCCACCCCCCTTTTTTTTACTCATCTATTTCTCTTTTTTTCTTAAAAGACTTTCTTGGAAAATTCTCCCCATTTTTCAGAGCGATGCTTATCTAAGATATGTTCACTTGTCTGTCAATTTCTTATGATTTTAGCTATAATTGAGGATTTCTGTAAAAGTAAGGAATTATCTTGAATGCATATCAACTCTTTAATCGATGCAAAAAGTTCACTGGTCCATTTTAACCATTTATTTTATAATGTATTCATGCAATTTTTCGAAAGAAAATTATTGATCAGAAAGTTTCATTCTTGTTTTTAAATAAAAATTACAGAAAATGTGCTCAATAAATGCAAATCGTCTGATTTTGATCTTAAGTGTTTAAAAACTGCCAGTCAGATAGTGTCTAAGATTTGAAGGGATAAGACATTAGACGATAAATTGGGGTACATCAACAATATTTAAAATGAAATTACCCTTTCGAAGACTAAAATCATTGGTGGAAAAATTGGACACTCCTAGTTTGTACCAATCAATCAAGATATGATAAAAGAACTCAAAGTTTTTAAGCCTTTGAATAAAAGAACATTTTTTTAGACTTTGGATACCAGTGTCATTAACAGTCATATGTCCATGAATGAACGTCTAATGTGGGGGGGGGGGGAGGGAGTAAAGGGGTGATTGGGGGTACCCAAAATTTTGAATTTCAAATTTTTACCCCCCCAAAAATTAAAAAGCTTGGATGTCCTTGCCTATATCATAACAAGATTACCCCCCCCCCCCCAAATAAATTAATTTTGAATTTTTACCTCTCCTCCCTAATGAAAAAGCTTGGACGCCCTTGCCTATGTCCCCTCCTTCCCTGGATAGTTTAGTACAAGCAAATGGATAATAATGGATATATTATTGCTTGGAACTTACACCAGATTTTCATGTTCTATAATATAGTGAATCTTGCAGTGGGCTAAAATTAAAGATTTGCCCCTTCCACCACCTTTTCCCCCATTCACTCCCCTCCTACTCGATGCAAACTGACTAATAAACAAGTTTCACGTTAGCAGGCCATATTGATTACAATGTTTCCACTATCATTAGATCCACATCTATTCTCCATCCATTTGGATAATATATTCTTACAGTAAACAAATCAATTCAAAAGTCTGTTCTTTGATTTTCGATTAAATCAGCATTTTTCAAGTGGTATAGGGGGAAATATTAGATTTTCTTTTTAAATTTATTGTAAACTAGGATGAAAACATGCAGCAAAGCTAAAGAAAACAATCAATTAGACAAACAATTATCAACTAATGTAGCTTGTAATATTAAAGAAACGAAATGCCTTAATAACGCATTATTAAGATGCTTTGTTTTGTGCCCAATCATTATAGAAATCACCATTTCAAAAATAATTTATTAAGGTAATTATAACATGACATTTTCTAAAGTTTTATCTAACCCAATGAAAGATCGGACAACTTCAAATTTCATCAACAGCGTAGTAAATCACCAAACCACCCTTCCCCCTTCCAAAAAACAATAATAAAAATTGTCACACATGCGAAAGGACGGACAAAGTTAGTGTATCGCAGCAATAATTCAGCATAAAATCTCTTATAGTAGCCGAGTAACTCACAAAAAAAGATCGAACAGTCTAGGAGTTATACTGTAGCTTCACTATGTATGAAAAGTTTGAAATTATTGTAAAAATTTCAATTACATGCAGACAGAATAAATTACTTTTTCATGTTTTTAGATTAATTTTCCTATTTATGCTGGCGTTGACATTTTTCTATTATGCGATCAGATACATTTCTTTAGCTGCTGATAAATAATTCTTTAAAATAGAATTATTCTTTAAATAGAATGGAACTTTTTTTGTAGAGAAGCTAATCTTAAATTCCCAATGTCCGTTCGTCTGTTAGCTGCTCTACTTTATGAGCGAAACGGGATTATCGCGGTCTCTATTTATGAAAGACGGCTGTTGTTTTAGTGAACATTATGGTTTCCAAAACAGATCTACTCCATTAATCACTTGCTCCGTCAGTCTACCGTTACTGCTCTGAAATACATGATTTACCCCAGGAAATGTGTTTTATGTCTGTCTGTTTGTCTGTTATGTTCACTTTTTGATCCCAACCACTTGGATATTTAAAAAATTGTCTCTATTAAAATTGAATGATAAAATGGTTGAGATAAATAAATCTATCATAATTGTTATGTGAAAATTTGACGTTTGTTCAATGCGACAAAAAACATTGTGATTTATCCAGTTATTACTGACGTAGTTCATGAAATCTACATAATTACGAAAAGACGGGCTGACAGATGGACATTGTAGTTTATACACTAGGATGTCTTTGATAAGAAATAATTGCCTAAAAGAACACCATGTAAATTGATCTTCAAGGATGTGAGTAAAGGTGTGAAAACAATTCAACAAAAATATGTTATTTTTTCTTTTTTGTAATCTTATTTTGATATTCATTAACCCATTGTTTTTTTTATTTTCTAGGTTATCTCCATTTTTTTGGGAGCATAGTCCGTCTGTAGTACAATATGCCGTTTTGAAATTAAGCAAAGGACCTTCATAGATTACAAACGAACTTTTTGTTAGTTTATTCCATGTTTAAAGCGCTACCACTCCGTAAAAATAAATATTCAATCGCCAATCGTCAATCGTCCGTTTTTTCAGCAGCAACACTTTCAGCGATGTTTTTTTTTCTCTCAAGTACAATCTCCATGTGTCTCATAGCTTAGTTGTAATACTGAAAAAAATATATTACATTGAAGCTTCTTTTTTTGTTTGCACTCCAAAATGTCCATGTCCAACATATTGGTTAATTTGTTAAAATACCTGGATTTAAAAATATTGAAGTCATGATGTTGAAAGTTAAAAGTGTGTGTACATAGAGCTATAACATTTCATTTACATTGAAATAAATCCTTCACTAAGTAAACTTCACAAAAATGTTTCTGCAATATTGAACATAAAGGAGGCTCTTTATAGGGCCTTTAAAAAAGGGAAAAACTTTAAAAACTTTTGGCCGGTATGTAACGATTAACGTCATATTAGAATACTTCATTACTCTAATATGACGTCATATGGGATACTTTAGCCAAAAGTTTTTAAATTTACCCCTATTATATAGGCATAATAAAGAGCTTTCACAAAGTGTCCTAAACTTGCGCTTACAAGGTTGATATGTATATGCAGTGCTTCTGATACAACTAATAAATTATTAAATCTATAATCATTTTGTATTGGATGACGTCAAAGTATTTTGTATCTTTCAAAATCTCGGAAACTTTGACAGTTGTAATGCATGAACGTATAATCTTCTAAGTAAACTTAAATCTTACCTAACAAGCCACTTCACTGCTTCGCATTTCATAGGGGGGCATGTAGTCAATTTCTTAATTTTCATATTTTAGTCTTACAAATTTTAGATAAATTACTGACTTAAATCTATTCTTCGTAATCTCTCATAACAAAATCGCATATATATACAAATGTATTGACATGGGAAAAACACTTATTAGAGTATATAAAAATATGATAAACATCCAACCTATAATATACGATTTATAAAGTGTAAAAGATGCCATGTCTAGTTATAGAAATTGTATGCTTATATTATATTCAATCATCAATGGAACTTCATTTCAAAATAAAATTAATGGGCAAAATTTTACTATGTTAAATTTGGGTATCTCTATAGATTATACCTGTCGTAATAGGAATCATCATACATAAATGTTTAAGCAATAATTTTAGTAATCTTTAAGAATATAAATATTTGTAATAGTTACTTTTGCTTGATTAATACTTGGAGTAATGATGCCTTAACTTGTAACTAATGGATAAGATACCATTGGATCACCGATTATGTTCATACAAAAAAACATAGATAGAAGTAATATAATTGATAGCTTCTACCCTAGATGGAGGGGGTGGTAGAGGTGTTCCAGGGGAACCCTTCACTTTTTCGGGGGGAAGAATATGTTAATACCACCATCTGAGACCTACATCAAGAAATAAAATAGCTTAAAACCATTATGGGTCCTGTTAGAAGATTCTCTAAAATTAGGAGCTCCTACGATGCAGTGGTGTGCAATATCACAATGGACAACAAATAAAGAAAGTTTAAAACTGCCATAAATTAGTATAAACTTTTAGGGTTCGCGAACATCTGAGGACTTCTTTTATAAATAGGGACATAAAGTAGCCACAAACCATCCAAAGTTATATATCAGACAAAGGTTTCCTGTAAAGAATTACCTAAGAAGACAATCTTAACTTAGTCACGAAGGTTTGGGCTTAAAATCTGAAACTTAGTTAAGTATTTTTGCTACTTTCGATCTTTGCAAAGTTTTATATGGACTCTAATATCAGATACTAATATAATGTATATTTATTTTATCATTTAGCAATATATAAGATTTGCCCAGCGAAAAGGAAAATCATCCATAAATAGGGAAGGAAAAAATAAAAACAAATTATGTTTAACCAAGAAAATATTGTTATTTTTTTATAGAAGCGTTTATAAAATATTCATTCTTGTTCTAAACAGAATTTATTTCACTGCTAGGGTGCGAATTTACCTTGCAAATATATCACATAAGCAAAGCATCAGAACCGAAAATTATTGCACAATTGGCCAAATAATCTTTTCCATAACTGGTAGCTTCGTCTTTGAATTCTGGAACTGCCTAAAATTACTTGAAATATACAAAGCTTCCATTAAAAAAAAGATTTGGTATTTGGATATAAAAAATGGATTATAATTAAAATGGATAAATTAATCAGTTCGGTGGTATGCTAGATCTAGAGGACAAATAAAAAGACTTAATAATTTATATTGCTATTGTCCTTTTTTGCCAATAAGAAACACAACGCGGAAATGAATACACACCAACAGCTAGACATATATGATACTATTGTGAGTGAAACCAGCATGCTTTTTGTCTATGACCAATACCATAACCTCTTTTTGTGGGTTTGGGTTTGTAGTAGGTAGCAAATGATGTAATAGATTAGGGCTTATATTATTTTATCAAAAGCATAGCTTTTCAATAATAAGGGACGTCTTTTAGCCCTGATCATTATTTTAGAATGAAAAATTTTCCGTTTGTTATAGTTAGTTATAATTTAGAAAGCGTGGCAACTCTATAGTTTTACAGAAAAGTTTATATTTTCAGTTTAAACATTGCTAAAGAAGGTGTATCAACTATTTTTTTTTATAGCTAGCCGGTTCTTTTAGTAAGTAGTAAATGTAAAATTTTTCATAGAATTCAGATATGCAATCGGGTTTTTTGTAGACCTCTTATTTTTAAAGTAATTTAAGTTAAAAAAAAAAAAAATAAGTCGATTTTAAGGTACTAAAATGCAACAAAAAAAAGAAAGAAAATGGTCATTATGAACAAAAATAGTAAGATCTTTAATTTGACACCTTACTTTTTCAATTCTGTTAGGTAATTATTGAAAAAATCGATTTTTTAAAACCCACGAGAATAAAAACTTTGAACTTACTTTTATTATTTCACAGGTAAAAAAATATGGGTTCATATATACCTTTAGAATCAGAAAAATATTACGAATCCATTGTTATTTTGTTGCGTTTTAGTACCTTAAAACCGACTTAATTATTTTTTTTAAAAAACTTAAATTACTTAAAAAATAAGAGGTCTACAAAAAAACCGATTGCATATCTGAATTCTATAAAAAATTTTACATCTACTACTTACTAAAAGAACCGGCTAGCTATAAAAAAAAAGTTGATACACCTTCTTTTTAAATAATTTTGTGCTTCTTAAATACTAGTTAGGGTAATGGACAGATTTAAGGCTATTGAATAAAAAGTTGGTCATAAAATTCTTCCTTAGTTTAGTTTTTATAGAATGAAAATAACATAAACAGTCATATCTTGCTGCTTTAAAGATATGTGATTCAAAATAAAATAAGAACTCTAAAAAGTATTTATGTACATACGTTATGGTATTGCTTGTACTAAATCTACATTTATTTATATCTATATCATCTGTTTTATAATTTATAATGCTGCGCTTTTATGGATATAATTATCTCTGTAAAAAGATTATACTTTTCACTTTTTTTTAATGAGCTTTTTATATTTTTTGTAGACCCCCTACTTTGCATAAACCCATATTTATATTTTTAAACTATGCGTCCATAAGAAATACAATAAAAAAGGGTTTTATTATAACACTACTTACTTTTGCAATAGTTGAAAGACACATGCAAAAGCTACTAAGGACACTGTTACAAGCTAAGCACAATGGTTCGGCGTCTGCAAAAATATTAACCTACAGTTTGAGAAAGGGTATCTAAATAATTGTGTCATTTTTGCCATTTATACTAATATTAATATGAATCTGTTTATTAGATGTTTGTTAAAATCATCTAGAAATAAAATAGCCTAAAACCATCCTGGGAGTTGTGTAAGTAAATACAGACCAACAATAATCGTACTCCTTTATGTAATAGCAAAGAATTTCATATCAGTAAAAAATAGATACAATATTGTGTTCAAAAAGTAAAAATTAAAACGGCCGTGCATATCAAATCCTCATGACGCGAAAATCTCGATTTGGAATCATAAATTTGGGCAAGAAATCAGTGTTCACACAATGTTGTTACTAAAAAGGTAACAAAAAGCAGATATAATGATTTAACTTTACCGTTCCATATATCTTAATGGAGTTGACATACAACCTCCTAAATAATATAAAACTTTTTAAAAAGACAAATTACTAAATTAGTATTTTACACGATTTTGCTGTTCTGTGTATCAAAACGTTTTAAACATATACAAATTGGTGGGCGTTCATTTCTGTAAATTTTTGTTTGAGTTTCAAGAAAAAAGTTACTATACTTTAATACAAAGAAGGAAGTTTTTTGTTTGTTTGCCAGGATCTCTAACCACACAGTTCTGAGTTCTCCATTTTAGGAATGCGTTGCAGAGGTTTTGGGGATGGTTTTAGAATATGCTATCCTAAAATCTATGTCTTTGAATGGTTAAATTTTTTTTCTTCTTCCCCCTTCCTCCCCCAAACTCAAAACAACAAGATGCTATGGGCATAGCCTTTAGTACCGAATAAATAAAAGTCATCTTTTGCTGTTGTAGTAGTAGGCAGTTATTTGCTATTTTTAATGTCATACATGTGCGGGTGTGAATGCACACCACGTGGATATACGAGTGGTAAGGGACAAAAAGGGTGAATTCTTTACAATAGGATGCTTTTTATCCCGGCCATCACGAACCAACAAGAACATTTATATTTTACATAGCGTACCAACAACAATACAATACAAATGGATATTGAATACGAGGATATATTGACAGGGAAAAATTTGTTGTCAATTTAGGTTGATAATATTATTTATAGTTCAGTTCGTTCATCTAGTAGGAGAGGAGGGGAAAAGGCGGTAGATGTAGGGAATCGTTACTTTAGAATTGGAATTATCACTTTATTAGATTACACGAAAATCTGGTGAAACATCCAAGTAATTATATGTCGATTAAATTACATTCTTATTTTTAGGGCGCTTTTGCTTAATTATTAAATATACATTATGGCTAAAGTAGAAATATTAAATTATATTTTATATCTATAGTTTTATGTTTTTAGTGACTATTCATAAGTAAAATAAACCCAAAAAGTAAATTTGATGGTTGCTGCGCTCATAATAATGTTTTAACCAAGGATATATTTTTTGATGCTATTTATACTACATACATTCATACGCCCTTTTATATCAACCACAAAAAGATACTTTAAAAATTGGAAAAGATTTTAAAACAGCATTTAGAATCATTTTGAAATCGATAGGATTTTTCAAGCAGTGATAATAAATATGCTCTGATTTGATGCTAACAACAAATATTTTCCCTATCTTTTAGGATAACTCTTCAAGTTAAATTAGGAATGTTAAAATTGTCCGATCAAATTTAAACTTGGCATAGAGATTCCTGTAGTAGTTGGGCACTATTTAAAACTCTATAATCATTACTATTTAAAACATGTCGATTTTTAACCTTTTTAACAACAATTTTTTATGTGATATAATTATCATGTTCATCTGATTTTTGGATTACTGATTCCTATTACAACAAGGTACAATGTCACAAGTGAAGCAGCTCTATAATCAAGTCCTAGATTTAACATATTTTGGCGGCTAATATATTTATTTTTTACCATGATTAAATAATTGTATAATTAAATATAAGCCAAGAATAAAAAGTTGTTGAAACTAGGTCATTGTCAAAGTGTTTACACATTGTGGAAAGTAAAATATTCTAAAAGCCAAAGTTCATGAAATTAGACATTTAATCATAATAATATACGCAATATCCTTCCTTAACTAAGATCTAAGATAACTACTGTAACGATTGAGTTCTACTTTTAAGGTAAGCTTCACATAGGTCCTGTGATGTATTTAGGCTATTCTATTTTCAGATTTGAATCTTGGGATGGTTTTAAGCAATATCTCTAGCCCCTCTCTGCCTCTTCGAATGGAGAACCCCTAGAGGCTAGGCGTGTAACTGCTAGTTATATTATAAATTATAGAAATGCTATGCTTCCTGGTAACGTTATAACAAGAACGTATAAACTTTTTTAGTTTGAATATTGTCTGAATCTTCAAAATCTCCTAAAAATGTGCTTTTTTGAGTAAACATCCATTATCATGATTTAGGTTAATTTTGCCTCCCCCTGTGGGGGTAATCAAATCTTCATTACGTGGTTACAACTATATCATTCACTACAATTTAATAGATTAATTCATAGAGTAGCCCTTCTTACACTTTTTAGAAGCAAAGCTATTATAAAACTTGCTTCGTATTTTTCGTTGAAGTATTTTTATTTGATTTAAAGAAAAGATCTTTTAAGTAAATAGCACGAATCTATAAAGAATCTAAAAAAATCTAAGAAAAAAACAAAATAACCTGCAAAGCACTTATTCCAACTCCCCTTTTTAAAAATGAAAACTAAAAATCTGAAGGGGGGGGGGGGTAGTTGCATTTCGTTTGTTTATTTATTACTCTAGGTTTGGATAGGTTAGGTTATACTGGTAAACTCACAGGGTTGGGGCACCGCAAGTATAGGCCCCGCAGAGGTAAGCAAAACATAGGGAAAAAATACCCCCTCCTTTATTTTAAATTAATTTTAAAAATATGGGGGGGGGGGGGGGAGGAACAGTGCTCACCAGGGTACATTGTGTTAAAGCCCCAGATTAATTTGATATCAACTTAAATAAATTACCAAAATTTGTTCAATTTTTGAAAGTGCATTAAGATAAAGAAAATAAAGCAATGCACAAAAATGTAGAATCAAATCCACCTGTAAAAAAGATGTGTTTCAATAAAAAAGGATTTTTGCAAAAGAATTCAATTTATTTCTTCTTTTTGGTAAAACCTTTATTGAAAAACTTTGTGTCATTAATCTAAGATTCAGATAAAAAAACTTCTTTATCAGTAGATTCATCTAATTTTTTAAAGCAAATCTTCTCTATAATTAAACAATTTATTTTATAAGTTAGCCTTTACAAGTAACAAAACAGAAAAAACATGGCTTCGTTTAACTAGTTATACTAGACGGCGATTGGTATTATAAATCAACTGTTGAAATAATCTATGTATAATTTTCTTTATACAAAAAAGTAACAGAATGTCTGTTTATTTAGCAAAGTATTTTGTTAAACTTTATATCGATTGTTCTCATTTACACTGAAGCTTCTTATAGGTCCAGGGAATTATGATAAATATCTTGAAAAAAAACCTACTTCTTTAAAAAAAATATTTTTAGAACTAAAATTAAAGGGGATGGTAGAATTTCCCTTCTCTTCTTCCCACAAGTGCCCCTAGTGGCCTGTAGTATATAAAAAATAATAAGTTCTAATAGTGTGTTCTTCACTATTAATGTTGTCATCCTTGTTTTTTCTCATTATGCAACTTACATAATTACTTTTTTGTCATTAGGTTTTTAATATCTTCTTTGATATCCTAATTCCTAATTCCCAATTTTCATTTATATTCATGAAAAAAGTAATTATGATTAGATTGAATAGATAATAAGTTCTATAATACCATTTTTAGGAATTAGCGAGTTCGCCCCTAGCCTTATGGGGCTTTGATTCAGCAGGTTTGTAAGAGTATGGTAAAAAATTGCTTCAAACATTCTTATGACATAAATAATAGTTATTTCTCGCATCGTATTATAAACAACTTTCCGCGGATATAGGATGTACAATTATAAGATTAAAAATTTGTTTTAGCCCCGAGGTGCCGAAGGCACAGGCTAAAAACTGGTTTTAATCTTATGATTGTACATTTTTATATTCGTTGAAAGCTGGTTATAATACGATGCTAGACTTAGTTTTTTCGTATGGATGAGAACCGGTTCTTACCCACCGGTTTCGAATGAATACGAGAAAGTTCTTTAAAAATTTAAACCTATTTTGACCCACACTAAAAACAAGGATGACAACGCACTAGTGTGAAGCTCACATGATCAAAAAAATGATCCCGCTTGTGCTACAAATAGAGTAATGCTAATTTTTTAAAATCGATTGCGGCAAATAAAAAAAACTAAAATTGATTTGACAAAGAGTTTGTAATAAGTGAAGATTTAAAATTGCACAACAAAAGTGCTTCTATAAACCTAGGGACCTCATTGGTTTTACTTAAACAAAGGAAATAAATATTATACATATAAGTAAGTTTTACAGGGTAACAATTTTTTCTCTCTTTCTATTTTGAGAAAGATTTCATGGGCATTCCTTTTAGAGCTTTGACACCTATCAAGACAGTTATAAAGAGAGAAAAAATTACAAATCATACAATGAAGCAAAATAATTTTAATCAAAACATCCAAAGTATGTTTTCTTTATTCTTACACGAATATGATATATTCTTCCTTTACGAGTAATAAAAAGTTAAACAGCCGCTCTTTATGTAACCTGACATAATATTAATAATTCACAGCTAGGCCCTCTTTGCTTATATTTCGGAACTTTTTTGCTGAAATGTAAAAAGACCAGAAAGTGAGAAAAATTAGGGCGTCTTCTTATTTAGCTTCGCATTGGTGTTACTTCAGATCCAGTTAAACTAAATGGCATGTTTAAATAGTCTGATCGATGATAATTACACTAGCAATAAGGAATAATTTTGAAATATTGATTTTTTAGCAATTTTAACACATAGCAGTCAAATTATCTTCTAGCGCATTGAATCTTTGAAAAGCCTACATTTACAATAATAACCTTACTGTTTTTCAAAATAAATCTTTACTAGAAATGCAATAAAAAAATTTAGCATTACTGTATGAATATTGATGTGGGTAAAATTTCATTTAGTTTTGGGAGGAGAAAGATTTCAAACAATCACACGAGCAAAGGGACCAAAAAGAATTCAATTCAATATGAAATTATGGTGTTACAAAACTTCAAAATGGAGCTAAAACCATGGAATTTAAAAAAAAAGCACAGTAACTTAATAAACGTGCATTATCAGAAGGCCAGTTTCTTACTTTAAAAGTTACATCAAATTGAGAAAATAATCTTATATGGTAATCCATAAGACGACAATTCTGAAAATTTTTAGTAACTTGTCAAATTCATAGCACAATCAAAAGAAGGAAATAATTTCTAGGCCTAGAACAGTAACAAGTAATTTTTTTGCGCAATTAAAATAATGAAATTTTTAAAGGCATTACCTAATTTTGCCTTTTTATTAAATATTAACAATAGTTAATGCAATTTAATAAAAATGGCTATCCTCACTTTTAAGCAAACTATAGCCGTTAGATGACCACTTGAATATGAAACTGCTGAACCCCGATAACAAGTGAATATATTATTGTATTAATAAAGAATTGCAACTTTATTATTATTATGCAAATATTATCATTATTCAGAATATACATATCAGGGATGAAGGGGATATCGGACTGTTTATTACACTTGTCCCCAAAGTTTTACAATAACGATTTCTTATTCGTTGTTTTAATAACTTGGGGACTTTTTGATAATTTTGAGTGGATTTAAGTTGAGTGTCAAAACGTTTTAACCACTAATCTACAGAAGGGGTAATTTTGTTTACCACCTTTGAGGTTATACATCAATTTATCGGCAATTGTCTTATCCCTTTAGATCTCTGATATATACTAATACAGGAAGTATTGTATCTTATTAAGCTTACCATATGACAATATTAGGCCAATATGAAGTATTGTCATCGTAAGCAATATATATTTATTACTATTTTTAGATCATGGAAAGAAAACGAAGTAGCGGGTTTCAGTTGCTTTTTTCTATTTCTAGCTCCTGCGGATGGCCCTAACCTTGTGGGGCAATCTTTACAATTAACCAACCTAACCTAAAAAAACCTTACACAAGCAACTGTGAAAATACGACGTAACCCGCTCCTTCGTTTTCTTTCCATACCAATAATTATCAGTCATTATAGCTACAGTTTATTTTTAACACATTGCAATATTAGCCGCAAAAGCTGCAGCTAAGTCGCATTATCATCGAACAAAACAGCTGCCTTTTTAACATATGTACTTTTTTCGTGAAAATTTCTTCCAAATTCAAGTACTTTTTCTAATTCTTAGTAATGTTTATACAAACTTTTTAATCTTGAGAGAATATTTCCGTGTGAATGTTGACTATACATATTCTTTGCAGAATATGCCAATATAAATTGATTCCTTATGATTGAAAATTTATTCTAATAACTATCTACAGGGTTTGTCAACTAAAATGAATAATTTTTAATAGATACTAAACTTCTATGGAAAAAGTATGTCCTATTAACTTTAAAGTTCCGAAAATACAATTATTTATCCAAAAAGTTGTATGCATATGCTTTTTTTCCTCAAAATTTTTACACCCTCCTCTTGATCTAAAATCGAGGGAGTTGTGAGCGTAGGGGGTGTATTACAGGCAACAAGAAGCGTGTATTTTTAGTGTCATTGAGGGGAATGAATACACCCCCTTTAGTGTACACCAATCCACTGAAAAGTAAAAAAGCGTCCCTGAATTGATACATTGACGCGCGAAGCACACTCATTTTTAGCAGCCCTTTTAAGTTTGTTTTACCCTGACACTTACCTTGGCTTTAATAAAGATGTTTCAGGGTAAAATATTCCATTATAATCATACAATCATTCAGTATAGTCTATAAATGGAACTATTCTTATAGAGATACCCTGTATCTATCTACTTGTGACAATAATAATTGATTCTATATGATTGAAAACTTATCTTATATCAGGACACCGTGTGTGTGTAAAATACCATGAGCTTTACTACATTCTCAAGCATTGCATGAAAATTCCTTTAATTATAAAGTTTTAGTAGTGAAGCAAATCACTATTAATAGTTTAAAACCATTCAAGGAAAAGTCAATAAAAGCAAGCAAAGTTAAGGCAACGAATAAGATAACATAGTTATAAAACTTTGGGTACCAGTGTAGTTTACAGTCCTATGTACCCTCCCTCTCTGATTATACCCCCTTTTTACAGGAATCATCAGCAATACAAAGATTGGGATATGTCATTTTAACATAATTCAAAGTCATGGATTTAAAGTCGCGAAGAGAAGCTTTGATTTACAGAAACTACAATTTAACGAACATATCAATATTTTAAGATTTTTGGCTGTTTTAACTTCTATTTAAAGATTCAAATAAAACATTTTGAATTATTTCTTATGGTCTCAGAAATGCTAAATTTATATAATTTGCAAAGGTTGTGTTTATTGGCATCTAGGAATAGAAAATAACAGAGAGAGAGGATAGATTTGTTTTATGTGAGAGAAGGAGTAAGTTTTAAAAGGTTTTGCATATATTATCATTATTTGCAAAGCTTCTCTAAAACTAACTCCTTTCCAAACTGTCAGGATAGTACAGAATTGCAATTTCATGGCTTTATGTAATAATTTTATAGTATAGATTTATAACCAGACAACTACCTGAATCCCCCTGTCAGGGTTCTTTATCGTCTGCTAGCAAATTGTTTTCTGCTACTTAGCTGTGTTGATATTCCCGATGCTATTGGTTGATTTTCAAAGACCCAATTAAAAGTCGGCACTGGGTCTTTAGGATGGGGACATACAGTAATTTAACCTCTAACCCCTCTAGTGATTTACTTTAATGTTTATATCGACTAAATAGTTTTCTAACAAGAGGTCGTGGCTGAAAAAATATTTAAACACAAAATTTATGATAATATTTACATTGATTCATTGGTTTTAATTAAAAGTGGTCTTAACTGACAAAACATCGTCAGAACATTGACACTATAACTACATACTTATTGTGAAATAATAACGACATGACAGGGTCTGTTGAGTCAAAACGACGACCACCAATTTGCAATAATATTATTACTATCAGGGACTTCCAAACTTTTAATTTTGAGTAAGGGTACATAATCTCAAAATAGGTGTATAGGTGTCATAGTGATGGAAGGGGGTAAATTAAATACATTTCCCCAAATTTTTTTTAGGGGGAGGAATCACCTCCTTTACTCTTAACCCCTATTTCTTTGAATAGCATGGTAATATAAATCTTTTAATTACTCCTCCCTTTGTGAGGCAACCAACAGATTAATTATGTTAACTTTTCGGGAAGATTTGCACCGCGAATGAAAATACTTGTTCTTGTTTATTTGATGTGAAATTGCATATTTAGAGTGAATATAAAACATTGTATATCTAATTATTAGAAGATGCCGAAGTATTTAGTCCTTTAGTTATATTAAAACAAAAAAGCTTGTTACTAGCTTACATTGTCTATTGACATAGATCTCAAAAATGACCTATCAAAATGGAAAGTTTTTCCAGTTAATATCCGATGAATTAGAACCAGTTCTCAACCATACTGAAAAATTATGCATGGCATCGTATAATATCCAGTTTGCCTTAGGCATCTCGGGGCTTAAAAAACAGTTCTTAATCTTGTAATTATACATGTTTATATCCGCGGAAAGCTGTTTACAATACGATGCGATAAATAACTATTCACCCCTTTATAATTATCTAGAGAATGTGTTTACTATCCAACCTTATAGGTATGGGCGAAGCATAACCCATTAAATGCGAATGTCCTAGAGACATGGGGCGAAACCTCAAGTTTGATATAAAACATGGCATAACTAATGAGTCATAGATACCGAAGAATACAGCCCTGTAGTTATATTTATACAGAAATAAAGGAATTTTATTTGGAGATAAAGATATCAAGAATGGCCTGTCCAAAAGGGCTGTTCTTTTTTTTTTTTTTTGGGGGGGGGGGGAGTTTATCTTGAGGCTATATCTGGTCACTGTTTTAAACTATTTTCAGTAGTAAAAGGGGTATGCAAACTTCCAGTTAAATAGTTCTAAAACAAATATTCTCTCTATCTATAACCTCTTGATTTTTTATATTAGGGATTCACACTTTGGCCCTCTTTACGTTATTGTAATTATGTTGTATTAGTTTGTATTTTATACACGGCAAGTTCATTACCGACTAAGCAACCAACCATCCAACCAACACAATTAAAGAGCTTAATACCAGGAAAAGCAGTGTAAACCAAATATACAAATTCATGCATTCAATAAAACAGACCAAAGAAATTGTAAATCCTTGAAGTAGGCAAGTGAAATAGCTGTTGTATATAATTCTTTTTGAAGACTAACATTGTCTAGATTGTGTATGCGTCCATATGTCCATTTGTAACCGAGAGCTCTTTTTATAGATATATGTAGGTTTGAATCGTCCTATCCTTTCAAAACTTTGCAATATAGGTTATATAACAATGAAGTATAATTCTTCAATCAAGAATGTACGTACATATGTGTTATTTTAATTAAAATGTAGGTTTTTTTGCTGTTCGACACTACATTTTATGTGATTGTCTTTTATAGACGTTACTATCATTTTTTTTCTGAGTTGATGATATTGCTTATGATGATTTTATCTGTCTATCTTATATAATTAAGAAAGTGATCGCTGACTGTAATTGATATTAACAAAGAGTTAGCATGAAATTAGATCAAATTAGTAGAAATTACAAATTAGTCCAACAAGAGTTTTCAATTTTAATCCAAGTTTTTTTGTGACTAGGTTCTTCTGTGGTAGGTGGTGGGGTTAAGGGAGAAGGAAATGGACTAAAATTTTGAGTTTAAATTGAAATAGAAATTTTAAATAAATGTTAGAAAAAGTTTTTTTTAGTATGGCCCCAAATCCGACTAATTTCAGCTGGATTGAAGACGGTTTGAGGCCATACTGAAAAATCATGTATCGTATCATATTATATATAAATTTTCAAAATAAAAAGTATAGGATTAATACTTATTTTGTTGGCCCCTACAATCAAACAAGTTTTGATTTTTGTATCCGCGGCAAACTATATAAAACACGATGGAATTAATAACTATCAGTTTTTGTTTCTTTTGCCTTTAACTTAAAAATTAAAAGCTAACTTTCAGATCTTTTTATTTCTTAGTGAATGAAAATTGAAAGTAAGGTTTCATTGCTTTTTATGTAGATCCAATTGTTATAAATTGATTCACAAACCCCTATTAAATTGATTATATTGTATGTACATTTTTTGGGGGTAGCATATTTTTTTTTTTTTAGAAGAATAGTAATCTTAATATAAGTTTAGTCCGTGCGACTGTTCATTAGAAACGTTTGAGAAGAAAAAAATACTTAAAAGCTTATTGACGTTTATGTTATTAGACTTTTTTTTGCATTCTTTATTAAATGAAACATTTACATAGAATAGGGATTTAAATCACTTTTAAATTACCTAAATAGTTTAAAATTATATCAGAATTGGATTGAACATAATATCATGGTTCATAAGTAACAATTTAAGTAGTGCAGCTACTCTAAAACTAAGATATAGGTTGTACGTCACAAGAATTCAAAAGGGTAGAAATATCTCAAATATCATGTTAATTAAACAATTGTCGTTTTTAATCTGAAATGAAACAACAGAATTGCAAATAAATTTTTATTCCACTCATCTGTAGGAAAAGAACGGCTAGTCACACGCACGTCAGTCGCGTATAAGCATCAAATTTAAACCTGCTAGTGACAAAAAAATTCTCGAAAAGATAAATTGCAGGTTTGGCATTCCAGCTGAATTTGAAAGTCATAAAATGACGATTTCACTGTGGCTTACACGCGGCAGATGCGCGGCTTCTGAGCCCTGATGAAAAGCCCCACGTACATTGTTGAAATTATTATCTTGGTATGCATAATATAACATTGACACAAGCTACATGCACTATGGTACGGACAAACTAAAATTAAGAAAAAGAAACTTTGTTCTTATTTTTAAATTTCTATTTGTACTATATTCAATAATAAAACAACGATCCTAGACTCTTAGTGCTTCATCAAAAGAAAGAGTTTTACATTTTGGGTTATATTTTTTCAGATGCATATTGACATATTCTTCCACTAAAAATAGACAAAAAAATCTTCCATGAACCTATATTTATTATTCAGCTTCCCTGTAAAAGATAATAAAGTGTGAATCACAATTCTATGCCATTGTGCATTTTTGAAGTTTTGACCGATTGAAGAATTTGGGTATTGTGATCAGATAGCAATATCACTACTTAAACTGGTGTGCTTTCACTTCTGCTAAAAAATTTTATATCTGCTAAGTGTTTTATATTTTCAGAAACAACGAATGCAACAAAAGGGGGTTTTAACAATAAGAACGAAATAAAGAATCTTTTTTCGTCCAAAAAATATGTAATTATAAAAAAATAGTCAAATTTTATTTAGTTTTAAAAAGTAGTCTGTATTACAAGAACATATATCGCAACTTTACAAATAGAAGGATGGCATGTAAGTATTTATCAAATAGATACCAGGACTTGGCAGCCACAAATGTATCTATTTTAACATGTTGAACAGTCTTTTTTATTGGTAAATGAACAAAAAGCTGCTAATAGAAAATCAACACCAAACGATTATGAACATTGTAAAATATGATACCGTTTTGTCCCAGAAATTATTGTTCCAAAAATAAAATAATAATGAAAATCATAATATACAAAAAGTTAAAAAAAACACGTACGGACTTTCTGGTAACGATTATTGAGTTGCTTCGCTTTCTATATCGTACCTAACCGTTAAAGGACTCATAACCAAAAATTTGAAATCGATAGGACAATTCTAACATGCCAAAATTAAAGAAAAGAGATTACTGTGACGTACAGACCCTAATTACAGACAAGCTTCGCTTTTAACAACATTGTACTTTAAATTCTTCCCAGTACTTCCTGAGAAAACGTGTCTCTGTCTTGGTCAGATATCAGTAATGTTTGGTATAGTGCCTTACTTCAACAATCTCAACAATCTATGTTTATGCAAAGTATTTCATTTCTTTGCAAACCGCAAAAATAAACTTAATGGCTTTGGTTGGGTACACCGTTAACAAAAAAAACATTTCTATTTAATTTTGGGTTTACAAAAAAAAACCTTTTTAACGACAATTCTATCCATATTCGCTTTTATGGATGTTGTCATCCTTGTTTTATTTAAAACATCTCATTTCTGCCTCTTAGTGTATTTCAAATTGAAGTAATATTGTATCAAAACAAGTTTTTAGAGAGTTAAAACATAAAATCTTTTTTTAATCTTTTAAAATTAATTTTACCTCAATCACTGTGTCTAATAAGTAAGTGTTCTAGGCTTTTATTTGCGGCTTTTGAATATATTGTATAAACGTATAAACACTTAGGAAGGGGTATTTATCAGAAAACATATCTCACTACCCTATCTTGACAAATAGCCATACATTTGTCTGTGTACGTTGGTTTGTTTGTTTGGCCCGTCAATCAAGAGAGAACGTATACATAGAAGGTAGATCATTTTAACGTTATTCACAAATTAGTTATTTTTTCATGTAATAAAACAAATTTTTGTAAGTTTATTAGCGATATTTTAGGTACAGTATTGACAGTTTCCCTCAAAGTGCCTAGTCGAGCACAGAACCCTCCCTTATTTTGAACTATTTGTAAATTATAAGGAGGGGAAGACTTTTCCGAATGTTTGTTTGTTATTTTAAAGTAGGTTAGGTTACATTGCCTGGTTGGGCATATGGAAAATTACCCCCACCCCCCTCTTTATGTTAAATTTAATTTAAAACTAAGGGGCGGTTTATGTGCTTGCTAGACACTTTTAAGGAAAGCACCAAAATGTTGTACAATTTATTGAAAAATGCACAAAGATAGTAAGACTAAGAGGAAAACCATGTAACTGGTAAATGGGTCAAGAAAAATAGTTTTATCTCCATACACCTTGGAATATCAGGGATCTAAAGGGATGAGACAATGGCTGTTAAATTTATGTAAATGACTAATGATATTTTACAAAATTACCTCTTCTGTAGATTACAATTAGTAAGTCTCAAATA